>NW_004524630.1:9891506-9936851 GCF_000260255.1 Octodon degus | reverse complement strand
CAAGACCTGTCGCCTTCATTTTCAGACAGCTGACCTTTCTCTGTGTCCTCGTCTGGCAAAGAGAGTCTATAAATTCTCTTGGTGCTTCTGTTTCCAAGCGGCTCAAGGACACCCTCCTACTGGGTTACACTATCGCCGTAGTTGCTGTTTAAACTTTTTTTCTCTGTCACACAGGCATCTAGGGAGTTAGCACAGGAAATGCGGGAGGGAGATGCAACACTGTTCCTAAAAGCATCTGTAGTTAACATCCTCTTTAAATTTCTGAAGCTATTGGTGCCTTTGTTTTAAATTTCTTTTTGCTTCAAATATTTTTGGCAGGTTTGAATATTATATGAATTTGGATAACATAATTAAAAAGTGTCCAGTATGTTTTATTCAGGTTCTCTGATAACTTTATTATGTGTCCTATATACTTAGAAATTTACATGGTTTACAAAAAATTATAGCAAAGGAAACCAATACACACTATAATACTGTGGTAAAATTTTAAGGCACAATATTCACTTTAATATAATCCAGAGATCTTGTTTAGAATTTTTGTACTTATTTGTGTGTATTAAACTTTGTAAAAATTTTGTTTTATTTATTTGTTTGCTTATTTATTTATTTTGTATTTTAGGGAAGGATCTACAGGGTGTTCAGGGTATCACTACTAGATCGGACTCATAGTGATCCGCCTACTTACAGGAGTTGGGATTACAGGCGCGTGTCACCATGTCCAGTCTCAATCGCCGTCTCAGTGTACCCTGAGGGTGGGGCCGGCACAGCAGGCCCGGGGAACAAACCCGAGCCCCTGCTCCTGCTTGCAGGTGCTTCAATCCACTGAGCTATTTGGCTGGCCCTGCAGAAATTTCAATTTATAGGAAACACAATTTTATGGACATGATGTGTTGAAATACGTACATTGTGTAATGTTAAAAACTGATTAGCAAGTGAATTGTCTCACATAGTTATCATTTAATGTTCATTCTCACAACATTTTTCAAGAATAAAGTACAATGCCACTGTTGAAATATGTTCCTTGGACGATAGTGTCAGAAGAACTGGTCAGAGTCCACACAGTACCCAAAGCTGTGCCTCCCTGACGCCCCCCACAGGTGTGCGCTTTACTAATCTGAAGGTATTTCTTCATCAAATAAAGTTGCCAAATCAGGATCAATGGTTAGACTGATAATGTTCTTTCAACTTTTATGAATAGATTTTGATGAATGAGATGTCTTTTATCTGGGCTTCCATACAGTTCAGAGTTATCTCTCTCAGAACTCATTATACTTTGTCATATTTTTCTATCCTACAGAATGATAAACTTCTTAAGGTCTTAAATTATATATCTTATTTCAGTTCCAGACAGTGTGCTCAGTAAACATTAGATTGGGTTGGCTTGGTTCTTTCTTAAGCAAGTGGAATAATTGCCTTTTTAGAATGGACCACTGGGTAGATTGCCATGCTTATAATCAAAATAAGGAATAAAGGAGGAGAAGCAAGTTTGGAAAAAAGATGTTTGATTTGGAATGAGGTTTGGGTACCTGTGGAAGATATCAAGAAGGTGGTTGATAATATGGATTATATTGAGACCAGTGTTTAGGAGAGAGGGAGGGTTTGGGGGGAAAAAAGATGCTTAATTACTGACACATATTTTTGCTTTGAATACCACCCATATAGAAAGATAAAAAACTGAAACATCATTTTCCTCCCATGCTATCGCCCTGCTCTGCTCCCTGGCAGCCATGAGCTAGGCAGCTTTACCCTACCACACCCTTCTGCATTGGAGTCAGCCAACTGTGGACAGAATCCCCATGAACTATGAATCAAATTAAGCCTTTCCTCCCTTAAGTAATGAGTGTCAGATATTGTGTAGAGCAACATCAGAGTTAAATAAAACAAGAATGATCATCAACACCATCATCATTTTCTTTTGTCCAGATCCCCACACCTACTGAGTCACCAATGGAGAACTACTCTGCCATAAAGAAGGACAAATTCAAGGCATCTGTAGGAAAATGTTTCACTTTTCTGTAGGAAAATTCAAGTACCTTAAGGCCATAATGCCAAGGGAAAGAAATCAGAAACACAAATTTAAGTATCACATGGTTTCTCCTATATAGGAGAATCAAAACATAAAGAACAAACTAAAAGATAACAGAAAACCAAAGAGATAGATCTTGTGTGAAGGAGGAAAGAAGGGAGAGGAAAGGAGTAAAGAGAGAATTGAGAAGTGATGTGAACATGTCTCAGCTCCCCAAGATGAATATGATCACTGTGTGCTGCAGGTGTGTACAAGGCCAATAAAAAGAAAAAGAAGCAATATGGATATTTCTTCTTCTTCATTATTATAATTGTGCATCTTGTGGATGACCTCTCATACTTTCTCCCAATCCCCCAGCCTACAGTCACCTCCATTCTATTCTCGACTTCTATGAGCTCGATTTTGTTCTTGACCCCACATCTGAGCACTGTGCGGCATTTGTCTTTGTCTCACTTAATGTAATGTCTTCCAAGTTCGCCCACGTTGCTGCAAATTACTGGATATTACACTTTTAATATCTGACACATATTCTATGTATGGAGATACATGAACCCTCTGATAGACACTTAAAGCGACTCTATATCTCTGCTGTTTTATCACACGTAGCCTTGTGTATCTATCACTGCTGAAATTCCAAACCTTGTTGATCTTTTATGTGACCTTTAGAAAACTGCCCTCTGCTCTTCTATCCTTCCCTTTCTTATCCTTTGGAAATAAATACTTTTTTCTTTATCTCTATAATTTTCACCTCAAGAATAATGTATAAATTATTACATATATCTCCAAGATTTTTTTTTCTACATGATTATCTAGAGAGTCCAATTATTTGTGAGAATGAATGTTTGCCAATTTTATTTTCTGAATCTTAAAATCATTATTTATTTATTTATTTGTTACAGGGTCTCACTATGATGCTCAGACTCATAGTGACCCTGCTGTCTCAGCCTCCCCAACACTGGGATTACAGGCATGTGTCAGCATGCCTAGGTTTGGTGGCTAGCACAGGGCGCTCAGAATTCTGGGACTGATGCACCAGGGATTGAATCTGGGTGCTTGTGCTTGCCAGGCTGGTGTTTCGACTGCTGAGCTATCTCCCCAGCCCATTTGCTCATTTTAATTGCTGATAGTATTCTGTGGCATGGAGCTATCACAGTCTGACAAGCGATTCACACATGAATGACCTATTATTTGTTTCTGGAGTTTGACTACAAGAAATAAAATAGTAAGAAGTCTTGATGTGCAGGATTTTGAGAAAACAGAATTTTTCACTTTTCTGAGATGAGTATTCAGAAATAAAATTACTAGTTAATATAATAATTGCACATTTAAGAAACTAATATCGAGAGCCACTGTAATGTTTTACATCCAATCAGCAATGCAGGGACAACTGAATTGTTAACATTCTCGCAAGATGTTGCTTCTACCACTTTTTGGTAATTCTAATAGGTCCCTTAAAGTTTCTAATTTGTATTTCCTTAATGGTTGGTCATGGTTAACATTTTCACAGTATGTCTATGTCTTTTACTTATTTTCTAAATGGATTGTTTTTTTAATTGTTGATTTGGAGAATTTGAAAAATATAAATTAGATTTCTTTGACAATATGTAGTACACAGACTTTCTTTCTTGATCAGTAGCTTTTAAAATGATCTTTTGCAAAGTTTTAATTTTGCTGATGTTCAATGCATTCTTTTTATACATCATGGTTTTGGTACTGAGTTTTATATCTTAACGATTACTTATGTCTTTTAAAATGTTTTACAGTTTAATGTTTTATATTTGTCTATAACCCATTTTGAGTTAATGTTTAGAAGGAGTTTTAAGATTTAAGTCATTTCATTTCTTTACCTGTGTCTGATTATCTTATCTAAATTCATTGAAAAGTTGGCCCTCTTTTCCTTGAATTTCTTTGTCTCTTTGTCAGAACATGTTTAAGCTGAACATGTTTATGTGTGTGTCTTTCTAATTTTTTTTCTGTTTCATTGATCTATATGTTTATTTTTCTACCAACACCAACTCTCTTAATTATAGTAATGAATTGAACAATTTCTCCAATTTCACTTTTTGCGAGATTGTTGTAGGTACTAGGTAGCATTGTCGTTTCCCGTATGTAGTTTAAAATAAATGTTTCTATATCTGAAAATTTTTTTCCTGTGATTTAGGAACATTTTATGTATCCTTAAATTCATTATTAAAGATATATGTATAGATATTGGTATTTGAGAATTCTTTTTAAGTACTAGCTCTATCATACTTTTTGCAAAAATCAACCTATAATTCTTATCAATCAACTTCTAGTTTTTTGCTTAAAATTTATCTCATTTAGCCAATTTTCATTTATATCTTTCAGTTGTCTAATTTTCTATTCAGTTCACTAGACACTTCAATGAATTTTAAATAGATTCTAATTCTATAGTTTTATGCATTAATATGCTGTCTCAAATGTTTCTGTTTTTTTTCCTCTTGTACTTTCTAACGTGAATTTATTTTGTTTTCTGAGTAAGATAATTCCATTATGCAAAAGACTGAAAAATTCTATGCTATTGCTTTTATTCTTCCAGCATTTTTTGTTATTGTTTTTAAATGGCATATTGCATTTAGCATATCTGTATGTAAAATTCATTGAGGTCACAGGTGAAGCTGAATTTTTCTATGAAGATTTTAATTTTTTCTTGCCAACTTTCCATGGTACTACTTTCTGTATATATGTTTAAATTATCAGCTTGATGTGTTTTTTGAAGGACATAATGATATTTTAGATGATTCATGAATTCACATGAACACTTTGTGCTTTGCATTCTTAAATCCATCTTTTCTTTGAACCTCGCTAACTGAATCTAACTTAGAAAGTTTTCAGTCTATTAATCCACATAAAAAGGTATTTATAAGTGTCGAGGCTTATACCATAGTGTCCCTTAAAAGACTCTTGTGTTTGTAGGTGGGCCTTTAGGGAGGTGACTGCACATAGGACGGTGACTAGTGCTTTAGTTCACAGATGAGTTTATAGCTGTCTTGCTGATGGGAGAGGAATCCCCAGAGGTGAACTTGCCTCTACATCCAGAGAGAAGAAGGGGCCTGTCTCTTCCCTGCTCCCCCTTTTCTAGCTCTCTGCTTCCTGTCAGCCATGTTATGACCTCTTTCTCTTCTGTAATGCTGCCCCTCCTTGGAGCCAGCCAGCTATGTACTGAAACCACTATCAAATGTGAGCCAAAGTCAACCCTTTCATCCTTGAATTGTGGGTATTGGGTGTGGTACGTCAGCGACTCCAAAGCCCCTAGTGAGACATGATTTCCTGTGAAATTTTGGGAATGAATGAATCAGTGGAAGTGACCCAGTCAGTGATTTGAGAATGTGAATCTGTAATTTTCCTTCAGGTGAGTCCTGTTACAATTTTTGTTACTATGATGGATCACAAAGGTAGGCTGTCTTTGTAAAGAATGGAAGATTCATTTAGCTAACAGTTTTCAAATACAGACAACACGGTGTCAGTTCTGAGCATAATGATAAATGCAAAAAGCTTTTGCAATAGAAAAAATAATAGCTAAAACTGAAAGGCATACCACACCTCAATTCTTTATCCCCCTTTTCCTGCCCCTCTATACTCCTGTCTTCATCTCTTGACCTCTTTCCACTTGAGAAAAGCCTATTCCCCTCCTTGCTATTATCTATCTGTTTTAGTTTTTTACTAAAAAAAACCCCAAAAACTGAAAGGACAAAACAAACAACAAGAAGGCAGACATCAATGCGAGGATCAGGCTTGCTCTTGAAAGGACTCACTCTGAAGATACCTCAGGGTTCCTCAGACAGGCTTCTTAGACTTATTTTGGGGGCAGCTCCTCTAATAACAGAAGGACCACCCCACGAGATGTCACTTCTTGAATCCCTCCCATCACCAACCTGGGGACCAACCTTCCACACTTGAACTTGTAGGGCAACAAATTAAAACCACATGAAAACTCAGCCAGATGCTCATACCCTACAGCTCTCACACGACCACTAGGGTCATGTGAAGGATCAAGCGCCAACGCTGAAGTTCAAAATCAGAAAAACCTGCCTTTTCTGTTTTTATATAGAACTAAACAAACACTGAGTTCTTTCTTGTTTCTCTGAAACTCCAGTACTTTGCTGGTGAGTATAGTCAGGCTTGTGAATCATATTGGGAGATAGTATAGTTAAAGATTAAAACAAAATGATGACTAACTTTCTTCAAGGTTAGGTGTTAAAAGTACTGGGTTGTTAAGGTTTAAATATAAAATGTCCCCCAATGATTCACGAGTTGAGGGTTTGATGCCCAGTGCAAAGGTGAGGCTTAGAAAGGTGATTAGATCAAGAGGCACTAACCTCGACAGTGAATTGATGGGACCCATGGGAAGGAAATAGGGCCCTTGAGGAGCCCCTTGGAAGAGTGTCTTATCCCCCAACCCCAGCCCTTTAACCTCCCATTCTTCTCTCCCTCCGTCCTTCTAGGTGCCATGAGATGAGTGGTTGTGTTCCACCGTAACATCCATCATAGCTTTCTGCCTCTCCTCAGGCCCAAACGCAGTGGAGCCAGGAGACCATAGATGGAAACCTTGGAAAACAGGAACCAAAACACAAATTTTCTCCTTTAAATTGTGTAGGTCAGGTACTTTGCCAGTTGTGGAAAGCATAGGATCTCTCTTGGACAGTGCAGAATGAGGTGACCTTGCATTCAGTCTAGAAATGAGTGGGAAAATTAGAATAAAAAGAAAAGCACTGGATTTGTATTTTACATTAATTTATAATCTTCTTTTTTAAAAAAATCTTTTTGAGATTGGGTTATACTATATAGTTCAGGATGACCTTGTACTCACTTTGTAGCCCAGGCTGGCCTCAAACGCAAAGCAATCCTCCTGCCTCAGCCCCTAGGAGTGCAGGGATTACAGGTGTGTACCACCACACGTGGCCATGATCATTCATTTAAATCCAACATTTTAAGGTTTTATATGTTCTCTTGGATTTGCTATTACCCCACATGTAAGTAATATGAGTCAATTACTCTTTTGAAGTATAAGAATATATTTAAGAAGTTGGGAATGAAAAGAATTGGACTAGTAGCCAAAGAGAAAACTGCCAAAATGAAATTCTTTTGTGCTATTTCCATAAAAAGTGAATGAAACAAATATTTGAAATTGTGATACAAAGCTTAAATAAAAGAAGTATTTAAAATGCCTTTGAGTGCTGGCCAGATAGCTCAGTGGACTACAGCGCCTGCTTAGGCAGAGAGCAGTGGCCCGGGTTCAATCCTCAATATGCCATGGGGACCCCCACCCATGGGGAGAGCTGAGAGTGTGATTGGGAGTGGTGGGTGCACCTGTAATCCCAGCACTTGGGAGGCTGAAAACAGGAGAATCACAACAAGTCCAATCTACGTAGTGAGACCCAGTAGAGCCTGTAGACCCTGTCCTAAAATACAACAAATAAATAAATAAAATAAAAATGAAAATAATAAAATAAGATGCCTTTAAGATACTTAGCATTGTGCAGTTTTAATATAGTTATACTTGAACCTTGGTTGAAATTAACATTATCTGTCATAGTAAATTAAAGTGCACGTTGTCATTAAACTGCAACCAGAGCAGGTGGAGCACAGCGATACTATTTTAATCCCCCGTAGAACGGAGCACGCATGTTGCATGGTGATCTCTACACACGTATTCCAGTAAGTATGAACTGACCTAGAGGAGCAATGTAGACTCTTAGAAAGGGACTGGAACACAAATCCAGTTGTGCGTGTTTGTGTTGCTATAAAGCATCTCATGGAAACGTCAGAACCGGGGTGGGGGGGGAAGAGCAATAATTTGATAGTATCAAATTAATGATACAATATCTCTATACAGACAAGCATGGAGAACAAGGTTGCATTTAAATAACATAAAATGAGAATTTCAAAGAAATGCTGTAGAACCCATTAATACATTTATAAGCATTTCTAAAGGTATTGGTATCAAATTGTTTACTGAAGCAGCAGAAGTAAGTAAACACGGTAAAGGGAATGGCTCTTAGTGATTCCACAGGGATAAAGTGAATCACAAAGAGTTCACCCATTTCCTAAATGTTTTAGGAAACTACAGCATGTTTGAAGAATTTTAATAGAAAAAAGAATCAGAAAATGTACTAATATATTTAACCATGGAGGACAAAAAGGAGTTGAATATTCTATTTCCCTCAGCTGTGATTAATCCTGAGCAGATTTCCTTTCTTCCCAATGGGTTTTCCAGGAGAGCACAGGTGTAGCAAAAACCACCACTAATTCCAAGCCAACATGGGAAAGGAAAAGACCCACGTTAATATCGTCCTCATCGGACACATGGACTCCAGCAAGTCCACCACCACTGGCCATCTGAGCTACAAATGCAGTGACACTGACAAAAGAACCACTGAAAAAATTGAGAAGGAGGCTGCTGAGGTGGGAAAGGGTTCCTTCAAGTATACCTGGGTGTTGGACAAGCCGAAAGCTGAGTGTGAGAGGCATATCACCATTGACATCTCCCTGTGGAAATCTGAGACCAGCAAGCATTATGTGACCATCGTTGATGCCCCTGGACACAGAGACTTCATCAAAAACATGATTACTGGCACATCTCAGGCTGACTGTGATGTGCTGATTGTTGCTGCTGGTGTTGGTGAATTCGAAGCTGGTATTTCCAAGAATGGGCAGACCCATGAGCATGCCCTTGTGGCTTACACACTGGGTGTGAAACAGCTAATTGTTAGAGTTAACAAAATGGATTGCACGGAGCCACCCTACAGCCAGAAGAGATACGAGGAAATTGTTAAGGAAGTCAGCACCTACAGTAAGAAAGTCAGCTACAATCCTGACATTGTAGCTTTTGTGCCAGTTTCTGGTTGGAATGGTGACAACATGCTGGAGCCAAGTGCTAACATGTCTTGGTTCAAAGGAGGGAAGGTCACTCGCAAGGATGGCAATGCCAGTGGAACCACACTGCTTGAAGCTTTGGATTGAATCCTTCCACCCCCCTCACCCCACTGACAAGCCTTTGCGGCTGCCCCTTCCAGGATGTCTACAAAATTGGTGGTATTGGCACTGTCCCTGTGGGCCAAGTGAGACTGCTGTTCTCAAACCCAGCATGGTGGTCACCTTTGCTCTAGTCAATGCCACAACTGAAGTCAAGTCTGTTGAAATGCACTATGAAGCTTTGAGTGAAGCTCTTCCTGGGGACAATGTGGGCTTCAATGTCAAGAACGTGTCCGTCAAAGATGTCCAGCCTGGCAATGTGGCCGGTGACAGCAAAAGTGACCCACCAGTGGAAGCAGCTGGTTTCACTGCTCAGGTGATTATCCTGAACCATCCCAGCCAGATCAGTGCTGGCTGTGCCCCTGTCCTTACAAGTCACACAGCTCACATTGCTTGCAAGTTTGCTGAGCTGCAAGAAAAGATTGATTGCCGGTCTGGTGAGAAGCTGGAAGATGGGCCCAAGTTTTTGAAATCTGGTGATGCTGCCATTGCTGACATGGTTCCAGGCAAGCCCATGTGCATCAAGAGCTTCTCTGACTACCCACCTCTGGGTCACTTTGCTGTTTGTCACATGAGGCAGACAGTTGCTGTGGGAGTCATCAAAGCTGTGGACAAGAAGGCTGCCGGAGCTGGCAGGGTCACCAAGTCTGCCCAGAAAGCTCAGAAGGCTAAATGAATATTATCCCTGACACCTGCCACCCCAGTCCTAATCAGTGGCGGAAGACCGGTCTCAGAACTGTCTCCCAATTGGCCATTTAAGGTTAATAGTGAAAGATAACAATGCATCGTAAAACCTTCAGAAGGAAAGGAGAATGTTTTGTGGACCATTTTTTTTTATGTGTGGCAGTTTTTAAGTTATTAGTTTTTAAAATCAATGCTTCTTAATGGAAACAACTTGACCAAAAATCTGTCACAGAATTTTGAGACCCATTGAAACAAAGTTTAATGAGAAAAAAAATAACGAGCAGATTAAATTATTTCAACCTCCTGAGAAATGGATTTAAAAGTGGTTCCTGAGCATTTACCTCACAATGCTGTTGAGACTCTCCTCAACCAATTATTTTCTGTCAGTGCTTTGAATATTGTTTCTTGCACATATATGCATCTAATGTTTTTAGTCATGATTTTACTTTAACTGTTTCACTAACAAAAATGTAACAGGTTCATATTTGAACCTGTTACATAAAAAGAAAATTTTCCAGGAGAAATCTTTTTAAGAATTTGAATAGCATGATCACAACTATTTAATAAAGATGACTTAAAGTCTTGCAAATGTATATAAATTATGAATTGTATCAGATGCCCCAGATGTTACTAAATATACTTAATATCATTAAAATGGCAATAAAAAACACCTAGTTTATTTTTTCCCCAAGAGACACAGAGATGAAGGATGACAATACATCAGGCTTCTTTGGTAACAGTGCTTCCTCTATGAGGGTGGAATTAGAAGTGATACTGAATATTAAAGGAAAATAAAATTATGCAGTAGTCAGCTCCAGAAAAAGAAACTCTAATCTGAATTCTTGTTACTGTAAACTCAATGATATGTTCTAATCATTGTAGGCTCTTCACTGATTCAGTGTTAGTGGGAAGATTAAAAACGACAGCTACACTTTCTGTGTTGTGTATACGCTTCTGAAATATTTTCAGACAGATGATAGGTAGCACTATTTAGTGTTTTATTGAGTTACTATTATTGTCCATCCTCATGCTGAATTCAGAGGAAGCATTATGCTTTCATAGTTGAAAGTGAGTGAAAAATAAATGTACATACAGTTAAGTGATACAAACTAATGCAAATTTAGACATTGGAATAATGCTATGAAATGTCATTAGAGCACAGTGTTATTATAATTAATCAGAACATTACTTCCCTGTAAACTTTCATCCTATTATCTTCTTTGATATAAATATTCATGGCTAAAATTTATACATACTCAGGAGAAAATCTGTACTCATGGAAATATTTGTTCATATTACTTGGAACCAATTTGTCTAGATTTATTTTCGTATCTATTTATAAGGTGTTTCATTTGCATATTCTATAAGTAATGTCTGTCTTCTCAAAATATTGACTTTGCTTCTTAACAGTTTTCTCACGCTGCTACATCCAAATATAATAAAGTAATAGGAGATTAGCACACAGCCTCCTCTCAAGATACTGCTGACTACCTGCAACCTCAATCCACTATGCTCTGGACAATTGGCTCATTTCATCTCTCAAAATTTTATTCAGTTCTGTGAAAGAAAAGAATCAATATTCTTTTATTCTAGAATGTTCTGAGTTTGTGATCATATGTGAAATTTTTTTTTAAATTTTATTTATTTATGAGAGAGAGAGAGAGAGAGAGAGAGAGAGAGAGAGAGAGAGAGAGTGGTGTGTGTGTGTGGCCAGCTCAGCCCACCAGGGGGCGGGGCTGGCTGGCATGTGGTGCTGGGGGATCGAACCGCGGTCCCTGATGCTTTGCTAAGCTTGTTCTAAGTAGGTGCTTTAGACCACTGAGCCATCTCTCCAGCCCGCATATGTGAATTTTTTAAAGTAAACTATAAGTTACACATATTCCTCTTCCCAAATACAATAATATGTTAATTTTAAGTAAATGAAAGTCCTGGATACTTTCAATCTCAATACTATAATTTCACATTTCATATGAAAACTCTTAATTTTAGTGAACTTAGAATCCATCCCAGAGTAGTGTAATGACCATGGCTTGACCCAGGTAATGCAATCAGTAACCATAAAGCTTGCTTTCAACTTGATTGAATTGAGAAATGACTAGTACATTAGTCAGACTTCTGGATGTGTGTGGGAGGGGTATGGAGGTGTGACCACAGGGGTGAGCATGGGTGTGTCTTATGCCCGGTCCTTGCACCCTTCCTCTGGAGCTGTTTTTCTCCCTTTTTCTCCACACCACAGACTAACCAACCACCTTTGCCTTACCCTTCCCCATGGTGCTTCTGGGCTAGAGCCATCTGACTGCAGGCCGAATCCCTTGAGGCTGAGTCAAATTAAGCATCCTTTAACGTTGTGGCTGTTGGGTGTTTGTGAAAGAAAACACACTGGTACAAATTCATTGCATATTTATAATGCTATGAGATTTTCTAAAATCATAAGATCTTGAGATCAAAGTTTTTAGTGACATATTTTCAGTTCTTAGCATACAGGTACTTTTTATTGAATGATGAAATACCAAAATAAATTCAAACAAATGTCAGTCAGGGCTGGGGAGGGCCAGGGAGATAGCTCAGCAGACTAAGTGCCTGCTTAGGCAAGTGCAGGGTCTGAGGTTTGATCCTTGGGCGGTCCCCACCTTGGAGTGTGCTGAGCCAGCGACCAAGACAGAGTGTGGTGGTGCACCCCTGTAATCCCAGTGCTGTGGAGGCTGACGGAGAATCACTTTGAGTCCAACCTGCATAGTGAGACCCTGTACCAAATATGTTAAATAAGTAAATAAATAAATAAACCATGGCTGGGGACATAACTCAGTGGCATGGCATCTGCCTGGAGAGTGCAAGATCCTAAGTTTGATTCCTGATACCAAAAAAGAAAAATCAGGGTGATGGATATAACTCAGCTTCATAAGTACCTGCCTGGCAAGTTCAAGGTCTTGAGTTCAGTCCCTAGTACTGCAAAAAACAAACTCATCCCCCCCAGAACCAAAAATTCAATCAAAATGTAAACTTACCCAAAGCAACCTCCCTATAGGGGCTCAGCTGGTATTTGCACTTAGAGCTGTGACGTGCTCTGCTCCCATTTACCGCCAAGTTTCTCCTGCTGGAAGGTCACTTGGTACACTGAACTCATCAGTCACTGCCATGCTGGCCCCAGCATATTCCAGGAGGCCACGTCCTGCAACGCTGTTTCCAGCTAGTGGTAGGCCCATCGACACAGAGGTGCCCACACTTCTGCCTGTATTAGGAGCCTTTGAACAGACCTTTGTGTCTCCATGACTTCTACTGGCTTGGCCCCAGACTTTGCCAGAGCTGCATCGCAGTGCTGTGCCCACATTCTTCTTTGTCTTCTGCCTCCTGGTGCCTGCGTGGCTTTTCTGCCTCGTCCTGTTCCTTATGTGTCTCATGGACATCTAAATACATCTTGGTGCCTGATTCTCAGATTAGCCAAACTATGTGCATATATGATATGAAAAGCTGTGTATTCACAATAACATTTGATGTTTGTGAGATATTTTATAATCCTCAAGTTGAGTTTACTGAGAAGAGAGTATCATTTCTTGTTAATTTGCATAGAAAAATTTTAGTCATACTATTGCCGACTCATAGAATTCAAGAAATGCAGGCTTTTAAAGACCACTTACTTCAAATTTGTTTATTTTATAAAGACCTTTGGAAACTTAAAAGTGATTTGATGAGGGCTGAATAAAAATTAGAATAAAAATCTGATGTGGGACCTAGGTATACTAATCAGAGTCCAGGGGTTTTCCTAGATATCATGATAATCATGAAAAAGAATTGAAGTCATACAATGTTAAGACAATTATACAATGAAACCAATAAAGCAGTGCATTTGTTGAATCATACGTTGAACCCTATGATAAAGAGACTGTCATTCTCTACCACGTCAGTAAAAATGCTCTGTTTTTATGTATCTGGTTAATTTGTGTAGTAACTATGAAAACTATTGTTTTTCTTATTTGTAATTAGTAGACTTTAGTTTTAGAGAGTTTTTATGCTTACAGAAGAATTGGTAACAAAAATACAGAGCTGCTCTGTATCAGTTTGCCAAGGTGGCCACACCCGATTACTACAGGCAGAGTGCCTGAGCCAAAAGAAGTTCATTGTTTCCTTTCTGGCAACTAATGTTCCAAAGCCAACATATTGGCAGAGTTAGTTTCTTCTGAAAACATGGGAGAAAATCTGTCCCATGCATCTATCCTAGATTTTGCTAGATTGCCTGTAGACTTCTTTGTTTCTTATTCTTAACAGAATAACTCCAATTTTCACATGGCATGTGCCATGTGTATTTGTCCATTTTTATGTCTAAACGTCTTCTTTTTATAAGGATACCACTTGGATTGTATTAGGAGCCCATTCTACTCCAGAATGAGACTTCATTTTATTTGTTAAAATTTTTTATTCATTTTAATGAGAAAAAATATCAATGAAACAGTCTCAAAACAAGTTAGTAAGACAGTTATAATAATTAGTACATTGCATATTGTTGTCTTCATTTTAAATTACATCAAATATCTCTTTGAATAGTTCATTATTCCCCACCCTTTGATATTCCTGTCATGTGTGCACCCCACAGCAGACAGGACACACAGAAGGAAGGCAGGGCCCAAGGAAAGGAACACAGACCTCAGGGTCACTCCCAGTGACTTGCTTCCAACTAGGCTCCATGTCTTAACAGCAAATTAGCTATGAAATCATTAATGTAGCAACCCACAAATGAGTATAATAACACCAGGATCCAATCACATGGTACTTTTTATTTTTTTTGATATAGGGTCTTGCTATGCAGTTCAGGCTGGCCCTATGCTTATTAAACACATGGTGCTTTTATAGGACATTATATGTCTTCATCAAAACATTCCTGAAAAGAGTGTTTTTCATGCCCATCTCAGTATACAAAATCTTAACAGTTTCAAAAGTCTTAACAGTTTCAGAATTTCTGAAAAGACCAAGTTCAATATCTCTCAAGGAAAACACTTATCTGTAAGTTCCTATAATAATTTAAAAAACCCCATAAACTTAAATACTTTCAACACACGATAACACAGGGCAAACAATTTCATTTTCAAGGGTGTAGAATAGAAGAATAGAAAGACGACCAAAGCAAGACTGCAAATCAGCAGGGAAAAGATTGAACCCTAAAGCTGCATGTCCAGCACTGTGAGAAGGCAATAAATAGGCAAGGGGCTTGGGGAGCTTAGCCCCAGTAGACCACTTAGTTGTCTCCCACGTGGTCTCTATCTGAGGGCTGCTGCCCTCATCCCCTGTGGCTCTACTCAGCAGATGATTTACATTCTTGGGTCTCCAACTTCTGAAGGTTTACACTATGCCCTCAGATTTACTCTCAAGTTTTACAAATTGCCCCAAAGTGGCATAGTGCCTAGCCTCTTGGAGCTTAAAAAAATCTATATAGAAGGCTTCTTGAAACCACAGTTCTTATATTCCATTTGCATATAAAACATGTCATAACTCATTTGATAAGAAAGGAAGCGTGAACTTCACCCAGAGATTAAAATAATTAAAATTAAGCATTGGCAGCAGCAGCAAAGCATTATAAAAGCTTTCCTGGCAAAAGCACCCAACAGCCTATCATATCTGAAGATATCACCATCAAATATCTCACAAACTAAGGAATAACTTTTCTACAAGTGCTTCTATATGTTTTGTTAAGTTTGGAGTTGTGTCTATACTTCACCCACACTTAAACTCTCTAAATAGGCATGGATAAGGATCACTCATCCCTGTAATGAGGTAATTTTATGGTTTAATAAAACCTCCACAAGCCTAAAAATGTACTGCATGGGCAATGGCAGAGTCTGGCACAGCTTGAACAATAGTTGGGCCCCCTGGGACCATGGCTGCAGTGGCCACTGAGTGCTTGAAATGCTGACTGGGGAAATACTTCCCTAGGTGACCTAAAACAGGTTGAATGAGCAAGGGCTCTCTTAAAGCTAAATCTTTCAAAGGAGCTTGCCTTTTTTATACAGTCAATCTGTGAAGTCTGGATTCTTCTCAGTTTCTCAGATGTCTTCAAGCCATTTTTCCTAATGTTCTGACATAAAATACTCAGCTTCCACTAAATGTTAATTTTTTTAAAGAACAATGTTTTCATTTCCACCAATTTTGTACATACCTTTTGGGTAAAATTTCACACATTTTACATCGAGATTTGATTGCTGATTCTCACTGTAGATCTGATGAAAAGAAGCCCTCAGTAACAGTGTCACATCCTGAACAGCGGGTTGCTTTTATGTTGCCTCTGGTAGATTAATTAGTACACTGCCTTTAATCACCTCTAGAAAAATTTCAGAACATAGGAAAAACAAAGTGAATTATTTCCCAAAACTAAATATCCATGACTTCTAGTCAACTTTCTCATCAAGTCCTCATTTTCAACTGAATCTTCATGAGTTTTGCCTTTACTATAAACATTTGTATCAATATTCTGGTCTTTTGAACTCTTACAGTAACACTATGCAACTCTACTGACAACATTATAAACCTACTTTACATGGCACTTCCAGATTTTTCCAAAATCTTCCTGCAAAGAAATTTCAAAGCCTTTTGAACCACTGCGTCAGGTGAGTCACAGCAATGAACCTAGTGTGGGTAATGAATGAATTTGCTAATCAGCTTTGTCATTGCTGAGACTCAGTGCTGAACAACCACATATTGAAGATTAGGAGATTTAGTTGGTTCATAGATCCTGGCAAGCTTAGTCCATCGTTGGCTTTCTCTAAGGAAGAAACAACACAGAAGAAGGGCATGAAAGGAGAAAGCTACTGAGTCCATGAGATCCAGGAAGCAGAGAGAGAGATTGGAGAAGTCAGGAAAAAATGCACTGTTCCAAACCATGTGCCTAGTGATCTCTGTCCAACCAAACCTCATCAGATAAGTATAGTGCTGTCATGGTCCAAATACCTTCTGAAAACATGAGAATTTGAAGGATGATTTTAAACCATAACAGAGGGTTAGATCTTCAAAAGATGAACTCTAGGAGGATATAATTCAGTCTTTAGTACTAGTTCGCATTGATAGGACTATATTAATTGTGATTAAAGTCTACCACAATTAACCAATCAGTATTTAAACTTTCCTATCAGCACATCTCTCTTTCAGCAGGCTTCTGTCATTCAGCTTTTGTCCAATAGTGATTTATAGAATATTATTTGTTCTCCAATTTTTGGGACAGTTTGTCTTATTATCTCAATTCCTTGATGGTTCATAGAGGAATTATATTTTTATGGTTTATGTGTCCAGTTTTGTTTGTTGTCATATTTTAGCTTTTTTTCTTATTATGAAGATGAGGATGGTGATTTGTGCCGTCTTTGTATATTGACACTTGGCAAGCAGAAGTCCAATTTATTTATTGTAATCAAGTATTTGAAAAAATCTGTTTTTCTAATGTATAGCTGACAACACAATTTCATATTTGTAAGTAATTTTTCTACAGATATATTGAATATTTTTTATGCATAGGCAATGCAAATTCTTTCTATGAATAGGATTAACATATTTGAGCTCTTTCATGCATTTCTGTGTAAATGTAGAATAGCATGAACTAAATTAAATATTTTGTACTTGCAATACTCATATATTTAAGGTAAAGATTTCTAGATGGCTGGACAAGGTAATATTCTTCTTTCCCTCTAAAATTACACAAAAGTTACAGAATGCTTCTCACTGTCTTCAGCTGATGTCTAATCACCATATTGCTGTTTGTTTTTATTGGAATCATAATAAACGCCTTTAGATTATTAAGCATTTCTATATTTAAATTATGATAAACAACTGATGATAATTTGATTAATGGTTTAAGAATAATTTAGGTCATGAATCTACCTTGCAAATCTTTTAACACGTTCTCAGTTGTTTCCGAGTTTGTTCACGACAAAGTGTCTGGATGGGTAGACTTCATGAAAAATCACTGATGTTTTAGCAACTATAAAAATTAATTTAACATAATGTCCTTCATTCCAAATAAAAAATCCATTTCCACATATGGTTAAAAATAAAGACTGCATTCAGCTGAAAAATTATTCAAATTGCTCATTGTGCCCGTTTATCTGCTGCTGTCCATGTACACGGCACAATGTCAAGTTCTGGGAATGTTTCTTTCTTTTCTTAATTTTTTTTAAAAGAGAGTACAAAATGGTCAAACAAAAGAAAAAAATGCCCGTTAGAAACAATACAAAATTTCACTAAACAAGATAATAGGAATTCAACAATGGGTGGTATATTGCATATTGTTGTGTTCAAATTAGCTATTCACATTCAGATTACTCGACATAAACATACAAAATTGGAAAAAGAAAAAGAAATTTAAGCATTAAACTCTCCTTTCAATAGACCAACAGAGATCAACAGTACAATTATCTAAGCCATATATATGTATTTTTTACCTTCATTCTTTTCCTTTTACAGTATCTATTGCACCATTCAGATTATATTTACTCTTTCAGGTACTTATACTAGTGAGACAATATGATGATTGTATCTGCAGGTCTGATTCATTTCACTTGTAAGTGTGGTCACTAGTTGCATCAATTTACCTATAAAAGCCAATTTATCTTTTTATTGATTGAATAATACTCCAATGTATGAAAATGCCACATCTGTTTTAACCATTCCTAAGCTGATGGGTGTTTGAGTTGTTTCTAAGAATTAGCTGTGCCAAATTGTGCTGCTATAAACATGGGGGCACATATATCACTGTGGTGCAATGTTTTCAGTACATTTGGAAAGATACCCAGAAGGAAGACAGCTGGGTTTAATGGGACTTCCGATCAGCTTTTTGAGGAGTCTCCACACTGATTTCCATGATGGTTTTGCAGTCTATACTCCCACCAGCAGTGGAGAAGTGTTCCTTTTCCCCCATAAGCCCTCCAAAATTTGCTATTGGATGATTTCTTGGTGATAGCCATTCCTTATGGAGTAAGATGGAATCTCAGTGTTGTTTTAATTTGTATCACTTGAATGATCAATGATGTTGAACATTTTTCATATATTTATTTTCCATTTTTATTTCATTTGTGAAATTTATATGCATCTCAGATAACTATTTTTATTTTTTATTTTTTAATTTTATTTATTTATTTTTTTTTTTGTGGAACTGAGGATTGAACCCAGCCCCTTGTGCTTGCCAGGGAAGCACTTATTCCACAGAGCCATTTCCCTGGCCCCTCAGATACCTATCTTTAAACTGTGTCTTTGAATATGGGGAGCCTGATCTTTTTTTTTTCTTTCTTCAAATTGTGTATATGTTCTAAAGAGAAGTCCTTTGCTAAGGGACAGATGGCTAGAATTTTTTCCCAATTCATGGATTTTCTTCTTACTCTATTGGTGGTTTCTTTTGATGTGCAGAAACTTTTCAAAAAAAATGAGATCCCACTTGGTGGCACTAGGAATTGTTTCCTGTAGTTTGGTTTTTATTCATGAATTCTCTACCTAACCCTAAGTCTTTAAGATTTCTACCTACTTTCTCCTTCAGAAAATTTGGTGTTTCAGTTTTAATATTTAAATCTTTGATTCATTTTGACTCTAGCTTATTGCATGCTGATACGCCTGGGTCTAATTTTAGCCTTTGGCATGTTTATCCAGCACCATTTACAAAAGAGGATTTCTACCAGCAAATGTATTTGGCCAGTTTGCCAATGATAATGTGGCTGAGTATGTTTGTAGTTGTGTTTGCATCTTCTTCTTCTAATCTGTTCTATTAATCCTCAGGTCTTTTTTTTTTTTTTTTTGTTTTTCTTTTGCAAGTACCACTATGCTGATTATATCACAGTAGCTTTGTGATAAAATTTAAAGGGATTGTGATGCCTCCTGCTTTTCCTTTGTGGCCTAGAATTGATATTGCTATTCTAGGTCTCTTCTGGTTCCAAATGAATGTTAGGAATATTTTCTCTGTATCTGTGAGGTACACTAAAGTTTTTCATTGGGATTGCAATGAATCTGTGTAACAATTTTTGAATTATGGCTATTTTCACAATGTTAGTTTTTCCTACCCATGAGCAAGGGATATCTTTCCAATTTTTTGAAATTCTATTGAAATCTCTTTTTTTCAGAGTACTACAATTTTAACTGTATAAATCTTTTATTTCCTTTGTGAGCTTGATTCCTAAGTACTTCATTTTCTTAGGTATTATTGTGAAAGGCATGGTTTCCATCTTGGTATGTTCAATGTGTATGGACACACTATAGGTTTTTGAGTGCTGACTTTGTATCCTGCTATGCTACTGAATTTGGTTATTAAATCTACATGCTTCTTAGGGGAATTTTGGGTTTCTATGTAGAGTAGCATATCATCTACAAATAATGATAATGTCACTTCTTCCTTTTCAATCATTATTCTTTTTCTTTCTCTCTTGTCTAATGGCTCTTGCCAATGTTCCCTGAACTATATTCAATAGAATTGGTGCCTGTGGACTTCCTTGTCTTGTGCCTGATTTGAAAGAGGCTTTCAGTTTTTGTCCATTAAGTGTGATGGTGACTGTTGGTTTGTCATAGATGGTTTTCGTCAGGTTGAGGTAAGACCATCTATTCTAATTTTCTGCAGGGCTTTCATTATGAATTAGCATTGGACTTTGTCAAAAGCTTATTCTGCATCAATTGAGATGGTCATGTGATCTTTGACTTTGGCTTTGTTGATGTGAGGTAGTACATTTATGGATTTGTGTATATTGATCTTTCTTTACTTTCCTGGGAGGAATCTCTTTGTTGTGTAATCTTCTTGATGATTTGCTGAATCCTGTTAGCTAGCATTTTAATGAGGACTTTTTCATCTATGTTCATTAGGGAGATTGGCCTGTAGTTCTTTTTATTGTTTGTTTGGTTGGGTCTTTCTCTGGTTCTAGTATCTGGTTAATATTTGCCTCCAGGAATGAGTTTTGGAGATTTGCTTCCCTTTCAATTTAATGAAGAGTTTGAGAAAAGTTGGCATTAAATCTCTAAATTTCTTGTAGAATTCAGCTAAGAATAAATCATGACCTGTTTTTTTCTTTGTTTGTAGGTGTTTAAATTACATTTTAAATTTCATTCTCTGTTTTGGGTTATTCAGAATTTTTATGTTCTTTATTCAGATTTTGTAATTCATGCATATCTAGGAATCTGTCCATATCTTCTGTGTTTTTATCCTGTGAGTGTAAAGATTTTGGAATATGTATTGATCTTCTTAATTTTTATAGTGACTGTATTGATTTTACAGCTTTTATTCCTTAGAGCATGAATTTGAATTTTTCTTTCCTTTTTTGATAAGGTTGAGTAGGGGATTATCAATTTTATTTATTCTTTCAAAGAACCAACTCTTCAATTAATTAATGTTTTACTTCATTTCCACTGCATTTATTTCTGCTCAGCTCTCATAGTTTATAGTCTATTTTGGAGACTGTTCCATGTGCAGCTAACAAGAATTAGTATTCTAATGTTGTTGTGTGTAACAATCTGTAAAGTTCTACTAAGTACATTTCTTCACAAGTTTCATTATTTCTTTACTAAAATTTGCATCATTGATCTATCTCTCTGTGACAATGAGGAATTAAAGACCCCCATTATAATTGTGTTATTACTCATTTGATTTTACATGTCTGTTAAAATTTGTCTTGTATAATTGGGTGCTCCTACATTGTGAGCATATATACATATTTATGATTATTATCTCTTCCTCTTACAGTTTTCTCATAACAAGTATCCAGTGACTTTATCTCTTTTCATCAATTTTCATTTGAAGTTCACATTGTCAACCATCAGAATATATACACTTGCTTTTTTCTGGGTTCCTATTACATGAATTTTTGTTTTTCATCCTTTGACTTTCAGTTAATGAATTCTTGTTTTAGTTAAATATGTTTGTTTTTATGGTATTTTGCTGGATTTCATTATTATTATTACTATTTTTTTGTTTGATTTTGTTTTTTAGGGAAAGGTCTACAAGGTGTTCAGGGTTTCACTACTAGGTTAGACTCATAGTGATCCTCCTGTTTACAGCCTCCCAAGAGGTGGGGTTATAGGTGTGCACCACCATACCCAGTCTCAATTGCCGTGTCAGCTTGCCCTGGGAGTGGGGCTGGCATGGCAGGTCTGGGGATCGAACCCCTGTACCTCGCACCTGCTTGCAGGCACTTTAATGCTGGATTTCATTTTTTGATCTACTCTGCTAGACTGTTTCCTTTGATTTGTGTATTGAGGCCATTTACTATTGATGATTATAAATGATACATATCGGCTCATCTTTGTCATGCTATTTTGCTACTGTAGCTTCCCTACTTTCCCACTCTATTTAATTGCTTGATTTGCTTAGTGTTTCTTTTCTGCTGTTGCTATTGATGTTGTAGTCATTTTGGTCTCTTTCCAGAATATCTGTCAGTACTCTTTTTAAGGTTGGTTTGGTGGTCATAAATTTTTTCAGCTGTTCTTCATCATGGTAGTATCTTATTTCTCCATTAATTTTAGTAAGTAGCTTTCCAAGGTGACTCAGTATAGGTTGGAAGTTATTTTCAGTCAAGATGTGAAATATGTCACTCCAAGCTCTTCTTGACTTGGTGATTGGTGTTGAAAAATCTTCCACAATTATGATGGGCTTTCCATTATAGGCAATATGTTTCTTTTCTCTAGCAGCTTTTAATAGCCAATTCTTTTGCTGAATTTCTAGGATCTTGGGGTATAGATTTATTTTGATTATGACTAATTGGATTTCTATATGCTTCACTGAATTATGTGCGATTCTTTTCCCATGTTTGGGAAATATTTTCTATACTACTTCTTCAAGTAATTTTTTATGTGATTTGTATTGACTCCTAGTATTTCATTTATACCTATTGGTCTTATACTATTTTTATTTGCCTCATCTTCCACCTATTGAATTGTTATTTCCTGGTTCATTGTTATTTTGAAGAGGTGTTTCCTTTCCAGATTACTAGCTGTAATGTTGTCTTCAAGGTCTGAAAGTCTATCTTTAGTTCCATCAAGTGGTTTTGCCAGCATTCAGTCAAATTTTTAATTTATTGGATATCTGTTTTATCCATTCTAATTCTTTCCTGTGTTCTTCATTCAAAGTTCCCATCACTTTTATTTATTTTTTATTTTTTTTTTACCTATGTTTTCTTTAGATGCACAGAACAATTCTTTTATGATTGTTGTCATTTCTTTTTTGACCTGAGAGATTATTTCTGATCTGATTTATTCTATACCCTGAAGGAGTTATTTATTTACTTCACTTGCTCTCATTTTAGAAATTCCAGGTGTTTAACTTCCAAGTTGTTCTATGTCTCTGTTTCCTGAACTTCTTATGTATTGGCTGGAGGTCTGAGATTATCTTTTTCTCCTTTGTTTTGACATTGCTTTAAGCTCCCAATGTTCACCTACATATATCAGTGATGGTAGCTGGTGGGGTGGTGTGTGAGCAAGACTCCTATGACTGTGCAAGGGATGACTGTGCAAGGGCAGGTAGGCTTCACCAAAGCACCTGCTACCAGCAGGACAGCTGGCTGCAGTTTAGCAAAACTCAGGTGACAATGGGATAGGGGCTTGGGCAGAGCTCCCCAGGTCCTTTTAGGTGCCCTGTGTCAGCCTGGCTTTTTATGATGCTTCTGAGAGAAATTCTGAGTCACAGAGAGCCAGAGTAGTTGAATAATACTGACATTTTGTAGAGTGATGAAATATGCTGGGGACTCAGGAATGGTATCTTCAAGGTACTCATGTGTAAGTCTCATAAATGAAGTGTAATTATACAAGTTAGAGAAAAATTGGTAAGAATCAAAGCTGGAGCCTATTTGCCAATAGAAAAATAGATTGTGGAAAGATTGCATGATTGCCTAAAATGGTGTTAGATTGACCTCATCCTCCCCATTCATCCATCCTTTCTCTCAACTTTATTTAAAGATGTTTGGATCATATTATATGTGTGAATTTTTTCTGAGAGACAGCGTCTTGGGGTTGTTTGCTTCTTTCCTTGCTCTAGACAGACTTTCTCTGCATTCTTGTGACCTTTTTATTTTCATACTTCAGAGCACATTTGGCCAGTGACACATTCCCTGTACTGACTTCACATAATCTTTCAATATAAGTGACAACTAGTTTATTGCTCTGTCAAGACCTTTGCAAAGAAGATTTTCTGGCTATCCCATAATTTTAATAATCACATATTCCTTCTGTTTTTCTTGATTGAAGCTATGATTTCAGCTTGTGAGGATATATAATTTGTTTTCCAACACTATTTAATGACTTAGGCCAAATTTTCCTCAGATTTGACCCAAAATGTGTAAAATCTAATTAAGTATTTTCTTAGCTAAAAGTAGATAAATTATTATATAGATGATTATATAATTTGCTTTTTTAAGTAAACAGTATTAATCAGGTATTATTTTCTTAATTTATATATTTATATATTTATTTTGGGATTTCTAAAAGGTTTTAACTTGTGATACAAATAATTTTACAAAGTCAGTAGTATCAATCATTCAAAGGACTGTGTATATAATCTGTTTTTAAGGAGTTCAATAATAATAATACATATATTATTTACTAATTTTACAGAGAAACAAATATCAATGAGACAGTTTCAAAACCCATTAGTAGGACAGATTAAATAATTAATACATTGCATATTGTTCTCTTCTTAGTGGTTATTCATAGCACAAGAGGCAGACATGATATCCTGTATACAAACACTATTAGTACAAATCTTTCTATTCATTGACTAAAGAGAAAGTAGCTGTATGTCTATTCTAGCTATTTTGAATATACAGATACAAAAAGGTTGCTCATTTGTATCCCTCTTTTTTGTTTAGTTTTGTCAGAGATGGGTATTCCAATGCCATTTAAATATTGTAGGTGTGTGAATTCATCAAAATATTCCAATGTAGTCCAGTAGTCCATAATAGTAGTGGGTTATCCAGAGGACTGGCAATGCCAGAAATTGTTGACTTGAGCCTTTTACAGCTCAGCATATTAATATGGCTTTACTTTTTATACCTCATTTTTATACCTTTCTTTTGGATGGTTATGAACAAGATAAAGTAAGACATATATAAGAAGAAATGTAACCTTTGTATCTGACAAGTTCAGTCAAATCCCTCCCGATTTACCCTGAAACCCTGTACTACAGTTTGTAAATCCTTTGTCAGTGTCAGACATGTGGATGAGTTATGGCCATTGCTTGATCAATTTGCTGTCTGTGAAAGCCTGAGAAAATGTTTTCTCTCCTTGTAACTCTCCTTAGGCACACTCTACATCATCGATCACTTTCCTCTTTGGCCCCATAGTCTCCTTGATCAGAAAATTTGGGATACAACTGAGTTACAGGATGTTACAGTACAGGTTCTTCTATGTCCTGAGTCCTCACTGACCTTGAAAGGCTAGGGCCAAAATGTTAGCTGCCCTTGCAACCCTTCTTTTTCTCTATTTTTGGTCTGCAAACTTAGGTGGTTAACCCTCCAGAAGAGAAGCTTATTATTATTACTCTACAACATAGGCAGTTGAGCTTAACCTCACTATCTGTCTGAATATCAAACATTTTAGGCATATCGTGGAACAGGTATTTTCCATCAAGTATTGATAAGTTAAACTTTAAGTCCCTATAGAATATGACAAAAAATTAAAACAATATTTAAAAGAGGAATGAACAGATACATATTTTTACACATAAATTTAGAAATCAAACCATATACAGCATTGTAGCAGGACAGTCCAGGGACATTATTTTTTCTTGTCTCTTGTTTTCATGTATTATCCCTTTTTTAAAAAATACATTTCCTTTACAGACAGTATGGCAGTAATTTGTGTGTCATGATAAGCAGTACATATTCAGAAGACCAGAATGACAGGCATTCCAAACATGATCCTACCATTACACATTGCTATCTTCAGTGCAGTTGCTTAGTTCACAGCGTGAGAATCCTACTAATTAACTTCTACTTTCAAAAACATACTGAAGATTCTCAGGATCATTGCTTTACCCATCTTGTGCATATAAATGTATGGCTTTGCCCCTGTCAAGTTTCCTAGCTTTTGCCTTCTCTTCATTGTCTACTTCTGAAGTTCTTTCTTTCCATTTAATTGTGCTATATGTTTCTATTTTTATTTCTTCTTTTGAGTTCTTATACTAGAGAGAATACATGATATTTACATATGTGTGTCTTGTTTATTTCACTTATGAGTGTATCTTCAAGTGGCATCCACTTCAATATAAAGGCTTCGAGTTTATCATTCTTTATAACTGAGTAACATTCCATTGTATACAAATAGCACATTTTTTTCATCCATTCCTCTGGTGATGCACACCTTGGTTGTTTCAAAAAAATTGGCTATTGCAAATTGTGCTGATATAAATATAGTTACACATATATCACTATGACATGATATTTTCAGTTCCTCTGGAAGAATTCCCAGTAGTGGGATACATTGTTTGAATGGGATTTTCAGTCCTAGCTTTCTAAGGAGTCTCCGCACTGATTTCCATAATGGTTGCACCAGTCTACATTCTCACCAGCAGTGGAGAAGGGTTCCTTTTTCCTCACAGCCTCTCCAAAATTTGTTGTTGGTTGATTTCTTTATGGTAGTCATTCTTGCTGGTGTGAGATGGTATCTCAATGCTGTTTTAATTTGCATTTCATGCACGACTAGTGTGGAGTATTTCTTTATATATTTATTCACTTCTTTAATTTCATCCTCTGAGAAGTGTGTGTACATCTTGGATGCCCATTTCTGGATTGGGACTTTAAATTTTGGGGCCCTAGGCAGGGGAGATGTCTCAATAAAATAAACACTCCCCTGAAAAGTGCAAGGGCCTGAGTTCAATCCCTGGTTCTGCCAAAAACAAAAAAAGAAACAAAAGAAAAAAAAACAATAAAAAAAATTTGGGGGCCCTAATGTTTTTTTAGTTCTTTATAAATTCTAGAGAGCAGACCTTTGTCTGAGTGCTTATTTGTCAAGGTTTTTTCCAAATGTGTGGGTTTTCTTTTCACTTTGTTGATAATTTCTTTTGACATGCAAAAACTTCTCTATAAGAGGAGGTCCCAGTTATTAATTTTTTCAAGTATTACTCATGTGAATTTATCTTTTGTTCATAAACTCTTTGCCAAACCCTATGTCTTCAAGAGTTCCACCCACTTTCTCCCAGAACATTTAGTGTTTCTGTTTTAATGTTTAGATATTTCATCCATTTTGACTTTAGCTTAGTGCATGGTGATAGACCTGGGTCAAGTTTTAGTTCAGAGCCATGAATTTCCCTCTGAGAACTGCTTTCATCACATCCCATAAATTACGATAAGTTGTGTTTGAATTTTCTTTGAATTGTAGATATTGTTCAATTTCTTGTTTAATTTCATCTGTGTGCCATTGGTTGCTGAGTAAGGTGTTTAATTTCCATATATTTATAGAGTTTTTATGGTTTCTTTTGTTGTTTATTTCTAGTTTCTTTGCACTGAGGTCAGGTAATATGTGTTGGATAATTTCTGTTTTCTTACATATATTTAAGCATGACCTATGGACTAGGGTGTGGTCTATTTTTAGAAAATGACCCATGTGCAGCTGAAAACGTGAAACAGCTATGGTTGGGTGGAACTCTCTGTATATGTTCATTAAGTCCATTTGTTTCAAGCTCTGGTTCAGTTCTACTAATTCTTTACTAATTTTTTGTCTGCTTTACCTATCTTTTAGGGATAAGGGGGTGTTAAGGTCTTCTGTTAAGATTGTGGTATCAGGTATTAGATTTTTCATGTCTGTTAATATTTGTCTTAAGTAGTTGGGCTCTACAGTGTTTGGTGTATACATATTTATGATTGTCACCTCTTCCTCTTGAATTTTTCCCCTAACTAGTATACAGTGAGCCTCTTTATTTCATTTGATCTCTCTTGGTTTGAAGTTGAGACTGTCTGAGAACAAGATTGCTACCTTTTCTTTTTTTTCTGATGCGCTGCAGCATGTAGTATTGTTTTCCATCCTTTGACTTCCAGCATATGAATTTCTTTATGAGTTAAGTGTGTTCCTTCTAGGTAGCATATTGTTGGATTTTATTTTCAAATCCACTGTGCCAGTCTATTTCTTTTAATTGGTGAATTGAGTCTATTTACATTGATGGTTATAATTGAGGTCTAATGACTTAATGAATGACAAGTTATGTACCTGCTGTTGTTTGCTCATTTATCTCGTGTGTTTGATTGTACTCTATTTAGTGGGTTCCTTCAGTTATCATTCTTGTAGTTCTGATCATTTTCATCCCTCTCTAGAACATCTTTTAGTAGTCTGTGTAGGGTTGGCTTCATCATCATGAAATTCTTTAGTTGTTATCAATTATGGAAGTATTTCACTTCTCCATTAAACTTGAAAGAATGCTTTGCAGGGTATAGTAGTCTGGGCTGGATTTTTTTTTCAGAACCAGGGATTGAACTCAGACACTTGTGCTTGCCAGGCAAGCACTTATTCTGCTGAGCCATCTCCCTGGCCCCTGCAATTTGTTTTCATAGAGGACTTGAAGGACTGTTCTCCATTCTCCTCTTGACTTCATGGTTTGTGAATAGAAGTCTGCTGGTATTCTGATGGATTTTTCTTTAAGTGTGATGTATTTCTTTTCTTTAGCAGCTTTCAGTATATTGTTCTTGTGCTGGATTTCTTTTTTTCTTTCTTTTTTTGCGGAACCGGGGATTGAACTCAGACCTTTGTGCTTGCCAGGGAAGAGCTTATTCTTCTGAGCCATCTTCCTGCCCCCTTGTGCTGGATTTCTGGGATCTTGAATACTATATATCTTGGTGTGTTTTTAATTAGGTTGGAGTTATTTGGAGTTTTGTATGCTTTAGTTACTTGAATGTCAGATTGTTTCCCCATATTTGGGAAGTTTTCTGCTATTTTTTCTACCCATATTCTTTTTATATCAGTTATATTGACTACTTTTTTCTCATTGATGCCTATTAGTCTCACGTTGTTCATCTTTGCATCATCTTGCATGTGATGAAGTATTTTTTCTATATTCTAGTTGTTCTTAAGCCATCCTTTCTTACCTTTTCATCAGCTATGATCACATCTTCAAGATCTGAAACTCAATCTTCACTTTCACTCAAACTGTTTTTCAAGCTTTTGATTGAGATTTTGAGTACCTCTATATCTCTTTGACTCTGCTTCACACTATCAGTTTCTTTCCTGTATTGTTTATTGAATGATTCCATCATTTTTTGAATCTTCTCTATTTTTTATCAGTGTCTTCTTGAGAAGTAGTTATTAATTCTTTAATTCAGATATTATTTCTGATCTGATTTCTTCTATATGTTTCTGTATTTGCTTCTTTACTTCAGAAGGCATTAATTCAGAAATTTCTTTTTTATTTCAGAGGTTATTTCTGGTCTTAGTTCCTCTATACCTTTCTACAGTTGTTTCTTTACTTCAGACGCTATTAATTCAGACATTTCAGCTGTGTTATTCCCATTTTTTTCTGTGCTAGTGTCTTCTCTACTTGTTCTGGGTGGGCTTGGGCCTTAGATTTCATTTTAGTCCTTCTCTTTGTCATTTTGTAAAGCATTGTTCTCTGACCTTTGGTGTAGAGCTCTGGAGTTATAACCTTAGCACATACTGAAATTCGGGGGCAGATCTATGAAGTTTGAATTCATCCATTTGTGTCTGGTTTGTGTCTGCCTGCTGTATTCAGCTTCTTCCTGCTACAGCTCATTGAAGTGAATCTGTTGTGTCCCTCTGGCCCGAAATTTTGCTCTTGGATTACCTGGGTGGTTCTGGCCCCCAGCCTCTCTGCCTTGACTTCAGCTGCAGTTCTACCCAGGCCAGTATGCCAGGCCTAGGCTGCTTTTGGAGGGGTCTGGAGAGCGTGGTGGAAGTTCTCACTCAGAAGCTGTGCTCGAGCTAGGTCTGGAGGTTTCCAGAGGGCACAGGGGAGCACGGAAGCTCTCCCAGACACTCACCGTCCTGGGCTTGGGCTGTCTGGAGGTGTCCTGAGAGTGCAATGGAAGTTCTCACTTATAAGCCAGGCCTGGGCTGGGTCTGGAGGGGTGGATGTGTCCTGGGGGTGTGGTGGAAGATCTCACTCCCGTGCAGGGCCTGGGCTGGGTCCAGAGAGGTCCAGCATGTGCAGGGGACTTGGAAGCTCTCCCACACACTAGCTGAGCCTGGGCTTGGGCTTCATCTGGAGGGGTCCTGAGAGAGCGGCACAAGTTTTTACTCACAGGCCCGGCCTGGGCTTGGTCTGGAGGGGTGGAGGGGTCCCAAGCTATTTTGTTTTTTTAAGGAAACAGTATTAAATATT
Source organism: Octodon degus (assembly GCF_000260255.1). Lineage (NCBI taxonomy): Eukaryota > Metazoa > Chordata > Mammalia > Rodentia > Octodontidae > Octodon > Octodon degus. The sequence goes on along the minus strand of NW_004524630.1, from coordinate 9,906,891 downwards.
ATTTTCTTAATTTATACATTTATTTCCTTTCTGTACTATCCTTTGTTTAAAGTTTAATAGGAATAATATTTAACATGAATAAAGCATGAATTTTATAACCATTATGTTCCCTGTTTTTAACATTTAGCAAGATTGGCTGGCGAGATAGCTCAGCCATTTAAGTGCCTGCCTGGCAAGGTCAAGTGGCAAGATCAATTCTCAGTATTGCAAAAAACAAAAAACAAATACAAGAAACAAAAAACAACAACCCACCGCCCAAAAAATTAGCTAGATGAAAAATATATTATCAGATACTTTTCATGTTTTGCTTATTTTATAAGAATGTTAATATTTTAATAAAAGTGTTCTAATTTTCTCTATTTTGAAGCTTAACCGAGACCAATATTTACTTACTTTCATATTAGTAAATTACATTAAATTTTAAAATTTTTCTAGACTGTTTCTCATGAAGCAAAATTAGTGAAAAGTCATATTAAAATTTATGCTTTAAATTTCAATATATTTACATTTCTCTCAAGTATATTATTAGTAGCATATATACACTTTTATGCTTGCAAGTAATTTATTCATATTTTTGATTATTTTCACAAAACAATGCAAATATTATATATGAGTTTTAACAAAATTGATATGAGAATTAAATGTTCTATATATGTATGTTTTCATGCCAGTTTTTGAATGACATTTCAATATATTATCTTAATGTTAGTTACAAAATGATTGTATGTCCATTTTAGAGATAAATTTAAAATAGATAAAATAGATTATTCAAATTGTAAGTTCCAGGATAATTTTATTTAAATTTTTAGCTTATTGTAAAAATAGATATCTGCACTCTCTTATGGTTAAAATAAACAACAAAACCCTAAGACTTAAATCTTTGAAATATATTAATACAGAATCTCAGTTGAAAATGATGTGCAATAGATAAATCTTAAAAGAGCTTTTCGTACTGGATCAATAGGATAATTTTTTGTGCTAGTTAGTTACATTTTTTTTTAAACTTCAGATTGATCCCCATTCTTCATCTTATGTTTTGTCTCTGCTTATTTATCAAATATTTTTGCATGATTATGATTTTGGAAGAGATAAAAATGAGTTCAATGGTTTGACAGATTAAACAAGATTTAAATATTTTCCAGGATTGAATTTGCAATAATATATTTCCCTGTGCACATTGTGCATTGCAGTTTTATAGAGAATGGACCTCAAGAGTATACACTTTGAAATGCCTAAACATCATCAATGCAACCATTGGGCTGGGGAAATAGCTCGGCTGCCTGAGTGCCTGTCTGGCAAGCACAAAGACCCAAATTCAATCTCTGGTACCATACTTTGTACCTGCCCCAGAACCCTGGGGATGCTGTGTTGGCTAAGGAAACAAGGCATGATGGTGCATGCTGCAGTTCCAGCACTGCAGAAGCTGAGAAAGGAGGGCCACTAGGAGTCTGAGCTGTGTAGTGAGACCCTGCTTCAAATAAATAAATAAAATAAAAAATAATCATTTATTTCTACTATTTCATTTGTACCATTAGCACACAAATATATTTTTATACATATTTTAGTCAAAGTAACTTCTTTGGTAAAGATAGAACATAGAAAAGTCTCTGAAAATAACTTTTGATGGAACACATAATTATATTGTAGATTATTGAAAAGTAAGTACATGTGGTTACATCACTTTGTCTTTTAATTAGTATATAGCTAAACTTTGTCTCCTTAAGGTATCATTTTTCATATAATACATCCAGGTTGTAAATGAAATATATTCATTTCTTTCTATGTCTCTTGCACTATGCTTGTGCAAACCTCCATTATCTAATATTTCAAGAACTATCTAATAGACCTCTGCACTGTAGCCTGTGTCTTTTTCAGATAAATCTCACTATAAAATCTCCTGTTGCTTCTAATTTCCCTTAGAGGAAAATCCAGTTCTCATTTTACTGCCTCTATAACTTGGATGTGGTTTACTCTTCAAGGTTACTGTGTTGGGAGTTTGGTCCACAAGTATGGTATTGAGATGCACAGTGGAACGTTTGAGACGTAGTTTCTTTCTTTCTTTCTATTTATTTATGTATTTTTTTTTTGTATTTTAAGGAGGGATCTAGAAGGTATTCAAGGTCTCGTTAGATAGGTGAGACTCATAGTGATCCACCTGTTTACAGTGCCACCATGACCAGTCTCAGTTGCTGTCTCAGTGCGCCTTGGGGTAGGGCCAGCATGGCAGGCCTAGGAATCAAACCCCAGGCCCCTGCATCTGCTTGCAGGAGCTTTAATCCACTGAGCTATTTGGCTGGCCCAGGAGTAGTTTCTAAGGGGAGGTTCTTAGAGCTATTAAAGATGTCTTCAAAAGGATTAAAGATATTTGTTATGACTCTTGTTGCATAGGTTCTGCTTTACCTTGGTCTTAACCATCCAGTAGAAAAGTTCGAAGATGAAATATAGGAAGTAAAGCCATGTTGTTATGTTGAGCTGTGGGGGACTCACGTCAATAATTTCTGACATTGCCAGTTAAACAGAAGACCCAATGCTATTATGGGCTACTGGACTCTTTTAGAATATTTTGCTGAGTTTACACACCTATAATATTCAACAACGGAACTTAAAAAAAATTGGGGTATAACTATGAATGTCCATTTTGTATCTGTGTATTCAAAGTGGTTGGGATAGAATATAGTTGCATTCTCTTAATGAATAGAATGATTTTTTTCTAATGGTGTTTGTAAGTAGGATCACAAGTCTGCATCTTGTACAGCAATTAACCACTAAGAAGAATATATGCAGTGTATTATTTGTTGAAACTGTACTTTCGATTTGATTTGAAACTGTCTCATTGCTATATGTTTATCAATAAAACTTTGAAAAGAAAAAAAGATATTTGTTATGAATACTTAGCTAGCTATTGTATGAAGATTTTTGTGTACTATACTCACTGTCTCTGGTTTCCTGTTTAAAATGTCATATCTTCCTCCTACACAACTGTCTTATTTTTCTCATTGCTGAGAAAGAATACTTGTCACCTAAGGTTAGAGGGGGAAAAGTTTATTTTAGCTCATAGTTTGTAGGAATTCAGTCTATAATTGGCTGGCTCTATGGCAGGGTAGCAAGACAAAGGAGCATCACAGAGGAAAAACAGTTTATGGCATGGCAGGCAGAAGGCAGGGAAGCAGCAAGCAGCAGGCAACAAAAGCAGCAGCCTTTCTTCTGTCCTTTGATATCCCATCCAGGCTGCTAGCCTATTGAATGGTGCCACCTACACTCAGATGGGTCTCCCTTTATCCACATTCAGAATAATGGTAAACTGTAGGACTGGCAATGTCAGAAGTTGTTGACTTGAGCCTTTTACAGCTCAGCATGTTAATATGACTTTACTTTTCATATCTTGTTTTTATACTTTTCAACTGGATGGTTAAGACCAAGATAAAGCAAGACCTATATAACAAGAAATGTAGCTTTTGTATCTGATAATGTCAGTCAAATCCCCTCAGGTTTACCGTGGAACCATGTACAGCACCTTGTGGGTCTTTTGTCAGTGTCAGCCATGCGGATGAGTCACAGCCATTGCTTGACCAATTTGCTCTCTGTGAAAGCCTGAGAGAATGTTTTCTTTCCATGTGACTCTCCTTAGGCACACTCTACATCATTGATCATTTTCCTCTGTGGCCCCATAATCTCCTTGATCAGAAAATTTGGGACACAACTGAGTTACAAGATGTTACAGTATAGGTTCTCCTATGTCCTGAGTCCTCACTGACCTTGAAAGGCTAGGGCCAAAATGTTGGCTGCCCTTTCAACCCTTCTTTTTCTCTAATTTTTGGTCTGCAAACTTAGGTGGTTAACCCTCCAGAAGAGAAGCTTATTATTATTACTCTACAACATAGGCAGTTGAGCTTAACCTCACTATCTGTCTGAATATCAAACATTTTAGGCATAACATGGAACAGGTATTTTCCATCAAGTATTGATATGTTAAGCTTTAAGTCCCCACAGAATATGAAGAAATTGGCAGTCCCACGGATAACCCACTACTATAATGGACTACTGGTCCATATTGAAATATTTTGCTGAATTCAGGCACTTACAAAATTTAATTGACAGTGGAATATCTATAACTGACAAAACTAAACAAAAAAGGGAGATACAAATGAAGGACCATTTTGTATCTGTATATTTAAAATAGTTAAGATAGATATATAGCTACTTTCTCTTTATTCAATGAATAGAAATATTTGTACTAATAGTGTTTGTGGACCAGATATCATGTCTGAATCTTGTACTATGGATAACCACTAAGAAGACAATATGCAATGTATTAATTATTAAAGCTGTTCTACTAATCAGTTTTGAAACTGTTTCAATGCTATTTGTTTCTGAATAAAATTATTTAAAAAAAACCCAGAATAATGGTAAACTGATGTAGTTATGGTATGTCCTTAATCCAAGTACTCTAGATCCAGCCAACTCCACCTATGAACACACGAGGTTTGTGGGTACATCCAGATACAAGCTCTTGTACACATACATACCAATTTCATATTCTACATGACTCTGCCTAGAACCTGCACCACGCTCCTTAGGCTTGCTGTCATCCAAACTGGGAGATAAACCTACTATTTCCTTTATTGATAGTCACTTCACTTCAGGTATTCACCATAGTCATGGCAAGTGTGCTAATAATCTGGAAAACTATTGAGCCTTTACTCCTTTTTTTAAAAAAAAGATACATTTATTCAGCATCATGATCAGACTATTTCATTTAGCAATCAACAGCATATGAATTTGGCAATTACAACATTCAGTCTTCAAATTTCGGACCCATGAAGGGAGGAAAGTTTGGAGGCAGAAGCTCTGGGCCCTATGGTGGTGGAGGCCAATATTTTAACCAAACCACAAAATTAAAGTAGCTATGGTAGGTCCAGCAGCCGCAGTGGCCATGGCAGTGGCAGAAGGTTTTAAGCATTTCCAGGAACAAAGCTTAGCAGGAGAGGAGAGCCAGAGAAGTGACAGGAAGCTACAGGTTACAACAGATTTGTGAACTCAGCCAAGCACAGTGGTGGCAGGGCCTAGCTGCTAGAAAGAAGACATGTTTTAGACAGTACTCATGCGTATGGGCAAAAAACTCAAGAACTGTATTTGTGGCTAATTATATAACAGGCTATTTTAGTTTGTGTTCTGTGGAAGGTGTAAAGCATTCCAACAAAGGGTTTTAATGTAGGCCTTTTCTGAGCCTTTACTGCTTAACGGTCACCATTCAATATTGTTCTCCTGTATTGAAAAAATTGTACATAAATTAAAGGAGACCAATTTATAAATGTTTATGAAATATAAACTCCTACCTATAGAGGTAAACAAAGCATTATACCTATGAAGTCTTGTATCAGTTATTACAGGACAAATACATGATAGTCAGAATTAAATAAGGAAAAGTTTATTTAGCCCACAATTAGTGGAGATTTTAGTCCACACTCAGTGGGCACCAAGGCAGAGTGGCACATGGAAATGGGCAGCAGTTTATAGTGGCAGAAGACAGCAAAGAAGGAAGAGCAAAAAGGGAGGAACGGTTGCAAAGAGACAAGCTTCTCTCCCTTTCTTATATTGTGTTCAGGATGTCTGGCCCAGGGTGGGTGTGGCACTCACACTCATAATCCTAGCATTGGATTATGAATTAATCACAAACTCTAGAACCCCACTGGCCCAGTGACTGCATGAGGCTTTGGGGGAACACCTAGATACAGACCACAACAAGTGTAAAACTGTATTTCAAGAAAACATTCCGGATCCACATTGTAACCAAGTATCTACTTTTAGAAAGAAAAGCAGCAGAAATCTTCTCCCTAATACTAGGCCACATAGAAACACTGCCTGAACAGTATGAGATAGTGGATAAAATTAGTATATATGTTTCTTACTTAAGGCTCTTAGTACTCTTTAGTAGAATTGCGTGCTTTTTATCTAACACACTTACTGAAGTAATAAAATTGTTTTAAAAGGCTGCTTTGGAAGCCTACGTGATGAATTAATGAGTCTTAGGACAATTGTAATTGCTTATGTTTTGAGAATTTTAGTAAAACTAAATGATCTGAATGACAACTTTATGGCAACTACATTTCACATTGTACAAGGAAGTTGGCAGTTCAGGTTATTATAGTCATTATACACTGGTTAATTTGAAACTTCCTAAGAGGTGCATGCACTCTTTTTTGTTGTTGAAAAATGTAATTTTTAAATCTGAAAGTTTGAGAAATTTTGGAAGGATCAGTGGTGTGTGGAAGAGAGAGAGAGAGAGAGAGAGAGAGAGAGAGAGAGAGAGAGAGAGAAAGAAAAAGAAAGAAAAGAAAAAGGACAGAGAAAGGGAAAGGGAAAGAAAGAGAAAAAGAGGGGGAAGAAAATAAATGGTATTGGTAGGTGTCACTCTGCTGAGGAATAGTTTTAGGAAGCAACACAGAAACAACAGTATGAGGGCCGCAATCAAGAAGACTACAGGATAAGGTTCCCTGGGCCCTTTGGAGTTTGTATCACACTATTACGTGCCACAGGCCTTTGCTTGTGCTGCTGGATGTTACTCTTTCCCTGATTCAACAATTCCTTTCTATTTGTCCATTTTAGTGTGAGAATGTTTGCTCTATGCTTTCCATCTCAATAGTATGCAGTTTCTTTCTTTTCTAAATTTTTTTTCCCCAGAGACTCACAGTTCAGAATATCGGTCACAGAAGAAACTTGGAACTTGGACAGGCCAGATAGCTCAGGGGACTAAAGTATCTGCTTAGGCAGACACAGCGGCTGGGGTTTGATCCTCTGCATTCTGTACCGGCCCTGCCCCTGGGGCACTCCGAGACAGGATTGAGACTGGGCGTGGTGGCACCTGCCTGTAATCCCAGAACTTGGAAAGCTGAAAACAAGAGGATCACTACGAGTCTGATCTACATAGAGAGACCCTGTAGACCTTGTAGACTCTGTCCTAAGTACAGAAGAAAAAAAAAAAAAAAAAAAAGAAAGAAATAAAAAAAAACTTTGAACTTGTGTTTTGACTAGTGTTGGAAATCTTAAGACTATTGGGCTTCTTGGAGATGGACCAGACGTATTTACATTATGATATGAACATGAATCTTTGAGGGTCAGAGCGAGAAGTTTATGTAAATTGGATCTTAAATCCCCCAAAGGTTTGTACCCTAAAAGCTCGGTTGTCAGTGTTATTGGCTGTCAGTGTTATTGGGAAGTAATAAACTGTAGGAGGTGGAGCCCTGAGAAGGAAGTTAGATCATTGGTGCTGTGCCCCTGGGAGTCTGCTGCCTCCCGATGCTTTCTTTGTTTCTGACCATCATTAGGTAAGTTGGGGCCCTTCACGATATTTTGCCACCGTGATTCAACATGCTCCCAAAGAGCTCAAGCCTTGTGGCCAAATGGTCATGGAATATTTTTTCTCCTTTAGGACATTTATTTTAGATAGTTTTTCACCATGATGGAAAGCTGACTAGTATGTTTGTCATCAGACTCCTGCGTCTCCAGTCCAATAGTACGGTTGAGTTATTCAATTGGGAAATGCTGGGGTTCAAAATTAAACTACTAGGTTCCAAAAATTAAATGAGAACAGTAGGTGTTAAATAAAATAGACAAATCTTAGTGTTATGGTTTGTGGCTAAATGTCTATCCAAAACCTCATGCGGTTGTTGGGGGTGGGCAAGGGCTTCTCAGAGGCAGCTGCATCTAGTTTGTGTGAATGATGCGTAGTGCAATGAGGGGATTAAGGGTGCTGGAGTTAAGGCAGGATGGCTGCTGAATCAGTCTACTAGCTGATCCTAGTCCTAGCAGCCTGTCCTAATCGCAGCAGCCTAGATAAGCTAAAGTGGATGGAAAAGTGACTTGTATCCACTTTTGTCTTCTTTTTGCTGCTTTTGCTGTCTTCTGAAGTGCTGATCTGTTTCTCCTCTGCCGCATGCTACCCTGTCCTGGAGCCAGCCAATTAGGGACTGAAAGCTCTACAAATTCTAGTCTTCCCTTTAGTTTTAATTGTTAGCTATTTTGTCCCAGCAATGAGAAAATGTAAGACATGTTGATTGGGTTGTTGGACTGGCAATGTTTCATATGCTCATTTAGTATCACTATGTATTCAATAAATAACACTATATGTTATCTGTATTTGCTACGTTCCTCAATTCATGCTCTAAATACTGTGGATAGCCGTAGAGTTCAGTTGTCAATAGAAATACTGACATAGCATCTACTCTTATGGAAGATCGTGGCAAATCGTATTTCAAAGCTTTTATCTGTTTGCAGCTCAGCTAGGATAATTTTTTTCTCAAATATAACATCAAATATAACGTGTGATTTCATCAGAATTCTCATAAATTGGCTTTGCATCCTCTTTATTTTCCACTTCTCATATCTTCTTCCTTCATGACTATGTTTTTAACATCAATTATAAAATGTATCATGCTAGATTCTGAAAAAGATATGTGAATACTCTCTACTATCGAGGAGTTCCTGTTCCAACCAATAAGTACCAATGTTAAATAATTAAATTTGTTATAAAATTACAGATACTAATATACTTTATATGTGCCTAACATCTGGTCTGACTAATGTCTAAATAATGGGATTTGGTTCATAACAAAGCTAATTTTGAGAGGCTGGATTTTCCACTCAGCGGTAGAGGACTTGTGTGGGATGTAGGAAGCCATAGGTTTAAGGCCCATTATCACAAAATACATAAATAGTAAATAATGAATAAAAGAATAAAGCTAGTATAATTAATTGTATGTCTAAATGACTCACTTATGTCCTAAAGGAAGAAAATGTAAGAGTCCGACACTATTCTTCACCAAATAAACTTCCCCAAAAGAAAATCATATATGCAAATATAATCACAGAGAAAAAGTTACTTGTATTATAGTTAGTAGAGAAATTTTAGGGTGGTTATTTCCAAGGAATTGGGGAGATTTTCTTATCCAGTTTAGTTATTAGGAACATGATCTCAGGAAGAGGCAAGGTTCATGGATAGGACAAGAGAAACTGTCAGGAGTGTAATATTTTTCTCTCCCAGTGAGCGTCACTCTGCCTTCAGGGAATCTTTGGAACAAGGATTGTTACTTTTTAAGGTAATGGGATGGGTGTGTATAAATATTTGTCCATTTTCCATTCTGGTCCACTCCAGTAGGCGAGGCAGCAGGTAGACTCTGATGCAAGGGCCTCCCTCTTCGGAGGGAGAGAACTTTTCTGGAGAAGAAGCACCTGTCAGCTGCTCCCAGGACACTTCCTGGGATCTAGGGGAGAGGATTCACTCCTATTGGAGGACTAGAAAAAAGCCACCAAGGTTTCCACCAGTCACTTTTACATATTGAACAAAACTCTTTTAAATTTCATTACTTTTAACAACTTCTCAGGTTGACTGTATTGTAAGGAAGCTATAATTTTATCAGATGGGAATCCATATGGAAAGAGAATCAGAAGTGAGTACAGGACCCAGTGAGACTGTTAGATGCTTTTCCTAGGTAATAGACTGTTAGGGTAATACATCAAGGAGTCTTCTTAGTTCTGACTGCATTTTAAAGTTACAGATACATTTGAGAACCTTATTTTTTACAGACATCTGAATCATTCAGTGTTTTTCTAATTGACTAGGAAAATTCGGTGTATAGATTTGGAGCATTAACTTACTCCTTCTAAATATGAGTATTAACACATCTGTTCTTGAGCATGATTTGGAGGGTGTTTGAACCATTCTTGGTGGCTACATCTGCATTTCATAGACAGTGAGATGTTGAGGTTAATGATTTGTCTAGATCAATACCAGTGCTGAAGTATATTTTTCAAAAATATTTGTTAAAATGTGAATGTGTTTGTATGTTAGTTAGAACAGGTAATTTTACGCTGGCTTCACCAACATTCCAGGATCTTTAAGTATTATCACACAAAGTTTTTAATTTCCTACTCAGACTTTGCGTCTTCGGTATGATCACTGTGGCTGTGTTCTGTGTAGTTTTCAGTGTGGGACACAAGCCAGTGGAATATTACCTCATGTCATTCTCTGGTAGGGAAGGACTATGGTTGGAAATCCAGCATGCCTGACTGGAGGTGGCGTTGTACCAGAGGTGCACAGATAAGATGCACTGAAAATGAAGGTATTCTGAAAGGGGCATGGCTTACACCTTAAAAGGGAAAGTTAATAGAAAAGGTGATGCATGTACATCAAGTGGAATATTTGGATTGTTGAAAAAGGAAAGTTGTACTGCCAAGCCTGGCTCACATGGCTGGTCCCATCTTCACTGAGATGCAGCCATCAGGGCAGTTCTGCAAGCAGCTTGAGGAACCAAACAAGTGCTGCGGAGACCAGACTCTTGGGACAGACCCTGCTTATTCTCCCCATCATGACTTCTTTAAAACCAGGGAGGCTGCGTTCCTGTAATGTATACGCAGGTGATCACTGCCTGCAAGGGAAGCCCCGCTCTCCAGGATCTGGCCAGAGAAGGACAAACAAGTGACTGGTGCCACCACAGCACCTGCCAGCTGGTCCCTCTTGCCCGCAGAATCGTTATGTGACTGCCTGAAACCAGATTTTTCAACTGAGAGAATAAGGGACTTGGGGACAATGAGGCTGATGCCAGAGTAGTCACAAGGGAATTGCGCGTACCTTGTCTTTTTGGAGTGCTGGATATGGGATTCTGCTGGGTGATTTTGATGTCTTCTTTTTTTCTCTTTTGCTTTGATTCAGGATTTGTCTACATTCTTCTCCACACACCCATCTTCTTTTTCTTTGATTCTAGAATCTGTAGTCACACTAATGTCTTTCAACTCATTTCTTTCAAGTTTTAAATTCTGCCTTTCAAGTGAGTTTTTACTCCACATTCTGCTCTCTCAGACATCACTGTTCAGTCTCGTATCAACCTTCTGTCCTATATGTTATTTTGTTTTTGTTCTTCCTTATCTTACCTCACCCCTAGTTTCCCTAGCTTCTTCTCTATCTTAATAGTACACACACACACACACACACACACACACACACACACACAAACACCCCAATAGATTCTGACAAACTCACGGATTTATGTAATCCCTAACAATATCTTCTTCTACATCTCATATTCCAGCCTCTGAAAATACTTTCTTAAAAACCTCACCAGTAACCCTTCACTTTAACTGCAAAAGGCCTCTAACAATCTGAGCTGAACCCTAATGTAATTGTTTACTCCTTATAATTTCATTTACCTTTTCTTTTAATGATTTTCATTCCTGTTTCTCCCATTACTATGTCATTTCTCTCTTCTCCTTTCACATTTCAGGTCAACTGTTAGCAACAAAATAGTAGGCTGCACAGGTGATTAATAAAGGGTGAAAGTGTAAGCAAAAGGCTTAATTCATATAAATGATATCTGTTCAGCTATGTTGGGGTTGTTACAATGAACAGCAATTTTCTGCTCACAGTGTAGTGATGGTCTCAAACCATTTAAATTAAATACTAGAAGAGGTGAGCACTATCTCTGGACAAATAAAGTTGTGAACTTATTTGTGGAAGGAAGGATCTAACTGAAGGGCCTACACTCTATCCTCACTCTATCCAAACCCTCAGCACAAACGTAGAGCAAGGCAATAAAAGGACCCCAAGTTCTGCCAACTCTCCTAAGATAGGTCCAGCATGTACCAATGCAGAGAAGAAATGGCGTTCTACAAAATGATTAAGTAAGAAGTAAGGAAGCTTGGACAGTTAAAGAAGATATGACCCTAAGATTCATGAAATTTTCATATAAAATGATCAGTGTGGGTGATGGAGAAAAAATTTTTGAAAAGGATGATCTGAACACAAGAGTTCAAAACATAAGTGACCAATTTGCCAATCATTTGGACACCATGAAAATGTATAGAAAGAAATCCTGGCTATGAAAAAAAATTATGTTGAATTGATAAATTGAAAAAGTCACCAATGTGAAAGTAGATTTTCTTTTTCTTTCTTTTCCTTCTTTTTTTTTGTATTTAGTGCAGGGTCTACAGGATCTCACTGCACAGCTAGGACTCATAGTGATCCTCCTGTTTTCAGCCTCCCAAGTGCTGGGATTACAGGCTTGAGCCACCACACGCAGTCTCAATTACTGTTTTAGTGTGCCTCGGGGTGGGGCCAGTACTGCACACCAGGGATCGAACCCTGGCAGCTGATTCTTTAGTCTGGCTGGTCATAGATTTTCTAAAGGTAGCAACAAAATTATAAATCATGAAAAGATATTCAGAAAGGCTCTAAAAATGATAACAGAACACGATAACCTTATCCAATATTTGTGAGATGATGCTAAGAACAACCTAAGGCTAATTAGAGTTAGAGATAAAGAAAAAGATAACACACAAAAAATAAATAATATTTTTGCAGAAATAATAATAGAAAACTTTTCAAATATAAGGAAATAGTTCATCATATGAGGAAGCAGCACTTACAGAATACCATTCATTTTAAAAAGAGAAGTTTCCCATGACATATTTTAGTTAAAATTTCACATTTACAACAACAACAATAAGCAGAATCTTAAAAACTGTCAGAGAAGAGCAAAAGCCACATATAATGGTGAATTTAGTAGAATTTCATCAGGCTTCTCAACATAAACTGCAAAGCCCAGGCATGCGTGGAGTGAAGTATTTTAAGCCCCCAAATCAAACTACTTCCAATTCAGATTAAAATGCATAGCAAAGTATTCCTTTGAAATAAATGGAGATACTAAGATAGTCTATGACATATAACAAAGAACGTGTGAACACCTAACCAGCACTCCAGAAAATGCTCAAAAATATCTAGACAGAGATGATGAGGCCAACAAAACCGAAAGTGCAGGTGGAATTAATACAGCAAGCCAGGTTAATAGAAAACACAAGAACAAGAAAGAAAAACAAGGTGTCATCAACAGATAAGGAATGAAAAGTCAGGAATAAACCACACTTTTCTGTAATAATTTTCAATATAAAAGGGATAATTATATACACACGTTGTCAGATTGGATTAAAAAATAGAACCCAACAGTCTGTTGCAATCCAAAAACTCACCTAGTTCAAAATAGTAGCCTAGACTAAATGTCAGAGGATGCAACACAATATTTTATGTGCAAGGACCCCAAAATCTATACAAGGGTATTGATCTTACTTTCACAGAATTAAAATGTCAAGCCAAACTAAGTAGAAGAGATAAAGCATGTCATTACATAGTGATTAAGGGAACAGTCTCACAGGAAGATATAGCATTCATGAATACATATGCACCAAATACTGGAGCATCTAGCTTCAAGAAACAAATACTGCTGGACAAGAATATCAAATAAACCTCAACACAGTCATGATGGGTAACAGCAATCTAAAATTTCAAAACCAGAAAGATCAACTAAAGAATAAGTAAAGAGATATCAGAGATTACCACACTTTGAACAGATGGATTGAATAAACTTTTTTTACAGTGCTCCACCCTACTACAGCAGCATAGGGATTCTCTTTGGCAATGCATTGAATTTACTCCAAAATATCCTGACAGTCTGCAACCCTACTAAAGTAAATATAAGAGAATCAAAATTACTGTTTATTATGAGACTATCATGCAATGGAGCTGGAAATCAATCCCAGAAGAAATCAGAAAACTAAAAAAAAAATCTGGAAACTGAACTCACCTGAATACCCAGGGGGTCACAGAAAAAATCAAGGAAGAAACAACTTTAGGAAGCAAATGGTGAAGCCAGTGTAAAATATACCAGAACCTGTGGGACACAAGGAATGCAACTCTAAGAGGAAAGTTTACTGCAATGAATTCTCCTATTAGAAAAACAGAGCAAACTCAAAGAAATAACCTAAAGATGCACCTCGAGATACCTGAAGAGCAGCAACAATTTAAACCCAAAGTGAATTTAAGGAGGACAATAATGAAGATCAAAGCAGAAATTAATAAAGTTAAGACAAAAATATCAATACAAAAAATCAAAAAACAGTTTCTTTGGAAGAATACACAAAATAGATAAAACCCTTTACCAAATGTATAAAAAGAAGGAGAGAAAAAAAATCTCACAATGCAATAGAAATAAATAAGCTGAAATCGCAATGGAAACTTTCAAGATCTAGCATATAGTTACTAATTATTATGGAAAGTTGTATTCCAACAAATTGGGAAAAAAATGAAGAAATGGAAAGATTCTTAGACTCATGACTTACCAAAAGTAAACCAAGAAGACATAAAAATTCTAAACAATCCAGTAACTATCCATGAAATTAAGGAAGTAAATTGTTTTAAAATACCAAATAAGTATAGCCCAGGACCTGATGGACTCACTACTGAATACTATAAGACATTCATAGACATTATAATACTAATGCTCTTTGAAACTCTTCAATTGAATTGACAGAGAAGCAGCGCTGCCTAACTCATTTTTGTAATCCAGCATCGCTCTGATTCCAAAATGGGACAAAGACCCAACTAAAGAAGGAAAACTAAAGACCAACACCCTTAATGAATATAGATACAAATATTCCCAATAAGATATTGGCAAATAGAATGCAACACATCCCCCAGAGGGTCGTACATCATGACCAAAGAGGTTTCATGCCACAGCTGCAGTGAGAATTTAACATACATAAATCAATAAATGCAGTGTACCACCTAAGCAGAAGCTAGGACAGAAACCTCATGATTATCTCAATAAACCTGGAAAAAGGAATTTGATAAAATCTAGTGCCCTTTCATGATATAAAAAAATCTGTAGGGAATAGGTGTAGAAAGATTTTATTTGAATCTGATCAAAGATATTTATGATAAATCCATGACCAATATTATAATATCCATTTTTAAGGTTTTTTTCTGGCTTCATTTGTCATTTATTTCCAGTTTCATTGCACTGTGGTCAGATAGTGTGCATGGTATAATTTCTGTTTTCTTACATATACTTAAGCATGACCTATGGACCAGTATGTGGTCTATTTTAGAAAATGAACCATGTGCAGCTGAGAAAAATGTGTATTCAGCTGTGTTGGGGTGGAACAATCTGTATATGTCCACCAAGTCCATTTGTTTCAAGCTCTGGTTCAGTTCTGTTATTTCTTTGCTAAGTTTTTGTCTGATTGGCCCATCTTTTTGGGATAAGGGGGTGTTAAGGTCTCCTGTTAAGATTGTGGTATTGGATATTAGATTTTTCATGTCCATTAAGATTTGCTTTATATACTTGGGTGTTCCCGTGTTTGGTGCATACATATTTATGAGTGTTACCTCTTCCTCTTGAATTTTTCCCCTAACCGGTATATAGTGGCCTTCTTTATTTCACTTGATCATTCTTAGTTTGAAGTTGAGGCTGTCTGAGAATAGGATTGCTACCCCTGCTTTTTTCTGAGGTGCTGGGGCATGTAGCATTGTGTTCCATCCTTTGACTTTCAGCCTATGAAT
>NW_004524630.1:9842036-9890586 GCF_000260255.1 Octodon degus | reverse complement strand
AAGCTTGTGATTGAGATTTTAATTTCTTCTATATCTCTTTGACTCTGCTTCATGTGATCTATTTCTTTCCTGTATTGCTCATTCAAGGAATCTGTCATTTTTCTAATCTCCTCTATTTTTTTTGTCAATGTCTTCTTTAGAAGCAGTTATAAATTCTTTTACTGCAGTGTTTTTTTCAGATTGGGTTTCCTCCCTATGTTTCTATAGTTGGTTCTTTACTTCAGATGCTATAAGTTCTGAGAATTATTTTTTTATTTCAAAACATAATTCCGCTCTGAGTTCCTCAATGACTTTCTGCTGTTGCTTATTTACTATTGACACTATTAATTCATACATTTGAGCTGAGCTAGTGTCCTCTGCACTTGTTCTGGGTGGGCATTGGGTTTCCTCCATATGTTTCTGCATTTGATTCTTTACTGCAGATGTTTTTAATTCAGGGATTTCTCTTTTCATTTCCAATCTGAGTTCCTCTATACCTTTCTGCAGCTTTTCCTTTATTTCAGAAGCTGTTGATTCATTGCTTTCAGCTGTGTGATTCCCAATTTGTTCTGGGTAAGTGTCCTCTGCACTTGTTAAGGGTGGGCTTGGGTTCTGAGATTGCATTTTGCTCCTTCTTATTGTCATTTTGTGTAGCACTGTCTTCTGACCTTTGTTGTTGATCTTTGTTGCAGTTATAACCTTAGCACCTACTGAAGTTCAGGTGCAGATCTACAAAGTTTGGATTTGTCCAGCTGTGCCTGGCTTGGGTCTGGCTGCTGTGCTCAGCTCTTTCCTGCTGCTGCCCTTGGGGGTGAAGTTGTTGTGCCCCTCTGGCAAGATGTTCTGCTCTTGGACTAAATGGGTGGTTCTGTCCCCTATACTCTCTGCAGAGATTGTAGCTGCAGGGTTTCGCCCCAGGTCTGTATGCCAGGCCTGTGCTGAGTCTGGAGGGGACAAGTTGGAGTAGGGGGGAGAGGCAGCTCTCCCACACACTCACCGGGCCTGGACTAGGACTGGATCTGGGGTTTCCCAGAACATGACAGAAATTCCTACTCTGTGGGTGAGGTGTGTGTGGGGTACTACAGAATGATGGGGGGCATCCCAAAAGGATGAAAGAGGGTGTCACCCACACTGTGCCAGAAGCGCAGTAGGTCACGCCAGCACAGGGCAGCTGGGAGGTCTCCCACACACTCACCAGTCCTGGGCTAGGACTAGATCTGGGGCTTCCTGGAACAGGACAGAAATTCCTACTGGGTAGGCAGGGTAGGGAAGGTGCTGCGGAGTGGTGGGGGGCATCCCAAGGGGGTGGAAGAGGGTCTCACCCACGCTGCGCCTGGGCTGGGACCAGTAGGTTCCTCTGGCGCAGGGTAGCTGGAAGCTCTCTCTCACACTCACAGGGCCTGAGTTAGGACTGGGTCCCAATATTATAACAAATTGCAAGGCTTTCCTTCTAAATTTACAAAGAATACAAGAATGCTCGCTATCACCATTCCTGTTCAACAAAGTACTTGAAACAATAGCCACAGAAATCAAGAAAGGAAAGGAATGAAAGGATATGGAAGGAAGAAGTCAAATTGCCATTACTTGAAATGGCATGATTCACTATATTGAAGATTCACATAATTCCATGAAGAGTCAAAAAAGTAATAAAAGATTTCAGGAATGTAGCAGTATACAAAAATGAACAGTCATAAATCAGTATCATTCTTTATTTTATCTTATTATTATTATTTTTTTTTTGTGGAACCAGGAATTGAACTCAGGCCATTGCACTTGCCAGGGAAGTGCTTATTCAACTGAGCCATCTCCCTGGGTCCCCTGAGCCATCTCCCCAGACCCCCAGTATTATCTTGTACACCAATAAAAAACTTACTGTGAAAGAAAATAGGGAAACAATACCATTAGCAGAAACTAAACACTGAGGAGATAGCCTACCTTGGAAGTAAAATACTTCCACAATGTACAGTATATAAAGGAAATTGAAAAGCAGGGAAAATGAAACCATTTCCCTGTTCACAGATACAACCAATATTGTCAAAGTGGCTGTGGCTCCAAATCTCGTGTATGGATTTAATCCAATCCCAATGAAAATCCTTATAGTTCTAAGAACTCTAGAAAATTGTACTAAAATCCATATGGAACCAGAAGAGACTCAGAGGAGTAAAAGGAACTTTTGGCAACAAGAACAAAGCAATAGACATAAAAATATCTGATTTCAAGCTATAGTGATAAAGAAGTCATGATATTTGCACAAAAACAGTTCAGTGGAATAGCATACCAGATGTAGAAACAACCCAGACACACTCAGCTCTTTGACATTTCAGCTCAAAATGTATTTGGAAGGACAACCTATTTAGCAAATGTTTCTGGGAATGCTGGGTATTCCTATTTAGAAGATTTGAAGGTGAACCCATATTTCTCTGCATATACTAAAACAAACTAAAAATGGTCTGAAGTTCTAAATATTATATAAAACACACCACCTACTGAAAATGAAAATGTTTGAATTCACAGGTGCAGACAAGGGCTTTCTGAACAGAACCCCAACTGCATGAACATAGACAAATAACAACAAGAATCAACAAATGGAATTTTATCAAATCAAAAAGCTTAGAGTGAAGGGACAAGCTATGGAATGAGGGAAAATTACTTGCTAGGCCTCAGACAGAGGGTTAATATCTAGAATATATAAAGAACTAAAGAAAGAGGCCTACAATAAAAGATATAATCCAAGCATGGGCAAGTTGAAATCAATAGACACTCTGAGAATAATTAAAAATGGTCAATGCATATATTGAACATCTCTGGTTGCTAGAAAAATTCAGATTTAAAGAACACAAAGATTTAGTCTCACACCAGACAGGGTGTAGCTGTAGTCTGAAAGGCATTATTTTGCACTATGGATGGGAGTGTAAACTAGTACAACCACAGTGGATGTAGTACAAAAACTCCATTTGACCCAGCTCTTCTCCTTCTAAGTATCCTTCCCAAAGGACTTAGCAAGGCACCATATTTAAACAATAAATGATATCAAAGCTTATAGCAGCACAATTTACTATAATGAAACCCTGGAAGCAACCTATATGTCCATTAGCAGATGGATGAATAGGGAAAATGTGGTATCTTACTTCTGGAATAAGAATTGTATATAAAGAAGTGTAGCTTCCAGACATCTGAACGTAAATGGATACACTTGGAAAATAATGTTAAATGAAAAAAAATCAGATATACAAGCTTAAATAGCATAGTTTCTCTCATTTGAATAATGAAAAGGAGAAATAAAAAGAAAAGTAAAAATGTTATGAAAGGACATCAGGAAGATAGATATTTTGGAAAAAAGAATGGGTCCAAGAAACTGCAAGTGAGGGAGGAGGTAAAGAAGGGTATGTAAAAAGATTTAAGGGGCGGCATGAAAAGTATCAAGTGCTCAAAGTGAATGTCACTACTGGATGTTGCAAATAAGAACTGAGAAAGTAATAGAATGGAAATGTGGAAAGAAGGTCTAGAGACAGAAGGAGGGAAGGTGATGGATAAGCGGAGGAGAATTTTTACAAAGGCAAAATATTTTACGTAGATGTACCTATTCCCTAAGGTGAATGTAAACATCCCGTACTGCAAAAATGTTGTATTAAGATAAACAGAAAAATAAGGTGAACCTGATTCTGGTTCATACCTTCAACAGGGATTGACAAGTGTGACTTCATTTATCATTGATAAGGGTAAATAAAATGACTCAGTCTGAAGTTAGTGAAGAAGGATAATTCATTTTTGAAGGAGACACTGTATGTTAGGGAAAAATGATTCATTCCACCATAAAGTGATTGAGTGATAGTACCCTGTGTGTGTTTACTTAAAGATTTCAGAACTTTGCTCTTAAAAAGCTCTGATTCAGTTACAAATAAGAAACATTTTCAGGTTTAGAAAACTATACATCTTGGTACATAATACAATATTGTGAAAAGTAAAGCTATTACCCATCTGATAGAAAAAAATTCATGTGAAGTAATTAATCCTACAAGCCTATATAAAAGCTGATTTAAATGTGTTCTTTTATTTTATCAGTCTTTTCAAATTCAATTATATGTATATTCATACATAGTCTGTAGAATTTTTTTTTTCTGAGTTTACAAATAAAGAAAATTGATCTAGGTTAATAGTTATCATGACATTCACTTCTTTAGAATGTTTTGTGAAAAGAATTTGCAAGTAAGCCTCATGCAATCCTTGAGTCTGTCTTCATTTTCCTCTGTCCATCTGTCCCTCCCTCCTTTGCCCCTCCACTTTGTCCTTCTCCTCTTTCCTTATATCTTACTATGTATTCTTCATAGTTTTCATTATTGCCCACTTTCAGCGGCTGCTTTCCACCATAATCACTTCGCAAGTATTTAGCATACTTTGTATGTCATGTCTTCTGCTTGCTGCTGAAGACAGAGACATATGGGGTGATCCTGGTGTCATGTAGCTGAGGGAAAGACATATGTTTATACATAATGTAACCTGCTAGGTGGTGCTGAGGAGCTATGTGTGAAGTAAAATCTTGTCATGAAGAAAAAAGGGAACAAGGCTGAAGGAGATGATAAAGATTTAATAGAAGCAGTAATATTTAAACTGAGCTTGATAAATGAATTAGACTTTTGCAGATAAAGATGGAGGCTTTTAGTTAGCATTCAGTTGTGCTTGGAGCATGAAAATGTTAGGGAGGATGAGGAGAGTGGAAGATTTAGAAGCCACTTTGAGTGGTACTGGTAAAGATTTTGGGTTTATTACCTGTGTGGTTAGCTTTCTATCACGGTGCAACAAAACAGATGAGATACGCAGCTTGTCAGCAGGAGGGAGAGTTATTTTGGCTTGTGGTCTCAGAGGTTTCATTCTGTGGGTGACTCTCTCCATTGCTTTTGGGCATGTAGCAAGGCAGAATATCAGGATTAAAGAGTATGGCAAAGGAAATGACTCACCCACGGCAGCCAATTAGCAGAGAGGGCAAGAGGCTAGAGTCTCAGTATCTACTTCCGGGTCATGACCCCCAGTGACCTAACTGTCTCCCATAATGCTTCACTTCATAAAAATTCTATCACCTCCCCGTCGAGCCATATGATGGGAAAAAGATTTGACATGCAGGATTTAGGGAATAGATGTGAGAAACAGCATTATTCAACTAAAGAGCAGGCATCCTAAATTTCTGAATAGGTAGTTGTTCAGATCATATTTATAAATAAATTTACATTACTAACACTATATTACAGTAGAGAATGAATGAGTGGGAGTGGAAAGAAAAGAAATGCTTAGGTTTCTCTCAGTAGTTCAGCCAAATGTATAGAAATAGCCAAAGCTATTAGAGAGGACTATTTTTAGGGCTGCAACCCTGAGACAAATGTAGCTGATATTGAATAAAATTAGGCACACACACACACACACAAAAGGATAAAATGAGATTGAATCACAAATGCCTAGTCTAGGTGACAGTGAGCTATTCTTGGTTACTTAATCTCCTAAGATTTATTTCACATTTATCGTGTCCCAGACAGCAAGAGGCACAACGATGAACAAATGGCCCTTAACTTTTCCCTTCACAGTAGCAAGTTGGGCAAGGAGAGAAAAACATCAGGATTTCAACTCACATGTGGAGATGGATCAGTTCATTTTTGAATATGTTGACACCCAACTGGAGTAGTGCAGTAGGAAACTGGAAATATAGTTCTAATAATAGATGCATTATTTATTAAGGATAAGACTTCCAGCAGAGACAGACTGAATTAGCTATTGAATGAAGTTGTCACTTGCTGAATGTTAAAGGAGCGCCTCTTGGAGATATGGGCTTGAGAATCCTTTTCTCAAGACAGCAGTGGCGTCCTGAGAAAGGTGAAGATGAGGACCTAGGGAGTATTGACACGTGTGAGCTAAGAAATTCCAGGGAAAAGTAGAGATGGAACAGGCATCGGGTGGGAGGGCACAGCTATGCAAACCAGTGGCAACAGCGCCATTATGGTGATCATGCCTGGCACACTTTGATAAGTTATAATGACAAGAAACTATGTTAAGTCAAATACATCAGGCAGCAGAAATATGGGTCCTGCATGATCTCACCTGTATGTGGCTCTGAAAGTTGGATGGTGTAGAAGTTGTGAGAATACTGATGCTTTGTAGGGTGGGAGGTAAGGGTGGTGTGGGGATGGGGAACGGTTGCTAAGGTACCATTAGAAGCTCCAGTCCTGACCAGTGATGGGACACGATGAAAGTGAATGAAGTACATCACATTCTAGAAGAAAGAATTTTGAAAAGTTTTACTAGAAAAAAATTGTTAGTGTTTAGGGAAATAAATACACTTTACCTGTTATAAACATGTATTAGAATGTAACAAGTCTCCATCCCATTGACATTCACATTTAGGATCTGATACCTCAGTTAGAAACTAAGTTACAAGGGCCAGCCAGATAGCTCAGCAGATTAAAGCTCCTGCTTAGGAAGACACAGGGGTTGGAGGTTTGATCCTCTATCTGCTGTGCCAGCGCCACCCCCGGGGCATGCTGAGATGATCAATGAGACTTGGCGTGGTGGTGCATGCCTGTAATCCCAGTGCTTGGGAAGCTGAAAGCAGGAGGGTCACTACAAGTCAGACCTGTGTGGTGAGACTCTGTAGACCTAGAAGACCCTGCACTAAACACAAAACAAATAAACGAAAAAATCCACTAAATTACATTGACATTACATAAAACTGAAAAAAATAAGAATAACAAAGATAAGTAATGCTATTTCCTGACATGATTCTTAACATTTTTGGATGTGAACAAACAGGCCATACACCTCTGCTTTTCCAAATACTTCTACCATGTGAAGCTGGTGGAGATCATTAGTGTCCCAAGGTTTGTTAAAGACTAAGAAAGGCCAGCAAGGCATGGTGGTGCACACCTGTAATCCCAGCAATTGGGAGGTGGAGGCAGGAGGATCTCCACAAGTTTGAGGCTGGCTTGGACTCCAGAGTGAGTATATAACCACCCTGGATCACCTAGCAAGACTATTAAAAAAATTGTTAAAAGAATTCAATTTTTTTCCTTCTTTCTAAGCCACTCAGATGTCTTTACTAGGTTATCCCATCTCTTCTTGCTCTCTAAGAACTATCTCTTCTTTTCTACTCTGGGAGCCAAAATATTTGTAGTGCTACTTGTACGACCTTAACAGCCAAAGGTTTTGGAGACGTTCAGGTGAAATGTTGATTATTTAGTTTACTATTATTGAATGCATGTTGTGAACGGGCTCTTTTGAACTTTCCAAAACAGTGTACAAACAAATGATTTTTCTTTGGCAATAACTCTTGGAGTAATTATACATTTGATCAAGAGTGCCTATTCCACACTATAGGGTGCCACTTTCACAGAATGCAATGTGTCCGGGCCTCCTGGAGTTCCTGCTGTGCATTCTACCAAACAATCACCGACTCGGAAAAAAAGTCATGTACTGTAGTTAAAAATAAGAGAATCATCTTTTAAATCCACAGGGATTGGTGCCAGAATTCCTGGGGGTACAAAAAATCACAGATGCACAAGTTGTGGTGGTGTTTGCGTAAAATTTACTCATATTCTCTCACATATGTTAAATCGTCAGATTACCTATAATATTTACTGTATGATATTCTAGATCTACAGATAGCGTAGATACTATCTATGATACTATAAATGATAGTTAAATGGTATCTGAAGTGTATTATTAGGGAATAACAACAAGAAAAGTTGTATAGAGGTCCAGTGCAGAAACAAATTGCTTCAAATATTGTTAAACTGCGGTTGTGTACACAGTGTGGAACCAGTGGGTCAAGGAGCGTGGCTCTACTCAACATATGTAAGAGCCACTGGCAACTTCAGTGGGCTGCTTGTCAGGCATTAACATGAAATGATTGTCATGGTTTTACTTCAGCTATAACTTACTCGGATTTGATTATGTTCTAAACTTCTAACTGTTATGTAAGCATTTATAATAGTCCCCTTTTCAGTTGTTTCCAGTGTTTTTTTTTAAAAAAATGAGTGAAATAAATCCTCAAAACAAAACATTGGTTTGGTTTCTCAAGCGTGTGTGTTGTCAAAACTAGTAGAAGACGCTACTGTACACGTCAATCTTCCAAGTGCAGGCAGATCATTAAGGAAAAATTACAGCACCGGACTGTGCAACATGATAATTTTAAAAATCGGGTATTATGATAAAAAATACCTAGCAGATTTTCTTTATTAATTATCACTGCATTCATGCAGGTGAACTTTTCTAGTTAACTTTACCCAGTTGTAAAATACATAGTTCACTCTAATGTCCAGCATATGTGTGTGTTGCATGTACATATATATATTATTGTATTGACCCAAGACCTTAATACTAAAATACCTTTCTAGATCTCCCACACCCACAGCTCTTTACTTTTTACTTTAAGCTAGGCTTTTGTTATGTTGTCCGGGCAGGGTTGAAATTCTCCATCCTCCTGCCTCCTCTCCCACAGTGGTAGGATGCATATGTGTACCAACATGCAATACTCTCTAATCCTCAAAGCTCTTTAAGGCCACATGGTAGCCAGGAGGTGGCAGAGCAGCAGGTGGGACAGCAGCAGAAGTTAGCAGCATCTTGGAGGTTAGGTCAGGGGTAGGACCAGTTTGTGGACTGATTTGAGTGAAAAGATTGGATTGGGTGCAAGAACAGTAGATGCACAAGAATTTACTATGTAAAAAGAAAAGAAAAGGTATAAATCAGATGAGAGAAAGATCTATAAATGTATGGAAAGAAAACCGGAAGCAGTGGTTTTATAATTTGTGTCTAGGTATCCCCTCAAAGCCTTATACAGTTGTAAGGTAGCTTCTGGAGTTTGTGGCTGTGGGTGTGGATGCAGCACCTGCTCTGAGGCAGGCAATTGGCGTTGCAATGTAATGAGGGATGAGTTGTCACCTAGTTGCCTGAGCTTCTGCTACCTCCACTCTCTCTGCTCTTTGCCACCACCATGAAAGGTTGCTCTCAGCCATGTGCCACTCTGCCTTGGAGCCAGCTGAGTATGGACTGAAACCTCCCTTCCTTCATTTTGGGTGTTGGGTATTTGTCCCAGCAAGAAGGGAAGAGAAACTGAGACAAGTGGTGAAGTTGGTTTGTAAGTCAGGACTTAAGTTTTTTTTTTTTTTTTTTTCTTAAAAAAGAAGCAAAGAACCAGTATGCGAGGTTAAAATTATATTCTCCAGCAGTTTTTACTTGTACTTCAGCCTGTGTATTGCTTTCATAGTCTAGAAGCCTAGAACCAGAGATCTAGAACTAGCAAGCCTTGAGTTACAACCAGGATTGTTTTAAGTTGAATGATATTACCTACTAGTACATGCTGAGGGCAAAGAGAAACAATGGTGGCAGATAGCAAAGCAGGTCATCATGAAATCATGAAAGACATTTGGTTAAAGTCGCTGAACTGTTACTCTTGGTTGTGGTCGTTATCATTTTAGAGTGTAATGACCCTTGAAAAATGGTACATGAGTGCACGGTTCTGTGATAGCCTCTGAAATACCTAAAATTATGTTAACAGCATTATAATCTTAAAGCAAAACATGAATCATGATTGTAATATTCTTTTGAAGATTAATGTTTAATATATCAACATAACATTATTTTGTCAGATTTGATAACTAAATTGCATAGATCACTTTTTATCTCTGTATGATTATAGTTTTATTTTTTGTTGGTACATTGTAGATATACATAATGCTGACATTCATCAGAGGGAATTTGTACCTGTACATGATAGATCTCAGTGCTTCTTTTTTCCTATTCCCTTCATTTCCCTTCAACCCCTCTTCCCTTCCTTACTTACAAAAGATTTGTTCCCACATTTTCCTTCTATTGTCTTTTATCCTTGTCATTTCCTTGTTTCTCCCCTCCATCCGCCTTTGGTCCCCTTCTAATTTGGACATATTTTTCCCATTTTCCCAATATCTATTATACATTTCTCTCTCTCTCTCTCTCTCTCTCTCTCTCTCTCTCTCTCTCTCGAAAGAAATAGCAATTAGACAGTTTCAAAACAGGTTAGTGAGACAGTTACAATAATGAATACATTGCGTATTGTTGTCTTTGTAGTAGTTATTCATAGTATAAGATACAGACATGGTATCTAGTCTATACACTATTAGTTCAAAACCTTCTCATTGAACTAAGAGAAAGTAGCTGGATATCTATCTTATTTTGTATATACAGATATATATATTTACATATATTTTTCCACTACAAAATGGACCTTCATTTATACCCCCCTTTTTTGTCTACTTTGTCAGAGATGGGTATTCCATTGCCATATATCGTAGGTGTGTGAATTGAGCAAAGTAATCCAATTTGATTCTTTTTTACACTTTTGGTTTCTCACACCAGGGAAACACTGCAGTGCTTACTCTTATGTGATTTATTTCACATAAGAGTATGGCCTCAAGGAGCATTCATTTAGCTAGAAATATCTCAAGATTATCCTTCTCTATGGCAGAGTAATCTATCTATCTATCTATCTATCTATCTATCTATCTATCTATCTATCTATAATGTGTTTGTCCATTCATTGGTTGATGGGCATTTGGGATGTTTCTCAGATGTAGCTATTACCAAATGGGACCTCCAGTATTAGATTTTAAAGAATCTCTGCACTGATTTTTCATAGTGGTTGTACCAGTGTACACTCCCACCAACAGTGAAGAAGAGGTCCTTTTTCCATACATCCCTGACTACTAACAAATAAAAGCCCAGGCCCTATAGGTTCACTTCTGAATTCTACAAGACATGTAGAGAAGACCTAATGCCACAGCTTTTCAAACTTTTTCATGAAATTTTAAAGGAAGCAATACTTGCACATTCATTCCTGGAAGTAAGAATTACCCTGATACAAAAAAACTGAGAAGGAGCCAACCAAAAAAAGAGAATTACAGGCCAGTCTCCCTAATGAACATAGATGCGAGCATCCCCAGTAGGATACTGGCAAACAGAATGTAGAAATCATCAAGAAGTTTATACACCATGAACAAATAGGATTCATCCCGGGAATTGAAAGAATCAATGAATGTAGTACACTATGTTAACAGAACCAAGGACAATATTCATGTAATCATCTCAATGGATGCAGCAAAAACATTTGACAAAAAAATGTCAAATTTGACTCATTGCTGACAAAAAGCCTGCAGAAAAATGGTATAGATGGTCTTTATCTCAATCTGATAAAAGCCAATGACAAACCAACAGCCAATATCATATTAAATAGACAAAAACTGTAGGCTTTCACTTTAAAGTCAGGATAAGACAAAGATATCCACTATCACCACGCTTATGCATAGATCATTTGCACTGAGACGCTTTTAATTAGACCCCATGGTTTCATGCTATTCTTTATGTTTTGCTTAGACTGTATTGTTTCAGGGACATCAATTATATTATTGCTGAACACCTGTATCTCTGCAATGGCTTTTTCATTTTTTCTAGTTACCTTTGTGATTTACAAAATGTGAAATACAGTAAGAAAAATAAGTACAAATTAATTTGGAGTTAAATTGGTGCACTTTAGTGAATATGCATTTATATCCTATGGCTAGATTTTAAAAAATATTTTTGGGTTCAATCTTCCTTTATACCATTTAGGAAAAGTATAAATGAAAATTTTTTAAAAATCACATATTTGAAGAGTTCACAGTTGGTGATCTTCATTATATCTGTGTTCAATTTACTGTTTGTTTTCTGCAAAAATTGTATGAGTCGTAATGTGTGGTCAGATGGCTACTATGACTGCAGCTGTCAAGAGCACTTTATCTGTTCTGGTTCAGACCATGATCATTTTTTTCTTGATTTGTGTAACTGATCTGACTCTATCTCAATACTTATTACTGCTGGCAATGTTGAACAAACACAGTATTTGCCTGAGGTAGAAATCTGTTATAAAAGACTGAAGTCATAGTGATTAACTTGACCCCCCCATAGAAACTTGTGGGGGCCTGTTATTATTACCTCATTCTAAGTGTCATGTTAGAAGTGGATTGCCAGATTCTTTGTGTGTTAGGTAAGATACTTCTTAGTAATTCAGAAGTAAACTCCAATATGTAATATGGGTTCTTTAATATTAGTGAAAATTTTGGAAGCCCCAAAATATGGAGCATTTGAGGATAAATTATGAGGCAGGAAATGACAAATCATGGTCAAAGTTCTTTTGTTTTAAATACAGTCATGCTCACTTAGTAATGTATCTTCTATGATTACTTTCACACTACAGTGACCGAGCTATGCTAGGAAGTGATTGATCCAGATATTTATTGTGTGGTTCTTCATCAAGAAAGTTCCTGTAAATACTCATCTCTGACAAAACTAAACAAAAAAGGGGGTTATAAATGAAGGACCATTTTGTAGTGAAAAAAAAAGTGTGTGTGTGTGTGTGTGTGTGTATATATATATATATCTGTATATGCAAAATAGGATAGATATACAACTACTTTCTCTTAGTTCAATGAGAGAAAGATTTGTACTAATAGTGTTTAGACAAGCTATCATGTCTGTGTCTTGTACTATGAATAACTACTACAAAGACAACAATATGCAATATATTAATTATTGTAACTATCTTACTAACCTGTTTTGAATCTGTCTCATTGCTATTTCTTTCTCAATAAAATTAATATATATTAATATATATTACATTATATATAAATATATAAATTTATTTAAGATGGGGAACTGCTTGTATCTGACATTCTCTACTTCTGTGAACAATCTAAAGAACTTAGAGGACTCTGCTAGAATTTAAAGGAGGGAAACAATGAATACAGAGATATAGCTATGATCCATTTGTCTAACGATATGAAGAAATTCAAATTGCAAGAAAATTTCAGAGGTAGAGTGATCTCCACAGCAGATTAAGGATACAATACAAACCTTGCTAAGACATAGGTCATAAGGCTCAGTAGAGAAGTCAAAACAAAGTTTTAAAAATGATCTGTGATGGTTAAAGATGATTTATTAAGTTTTTGGAAAGCTCTGATAAAAAATTTGCAGAACAAAAAACACGGAGTTCTGGGGCAGTTGGGAGTATTAGTGTTTTAGTGTATTAGTATCTAGTGCTTGCCTACCAGAGTTGGTAGAAATAAAACTATTGCTGGGATATGGAGGAGACCAGGGGCATCTAGACCTAAAGCTACCTTTAATGATTTGTGTATTATGTGGCCCAGTTATGTATAAAACAGAACAGGTGAAACAACAATCAATCACACGATAGAATGGAAATATTTGGTGTCAGGCTCAGGTAGTACCATATTTCCTCTAATACACTCTTAAATATCACCCATTGTGGAGCAATGGTTCCACAAATGGGGGAAGATGGTGTTTTTGTCCTGGTTCAGAAACATGATGTATAAACCAAACATGTACATTGTAGTGTGCTGTATGTTTGCTCTTTCTCTTTCTCATTCTCATTAATACTATGCTATGGCCAACTCACAATTATTTTTTGGAAAGAACTATAATAATTGTATGCACCTATGAGCTAGGAGGAAATTCAATATATGGAAACAGTGTGATGAGTCTTTCTGAGTAGTAGCACATCCATCAAGTTAAATATTTGTCATTTGTTTGTTGTGATATCATACAAATTCTTCTATTTTAGCTTTTGTGAAACACAATACCTTCTTGCTTTAGTCATCCTACTCTGCCACAGAGCAAGCAAACGTATCCTTCCAATGAAATTAAACATCGTACCCATTTACCAGCCTTTTCTCATCTCTTTATCCTTCCTACTATCCCCAAACTCTAATAATCGCCAGCTCATGATCTTATTATGGAAATGGCAGAAGTACACAAAACCCAGTGTCATTGTATCAGTCTTTTTCCTTTGGCTGGAGAAAACTAGCTGACACTCCCAACTTTAAGCAGAAGAGGTTTATTTGGGCTCACAGGTTTGGAGATTTCGGGCCATTGTTGCTGCGCAGGAAAGCAGGAACCTCACGGAAGAAGTTTCTGGTGGAGCAGAGCTACTCACTGCAGGTGACCAGGAGACAGTACATGATGGTCCTCAAGGTCATGCCCCTGTGACCCTCTCAGGCACACAGAGAAGTGTGATTTATTAACCAACAACAATAGGAATCTTGGGAGATTCAATTTGTGGGAATGAAACAATGTAGTTTTTAATAGAGACTCGATTAGAAAAAGAAAAATAGAGAAATTGAAAAGCAATTCTACATGGAAGAAAGTGACAATAAACACAAAAATTCTGGAATGCAGCAAGTGAAGTGCTCAGGGGAAAAATGTAGCAGTATTATATATATTCGATAGTCACCTCACACCATAAGAAAGTAGCCAAAACAGGACACTTAAATGGAAAGCAAGCAAGCTTAAATGGAACAATGGCATGATCAGAACAAAAATAAAAGTAGAAAATAAAAATAGAGAAATACAATAAAATCAAATTTAGATCATTTAAAAGATACATAGATATGACAATTCTGTAGCTATTCTAGCCAAAAACAGAGACAGAGAAAATTCATACTATTAAATATAATTTAAAAAGGTAACATTCTACTGATTGCATAATGTTTATAAAAGCATTTAAAATCAATAATTTTTAATAACAGTGGAGCACAACTGGTTAGATACATTGAATGAAAATGAAGGTAGGGGGCTGGAGAGATGGCTCAGTGGTCTAAAGCACCTACTTGGAACAAGCTTGGCAAAGCACAGGGACCGCGGTTCGATCCTCCAGCACCACATGCCAGCCAGCCCGCCCCCTGGTGGGCTGAGCTGGCCACACACACACACACACACACACACACAATAAATGTTAAAATAAAAAAAAAATGAAGGTAAAAATACTAAGTCTGTCTCAGGAAAAGTGTAGAAAATTTGAGAGGATTTATAACATGTAGAGTTGTTAAAATAGTAGTTGGATTTTATTCATGAACAAAAGTTAAGGTCCAGAGGGTTATACTGGATAATGTTATCCAACATATTAAAAGTTAACTTCAATTCTCCATAAACAATTCCAAAAATAGGCAAGGAAATACAAGGAAATTATAGCCAACCACTCATTCTATGAGACCAGAATTAAGTTGATACTGAAGTATCATGGGCAGAAACAACATAGTTAGTATAAAATTAGAAAATAAAGTCACCTAGAAAATAATAGTAACCTTAAACATGCTCCTATGTAAAGGATTATACCCAGTGTCATAGCATGATTTGTCCGAGGAATTCAATGCAATACCATCTCAAAGGGCAGCAACAGTCAAGGAGTCTATCCCATCATCTTCATTTCTAGGTTTCCCTATGTAACATGTTCCACAGAAGCTTTGTACAGACACATGCACTGAGAATTATCAGGTAGAGAAGTGGTAACCCAGTACTTTTTCACCCTCATTCAAGTGCCTCCTCGATTGTTCATAAAACTTCAGGAGCCTTTTGTTCAGGGCACCCCTGATAGTGAGAATCCCACAACCCCTCTATGATGATCTATTTAATCCTAGTGTATTGCACCAAAACACATGGGCTAAAGCAGCAGGGGCAGTAGGTAATTCCCCCAGTTTACTCCCAATTTATGCTACTGCAGCAAGTGAGTAAAGACTTGACCACTACATTCATTCTCAGGATTTCAGACTTAAAGCAAGGCTAACCTGTTATTTGATATGACTGTGTTGTCCTCTGGTTTGCTGACTATATGAACAGTTATTTATTTTTTTTTTATTACTGAGTAGTATTCTATTGCACACATAAACCAAAGTTTGCTTAGCCATTCATTTATTGGTAAGTATTTGAGTTGTTTTCAAATTTTGGTTATGGCTCTTAAAAGTTGCTAAGAACATTGGCCTACAAGTCATTGTGTGGACATCTTTTTTCATGTTTTTTTAGATAAATATGTGGGAGTGGGGTGACCACATCATATAGTATTTAATTCATCTTTATTAAAGAAATGCAAGATAGGTTTTATGAAGTAGCTGAGAAATTTTACATCCACACAGCTCTATACAAAAGATCTAGTTTTCATTTGTCTTCACTTCATTATCTTTTGCAACATCAAAACTTTGGCATGAGAAAAAAATTGAGATTAGCTGTTGTAGTGTACACATATAGCCTGATGTACACTGTGTTCCTCTGTTTACTTGTATCTAGTTAGCTTTCCTGGCACTGCAACAGTAACTCTTAATAGGTTTATATTTTAGCTTCATGAACTCTGCCCAGGTCCAGGGGCTTTTGCTGAGATGCCTCCAGTTCACCTATCTTTTTTATCCCTGTATAGAGTACTTGCTTTCTTGTAATAAGGCTAATCATTTAGCATTCACATATTCTTTGTCCCCAACTTTACACATGGTCCCTTCTGGTCTGCCTTTTTTCTCAGATTCTCATTATATATGAGAAAAGCTGCAATAATAGCTGTACTACAGCCTAAATGTTGGGCTGTCTTACTTAGTCCATCATCCTTCATTGGCCTTGTGTATGTCATTGAAATCATCATTTTAAGTAGGTCTCCTGAGAATTCCGAGGGCGCAGGCCAAGTTTAACATACATGACCTCTATTCCAAATGTCGGTGGAATCTTTTTTGTCAGCCAAAACCTCCTCAGACTGTCTGCAGTTTTACAGAATTTTTCTCTTCTAAGCTCTGACAAAAATCACTCAGTAGAAGGATGGAACAAATAGCTCAGTGGATTAAAGCACCTGCAAGCAGGCTAAGGAGCTGGGGGTTTGATACCCAGGCCTCCCATGCTGGCCCTGCCCCTGGGGCACCCTGAGACTGCGATTGAGCCTGGGCATGGTGGCACGTGCCTGTAATCCTAGCTCTTGGGAGGCTGTAAACAGGCAAATCACTACAAGTCTGATTTAGTAGTAAGACCCTGAACACCCTGTAGACCCTTCCCTAAAAATAAAAAAAAAAATCACTCAGTAGGTTCTGCTTATTATATTCTGCAATTTCTCCAGCTGGCAATTGCAAACCTTTCCAAATACTCCAGCAGACCAGTTCCCAAGCCTTCTGAATTACACAGATGAGCACAATTACAGATATGACTCTATTTCTCCAGTACCCATTTTTATTTTGGCGGAACCGGGGATTGGAGTACCCATTTTTTGCATTACTTAGCTTTTCTATTGAAGAAACTCTATAACTCACACTCACAGTTTAAATGCAGAAATGTTTGATTGATTCATGGTTTCAGTGCATAAGAGCTTGGCTCTAGGACAGAGACATCAGGCCAGAAAGGCATGGCAGAAGAAAGTCCTAATTTCCTGGAAGCTGATGAGTAGAGAAAGGGGACAGAACCAGGAGGGAAGGGCAAGGGCCCTTCTACACAAACCGTGGCAAGATTTCTGTGACTCACCCAGATGTATTCATGAGTGCATTTCGTCCTTTGGTTGGGACTTTCTTTTTTCTATCAAATTCATATTAATGATTACACCATTCTTGTGTCTTCTCTGCTGGAATGTGGTTCATACATTCTTATGTTGATGCCATGCATATTTAATAGGCTGCTTATTTTATCCAGCCTTGACTTGTATGTGCATTTCAGAATACAGACGTCAATCAGATGTATCAGCTGCACATATTTTTTTTCAGTCTATGGAACATTTTCCATGTCATATCAGTGTCTTTAAAAAAAAAAACCAGGGATCCAAAATTTTAGTGATTTGTATTAAGCAATGATTTACTGAAACAATTTGCCAATCATTTTCTTCTTCAGGTTGTGCTTTGGAGTCTTCCTGAAAAATCTGTGGCCCTCTAGCTCTTGACTATTCTTTCCTCCTTTTTCATAAAATGCTTTTGCTTTTCACTTTATTCTATGATCACTTCCTAGGCTTCCACAATCAAGAGAAAGTTATGGAAAAATAATCATTTTTCTGATATTTAGAATAATTTAACATATTTATGAAAATGACTTAGTGCTTTAGTTAACATCTTGGTTCTAAAGATGCTTACATTTGAACACACAACTTTCGGATTAATTTATAGTTAGTTATTGTTTTCTACAGTTACTTATTATTACTCATTATTATTTTTTAAATTAGCTAAAAATAACCTAAACCTGTATTAATAACTCTTTCATGTGTTGTGAATATAATTTAAGTAGTCAGGCACAACACCTGCTAGGTTTCCTAAGTGTATTCTAGGGTCCTCTCCACGATGTCTGAAACAGATTCAACAGAGGAAAGATAACCCAAACACAGCCTCTAAGTTGTATCAAGTTACACATTTTTTTTTGATTCAGCAAACAGCAGACCTGATGCATTTTATCTACGATATATAATAGTAAGAGGACTAGGCTGATTATGTTCCAACAAAAGATGCCATTTAATAACTGATGCTTTTAGAAATTTTATCTAATGTAGCAGAAATATATGCCTTTTGAAATTAAATGCTCTGCAGGGAGAGAGTACATAAAGTCATCTTCATTTACACTCTAGGGGAAAATATTAAATTTAAAAGTATGTTATGAAAGAAGACTCAGGAAACCGAGTGTTTGAATTAGGGTAGGACAGAGTGTGTCAGCTAGCAAGAAAAGAAATTGAATTAAATCATATAAATGGAAATGCCAATCCTAAAACTATGCATGGAACCAGTGCAACTTTCACATAATTTACAATATTATTAAATGTTAACTAGCATAGAATTATGTTTATTCATCAGATTAAATGTTTCTTAATTATAGTTTGTCTTCCTTTAGTTTCATAAGCAGAATAATTTATTTAGTCATAAAATTAATTAACATTTAACATCAGACAGTTTAAAACTTGGTATTATGTTGCACTCATAGGATTTTATACCGAGAAGTTGGAAAAGCAACAAATGTAGTTTTATCTTTTTGCTCCTCTTTGTCCTTTTAATAAATGTGCTGTTTTAGACTAATTTACTAACAGATTTCCTTTAAAATAAAAGACAACGATAGTGTTTCATGAATGCTACTTAGGAGGGCTGTGGTGCCGGTATCATTTTAAGTTTTAGCAATTATCAATTTTCAATTTAGGGCAATTTTATTACGCCCACGCTTGAAAAGTTGCAATTTTATTTACTTGTTTGTTGCTTTGGTCTTTGGAATATTTTGGAGACAGCACTGCTTGAAACATTTTCATCTCAGGTGTATCTGCTATAAAGAGAAAAATTTAACTTAGCACACAATTTTGGAGGTTTCATTTCTTTTTTTATTATTGGTACACGTTTTCGGTACACTGCACTTACCTGCTTGTGGGGAATTTGTATTTGCACGTAACACATCTCACTTCTTTTTTACCCCCTCTCCGTTCCCTTTCGCCTTCCTTCTGGAAGCTTCATTTCTGGGTGGATTCTGGTCTTTGGGCTTGTGCAGGAACTACCTCACGGCCGAAGAGCACGGCAGAGCAGTACTGCTGTCATTTGGCTGAGAAATGAAACGGATGAAAAGGGTTGCACAGACAGCTTCCGCAGCAGGCGTCCGCACAGCTCCTCCAGCCCTCCCCTCAACGTTTGCAATATCTGCCCGTAATACTCGAAGAGCCGGGTCTGCAACACAGGAGGTGCTAGACAACGCTGGAGACCCAAACTATAGCAGCTCCGTGGGCAACGGCCTATCTGCTTGATGTCCTTGGAATACCTTTGCCATATTGCATGGACGGAAACCTAGAACTTTGCCTCTCAAAGACAGGTTATCTCCAGAAGCTGTTAAGTGCAGCCTCTCCGACCCCTGCTGACTTACCACCTGGAGCGGTTCAAGAACCCCTGCTCTACCCCCACTTGGAGAATTCTCATGTATAAATCGCTGGGAGAATAAACTTCTCTCTGATGCTTCTTCAGCTTTCTTCTCAATACCTCAGAACCTATTTTCGGTGAGACTGTGAGGTATCAGGTGCTGCTCACAATCTCCAAGGACTACCTGGTGGCTCGGGACAGCACGCGTGAACCACGGTGGAGCTCCGCTAGGGCCTGGGCGCCGAGCCCTGCCTGGCCCCCTGCCGCCTGAAGCTGTAGTTCCAGGGAAAGAAAAATCGTCCCCTGTAATGAAAGAGTCGTTCAGGGCTGACAAGATGAGCACATTAGCAGCCATCCCTGCAGGGTTTGCGCATTTATGAAACAATTTGAATTGAAAATGGATGAAATTAATTTAGAAGCATAGCCATTTTATGTAAATGAAAATCATGCCAACAGAGTGATAGGTAAACATGCTGTTCGCAGTTTTGTGTGCTAATATTTTATCTTTGGGACACTTTTCAGAGAGCAGTGAGTTGTGAGGTAGAGACTGATGCTCCGTCAGCAGGAGCCTATCCTCCTCCAGTGGTTAGATTGCTCACTGTAGCCTCACAGTGGATCCTAAAAGCAAATCAGCATCTTCTATGGGTTAGGCACAAGCTGCCAAAAATGCTTAAGACTGAAAAATTAATACTGATTAATCATATTAGTTATATTTTTTCTGTATTTTAGGGAAGGGTATACAGGGTGTTCAGGGTCTCAGTACGAGATCCAACTCCTAGTGATTCTCCTGTTTACAGCCTCCCAAGTGCTAGGATTACAGGTGTGCGCCACCATGCCCAGTCTCAGTTGCCCTCTCAGGGTGACCCGGGGGTGGGGCCAGCATGCAAGCCTGGGGATCAAATCTCAGGTCCCTGCACCTTCTTGCAGGTGCTTTAATCCAATGTGCTATTTGGCTGGCCCCTCTGCATATTAACTATTGATTTTTATTAATCACCTTTTAGTGTTTGAGGTTTTGTGTGTGTGTGTGTGTGTGTGTGTGTGTGTGTGTGTGTGTGTAAGAGGTTCATTCTCCCCACCACCTCCCAACCAAACAAATCCCTAACCTTATATCCACACTATTTGCAATTTAAGTTTTAGCACCAGGCTCCATCTTTTGTGCCCACACTAGCCTTATTTATACCGAGATTAACTTTCATATCATTTTATATTTTATCTTTCACCAAAATTTTCTTAGAGTGTTGAAGCTGAACTTATTTTATAAGTTCATTTGGCAAAATGTGACACCGTGACAATACCCGACCTTTGTGTGTGAGAATGAGATATTATCTTTCCACTTATAAAAATCTTGGTTATGATCCAACGCAAAGTTTAAAATTTTCTTTTTAAGGAACTCATGTTTTTATAGAGTTTCCTTTCAGGTTTTGCTTTTGTAATTTTTTCTATTACATTTTATTGCCAGTTGCTGGTTTTCTAATGAAAAAATATTTTCTGAATATATTAACTTTGTAATCTGAATTTTTTTTAGATTTTTTTTTGGGGTGGAACCAGGGATTGAACTCAGGCCCTTGCGCTTGCCAGGGAAGCACTTATTCTACTGAGCCATCTCCCCGGCCCCTGTCCACTTATTAAAATATCTTGTTATTTCAATTTTTTTTGGTTCCTATTTTAAATGTGTAGGTCACAACATTGATTAAAATATGACTTGTACTTTTATTGAAGAACACTTGTTTATATTGAAATTGTGGGTAAAACATGGATTTTCCTCTCCATTTCATCAACTGTAACTCGGTCTGAGTTAGTCCAATTAAAATTGTAACAAATCACTTGGGTTAAAAATTGCATATGCGTATGTCTGTTAGCTTTGTGCCCTGCAGTGAAACAATACAGTCACTCCTTTTATTCTGGAAAATAACGCATCACGCTGTAAGTGACAAATAATGCATCGTTAGGGTTAAAAATTCTCCTGACTTCTGCTCTAAAGGACCAGGACCCCCATGTTGAAAGCAATAGACCTCAGTGAATGGAAATGTCAAACATCGGGTGTTGTTAAAATTGCACACTTTCTTGACCACGATGTGAGAAAGTGATAGCACCTATTTCCTGTTTTGTGGAATGTCAGTTTTTGCAATTAAATCACTGTGCTAGAGGCCACATGAGAAGCCCGGAGGAAGGGTTCAGCAGCCAGGCGCAAGGAATGGGAAGGCCAGCAGACAGAGATGGACTGCCTGTTCTAAGTGATTGAGGAGTCCTTCTTGATGACTCCAGGGCCAGCTCTGAAAAATAAACAATGACCAAGAATGAGCTGGTGGAATCAGCCAACTTTTAGCTACATGAAACATATTTATGTAGTGACCTCAGCTGTTCAAAGCCACTGAGTTTCAGGGGTGATTGTTTTTAACCGGCACTAAATAACTGGAGAAAGTTTTAGTGTCTGGTTAGGTGTGCTATTGCAGCAAAATACTACAGCTGATGGCTTTAGCTTTGAAAGCAGAGGCAGCCAGAACCTAAGGCAGCACTGCAGAGACTTTAACATATATCTAACAGGCTGGCCAATCTGTCTGTAATGGCTCCAGGACAATAAAAGAAGCACTTTTGTAGTAAGAGAAGAAAAAGTCCCTTATTCTATATAAAGGGAAGGCTTGTTATAATTGTCCTCTGCAAGAATGTGGAGTAACGCAGGGTATTACATGCCTTGCTCAGTCAGTAGATGACATGTAGGCCGAATGCTATAAAGATAAAGCCTGATTTCTACTAGATGACTCTAGCAAAACCAACAGCAGGTAGATGATCTGAAGAGGGGACTATTTTGAATTTCAGAATTTAAAATACTTATAAATTTATTTTTTTCCTTTCCCTATTCCTCTATCCTAGTTCCTTTTTTTTTTTTTTTTTTGTGGAACTGGGAATTGAACTTAGGCCTTAGCATTTGCCAGGGAATTGCTTATTCTACTGAGCCATCTCCCTGGACCCTCCTTTTTTCCTTTGAACAATATAAATTGAAA
This sequence comes from Octodon degus, assembly GCF_000260255.1. Lineage (NCBI taxonomy): Eukaryota > Metazoa > Chordata > Mammalia > Rodentia > Octodontidae > Octodon > Octodon degus. The sequence continues at coordinate 9,867,941 of NW_004524630.1, read as the reverse complement.
AAATTTTGTGCCCATATTTTGTACTCTGAGTAATTACTTAAAAGATAACAACTTGCAACAAACTATTCTTCTTCTTCTTCTTCTTCTTCTTCTTCTTCTTCTTCTTCTTCTTCTTCTTCTTCTTCTTCTTCTTCTTCTATTATTTTGTTAGGAAATTTTGTTTTACTTTTTTCATTAAAAAAATCAAATGCCTATAATGATTCTGGATTTGCTCCATTCAGTAAGTTATACTTTTGGTTATACTCAGCCTTTTTACACTAGGAAAAAAAAAAAAACAACTCCAATTAACAACAGAATTAGCACAATAAAATATGTGTTAGTGTTTAAGATCATTTGAAATCCTCTGAAAGATTTTAGATTACTCAAACACCTGATTTGTAATGGAATGGCTCTGATTAAAGTACCCCTCCCTTGAACTCAAAGGAACAGGGAAAATTTAAAATGGAAAAAGACCTTTGCCTGTTAGCCAACTGCGTGAGGGTGAAGAGGCAGTTTATGACCAAGACAGCAGAGCAGTTTCAGGGAATTCTGGATCCTCACTGGCAAACTGGTGATTGACATGGACTAAAGCTGACAAGGGAAATGCCACATCCTCCAGAAATAGCAACTAGATTCGTAGATTTAAAATAGAAACATTTAGCAGAGGAAACAAAGGTGTTTTCAGACACAGAAGTGCTAAAGGAAGAAGGTAGAGTCTCAAGTGTCAGAGGTTAAAGATGCTCTGGCTTCCAGTGCAAAGAGTGCCAAGCCAGATGAAGCTGCTGAAATTCTCAACAGGAAATAATTGCAGGGTGGAAACTGCATAAGGCACAGCATTCCAGCTGGGAGTGTGAGTCCCAGTGATACGTCCCACTGAAAGCTCGGTTGGCCGTGTGGGAAGGAGCTACCAGGAGGCCCACAATAAAAGATCGAGAAAAGAGAGAAATACATTTTGAAAATAAGGAGCTAAACAAAATGAGGCCTGTGGTTTTGCTGTTCTTCTTAAGTCAGATTTATTGAATTTGAAAGAGTAATATTTGCTACATTAATTACAGTTTAATTAACTTTCGCAAAGATATGCAGTCACCAGATCACCACCACGCCCTGATAGGCATTGTCACATGTCACAAACCTGTTGGTGTGCCTTTGTCTTCTCTTACTTCTCCTGTCATTGGTTCTGAGAACCCGTGATCTGTACTGCATTATTACTATTTTTGTTTTTCTAAACTTTTGGTGGGACTTTATCCTTTGACACCATCAGGCTTTCTGATGGTCCCGTGAACACAGCTGCTCTGGCGGCAGAATTGTAGGCAGTGTTAAACCCATGTCACAGCTTCCCTTTCATCAGGCTTGTGTGGCTAGGCCACATGAGTTTGCACAGGACAAGGAGAAAGGACAGTTGTCAGCTCCACAAATGACACCATTCTTCCAGAAGACCAACTGGCCATTTGGAGACAAGTGCCTATTGCCTGTCTCCTTGCACATGAGAATGGTGGGGACTCATAATGGGGTCAGGAAGAGAAGAATACTTCACACTTGAGTGCTCTAGCATGGCACTGCTACACACTCTCAGCCCCAGCTAGACGTGAGCCTGGCCAAGTGTAGCAAACACAGCACAGTTGGTGCTTTCAAACTAGAGGTTCTTGTCAGTCAAAGACAAGGTCACAGAAAAAGAGTGACTCTGGAAAGGAGAAGCGCTGGCTGAGAAATCTCACATTTACAAACAATGGTGGATGGAAGTGAGAGGTTGAGTCATCTCTCAGTGTCCAGGAAGGACTGGTTTCAGGAATTCTTCTGGATCCCAAACCAGTGAGGTTCAAGAGTCCATATGCACTTGTTATAAGCAGTATTGACTTATACCTATGCACATCCTTTTGCATATTTCAAATCATCTCGAGAATACTCATCTATTATCATATGCATTCTTTGTGTACAGTTGTTATACTGTACTGTGTAAGGAATGGTGACATGATCGGTATAGATGCAACATATATTTATATATTTATATATTTGTGCAAGGTCTCATTTTGCATCTTGAACTCATAGTGATCCTCCTGTTTTCAGCCTCCCCAATGCTGAGATTACTGGCACATGTCACCATGCCTGGGCTTTAAAAAATATTTTTGATCCACAGTTGGTTAAATGTGTAGATGTGAAACCTTACACAGAGATAAGCAGGCCTGACTGTTCCAGTTATAGAAGTGTTTACTGAAATGAAGCTGAATCTATCATGGGTTTTGGATGGAGGTGAGACAATCAGATACAGTTTTGAGGCAAACTATGAATCTGGAGACATTAGTTTTCCCAGGAACCTGAATTCTCAGAGGATTTTCAGTCAGGGAATCCTGGAAATGCTACAATTGGGCAAAATGAACTGACGCGAACATCAAGTGCATCTGAGAAGTTTGAAGGTAAATGCAGTGGTACCATTACTGCTCTACTCAGATTTTCTCCACTCCTCAGAGTCCAGCCACTGTAGATAATTCCCATTCCTGAGAGGAGTCACCTCACTCTGGTGTGCTTTGGGCTTTTCCTGGGCTTGACGTGAGCCTCAGATTCCTCCTATTCAACACACGTCATGGGCTATCCATGAGTGACTGGCACTGCAGTTCGAAGTCTGACCCACATTCCTCAGGAGTTCCTTGCACTGTAATATGCGCTCGCACCCCCCCACCCCGACTCCATACTTGGGTTCAGCCGGAGCTGAGCTTTGCCAACAGCACGTCCTTGCTTCCGCCAGAGTCCCTTCCTGTCTTGCTCCCTTCCTCCCATCCAACTAGGAACCCTGAGTTTAACTTTACTATGGGACCCTGAGGAAACACCTTGAGAGCTACATGGGTAGGCAGGTTTCCTGTGTGAACATCACAGAGCGTGCACTTGCTCCGGTGTAGCGTGTGTGTCAGTCCTTCATGTGACCTCTTGACCCTATCAAGAGTGAGGTAAACAAGAGGCATAAGGCTGCTGCCAGAACAGGGCACCAAAGTATGTGTATGGTGAATACTCTGGGGATTGGATCTTGGATCTTCACATTGAAGTTTAATCCTTGGTCTTTATTAGAATTTCTTCAGGCCAGGGATATATAGCTCAGTGGCATAGCACCTGCCTGGCAAGCTCGAGGTTGTGAGTTTCACTCCTGGTCCAAAACAAACAAACAAACAAACAAACAAACAAACAAATAACCTTTAATCGAGGTGTGGTGGCACATGCCTGTAATCTCAGTGCTGGGAAGGCTGAGATAGGAGGGTCACTATGAATCTGAACTGTGAAGAAAGACCCTGTATCAAAATAAATAAATAAAAATAAACAAATAAATAATAGAATTTCTCATTGGAGACAGGATGACACTAAGTTTTTAAGTTGCCGAAATAGAGCTACATCTTGCAAGACTCCTGCCCCAAGCCCCCAGAGTCCTCAAATCAGGGATAGGTCACTATGCCAGGGCATAAGTGCTCTTCTTTAGTGTGGAAGTGTTCACTAAAATGATGGTAAACACATTGTATGATAAACATAGAAACCAGCATCACAATTGTTAATTATTAATCAAGTATTAAGTGTTATACAATTTTGTCTGTGAGACCACTTTGACCCTACTGTTGGTGCAACAGTATCACCAGTGTGCACTGTAGTGTGAGGCCGCCGTGGTTATGACGTCACCACACAAGAAGAGAGGCATTGCTAGGCAACTGGAAGTCGTATGTGGCCATCTGTATGATCTATTGCTGACCAAAATGTCATCTTACAGTGAATGACTGAAATCCATATTTGAACTGGAAGATGTGGACTTTGTGTCTAAGCAGATTTTTCTTACAGTGACTACTTTAGTTCAGTAACAACAGATAATCTTTTCTTTTAAGATTTTAAGCTTTTATAAGTTATCACTGTCTGTCCTCTCCCCAGCCATACATATCCATCAAAAACCAACTTGAGGACCGGGGCAGACAGCTGCGTTGCATAATCTCCTGCCTGGCAAGTACAAAGTCCTGAGTTTGATTCCCGATACTGCAAAAAGAAAAAAAAAAAAAAAACCTTGATCACTATATTCTCCACAAAGCTATCAGTGAACCACTAGTGAACAGTGGGGCTTCTCTGCATCTAACGATTCCCACACATTCTATGCAACTACCTCGAGCTCCTTCACGTGATTCCGATCTAGAGGTAAATTACCTTCTTGGGCATATCAGGCTGTAGGTCACTAGAAAGCAGCGTCTCCGTCTAGTTTCTAGAATTCATCCCAGAATCTAACCAAATTGTCTTTAATCATAAATGATTACTGTTGTTAGTTGGAATCCCAGCACGGTTGAGGCAAGAGGTGCACTGTCTGTTTGAGTCCATCAGGGATGTGCAATGAGTTCAAGAGCAGACTGAACTATATATTGAGACCTTGTCTCTAAATAAATAAATAAATAAATAAATAAATAAGAGCTGTGGCGATTGCTCGGTGACCTAAGCACCTGGCTAGCAAGGGCAAGAATCCAGGTTCAATTTCTGCTATTGTATACCATGCTGGGCCTGCTAGGTGCTCTGTGCTGGCCACCAAAATCAAGCATGGTGGCGCATACCCATAATCCCAGCTCTGGGGAGGCTGAGACAGGAGGAGCACCATGAGTCTGAACTGTATAGAAAGACCTTGTATCAAATAAATACATTTTAAAAAATAAATAAGTAATTGGTGGTCAGTTAAAGATACATAGAATTTATACACTGGTAATACATTAACAGAAGACACAAGTCATTTTAAAAGATGTGAGAAGGAGCATGACATTTTATAAAATGACTTGATTGTAAGTGGCCTGATATGAATGCTAGTGCTAAAGGTTGATGAGAAAGAAGAAAAGGACAACGGAGTTCCCAGACACTGGCTATACAGCAGCAGTGTGATAGGCTGACTGCCTGATTCTCGTGACACCCTTAACAAACAAGATTTGTTCGCTCCATTTTAAAACCTGGAAATCTAATTTAGAACTGCAAAGCAAATTGGACATGATTCCCTAGAAGATGAGCCAGAATTAAAGAGAAGTGATTCAAAACTTAACACTCTTTCCCCTAAGCCCTTCTCACATTGAAATCCCAATAAGGGAAAGTTGGTGACTTGACTCCCTTTAGAGATCAGTTTCCTCAATGAAAAGTGTATTTATGCCTTTGTGTGAGCACAAGTACTCAGCAGGCCAAAGCCTCTGGGAAGGATGCTGAGAAACACATGAGCTGTGAATAGTAAGGCCAAATTCTGCTTTTCAAAATCCATTCAGATGCTATACTCAAAGAAAAAAGAGCTGTTGCCCCAGAATATATTTATAGAAGTTGTGTTATTCACTTACTTTCCAGTCCACACACACACACACAAATGTTTTGTAGGTACCACAGTGTTGAAGTTTTTGTGATTCAAATGTGAAACCCATGATTTAATCCCTGGACTGACCACTGACAAGTACTTGTGATGCCTTTTACAGCTTCACCTTTTGGTATCTCAGTCTATCCCTTGAAGCTCCTCATAATTTGTGATGGCTCACATGAGGTGTATATAAAAGGCTTTCCAACCCTTTACATGTAAGAGTTCAACAGAGTCATCTTGCAAGACAGTGAGTGTCTCAGGAAGGATACTGATTCCTACAAAAACAGAAGTGCCAGAAGGGAGGACTAGTTTCCTCCTGCACCTCCTCTCCCCTACAAACACTCTGCCTAGCCCTAGACTAGACCATGAGGAGGGACTGAGGGCAGCAGACTTTTGAGATGTCGGCCCCTGGATCTTCTTTCAGTAACTCACCCTGACAGACTGAAATATTTTTATTTTCAGAGTGAGCTTAACTACTCCAGAGGTAAGACATGTATAAGTGGATCACTGAAGACCAAAAGAGGGCACAGAGCTAATTTGAAGAATTTTCCTCCCATATGGCAGAGGTGACAGAGGGCAAATGTTTTCAGTGTAGAGTCAACCTGCCCCACACTTTTGGAATGTATTAGGAGATGCAAGGGCTCAGGCACCGATTCTTAAGAAGTGAATTTAAGAATGTCTGACTGTATGCACTGAATTCTGACCCGGAGAAACAACTTTTTGCTCAAAATTAGCCTAGGATTAGTAGGGCTACCAACTTCAGGATTTTAATACTAGTATCGATCATTTAATGATGAAACGCCTAGACTGGGCGTGGTGGCACGTGCCTGTAATCCCAGCCCTTGGGAGGCTATAAGCAGGTGGATCACTACGCGTCCAGTCTAGTAGTAAGTGAGACCCTGAACACCCTGTAGACCCTTCCCTAAAATACAAAAGAAAAAAAAAAAAGAAAGAAAGAAAGAAAAAGAAAGCGCCTGGGAATTATGGTTTCAAAACACCAGAATCTTCTTTATCTTCAAATAACATAGGGGATTGGGAAGGGGAAAGACAGTGACATAAATTAAGTTATAAAACATAATTTCTGTCAGATTGGTAGGAAGAGAAATCAGTTATCACACTGTATGTGAAAAATAAAAGATGAAATATTTTGTTCTCTTAGAATGTGAAACAAAGCTCTAGCAAACTTCTGTAGTTATTCCTACTTACTCCCCACTCTTAAATTTAAGGCATCCTGGGAGCTCACGTAATCTCAATAAAGAGAACAAAATCCATCCCACTAAGAGGCACACAACTTTCTGAAGAAAGCATATTTCTTCTGTGAATTGTGTTAATGTTCTAAAATTATATAAAAGAAATAGTGTGCCCCTTTTTAGATAGCTCTTAAATTGGCAGATGCTGGAAATGTTTCATAAAAAATAAAGCGAAGTCTTTCCAAATACATCAGACATTTTAAGGTAGTAAAGAGAAGTTAGAGGGAAAAAATAGGTTTCCAAGTATGTCCCTGGTCGGGGCAGACAAGAGAAGATAGATGCACAGTCGCTCTGCCCATACTTCATTGAGGGGGCTCTAATTGCTTTTGTTTTTAATACTGAAGGCAAATTATAGACAGTTTGATTCAACAGATATCCTACTACTGGGCTATCTTCCCAGTAGTCGGATTATGTGAGGTGAGAGAGGGTGCAGCTAGAAATGAAATGCAATTGCTGTGTTTGAGGAGCCAATATCAGCTTGTACAGATACGATAAGTGAAACAAATCTGATAACAGACATGCATACAATGGAAGCTCATGAGAGGTATTCCTGTATCCTACACATGCTTGGTGCTGCAGTAGGCTATGTATTGGCCAGAGAGGGGGTGAGAGAGTGGAGAGCAGGATAAGGACATGAGGAGGATGTGAGGGTGTGAGGCACACGGAAGGAGACAGAGGTAACCCTGAGAGGTCTTTAGGGAACATTAGAGAAGAAAAGACTGTCGCAGGAGCTAAGATGGTACTCACTCTTGCTTTCGTGACAGGTAACATTTATCACGCTCATACTTTATGTCTGTCAGATACAGTCCTGAGTTTGTTCCTGAATTTAGGCTATAGCAACAGATTAATTATATAATGTACCATTATTTTCCTGAAGATCAGCATGAGAAAAACCCTGTCATTCAAGTGAGAAGGAAAGGGGCAGCACCACTGAATAATTATACTAGGTAATTGATACAAATGGTGACTTCTAAAGAAAAGTAAATGAATGGTCATGGTGGCGGTTAGAGCGGATTTCATTTTGATTGGTTTGGGGATTTTTCATGAAGGTGGGTGGGGCACACTTCTAGGTGTGTCTGGACGTCATGGTGGAGTGGCCCAGGGATTAAGCAACTTTCCTCCACAGCAGCCTTCGGCCCAGAGGTCTCTGTACTGCATCCAGCCAATCATGGATCGAAACGAGGATCAACCTAAACCTCCTCTGTAAGTCAGGGGTGTCACATGAGCCAGTGAGGGGAGATCCAGTTAATATAATGCTGCCCGTTTTTGATAGATTAAAGACAACAAGGTACACAATGACTCACACAGCCAAGGCCTTCCCATTCCTAGGTGTTAGACATTTGAGGAGGGAGACAAGAAGCATGAGGCAGACTGAGAAGAGAGAGGGAAAAAGATAGACAAGGCTGAGAGTAGGAGAGGGACACTTACAGATGGAACTGACAAACCTGGAGACCGATTCGATATTGGTAATGAAACAGGGCCCTGGAGAATGCCAAAGGTGCTGGTGCGGGCAGGTGTGTGGATGGTCCTGAAGTTACTGGGGTGGGACTTGACGGAAAGAGAGACACACGCCGATGAGAAACAAAGAGAAGCACTTCGCTTTCGATCTCATGAAGCACCTCAGAGTGTCTCAAGGACTGTCCATCCCGATATGGATATATTCACTTAAAATTCAGTGGAAAAGTCAGAAGTAAAGAGAAGAAGAATACTATGAATATATTGGAGTTGGTTAAGACCATGAAAAATTATTTTATTTTATTATTATTTTTTGGCGGACTAGGGATTGAACTCAGTGAATATAGAAAATGGAAACCATTAAAACATAGCCAATTACTAGTAAGCCAATAGCATGCACATAACACAAAGAGGATAAAAATGTGGCAACACCCTGTGTTTTTAAAATTACAGGTTAATCATCCCAAGCCCTTTTCCAATATTAACTGACCAGCTAAAGCTTGTGGATACTCACTAGTCAGCATGTTAACCATGGCATAGGGTTAAGCTTTATTGCAAGTCTCTCAGCACTGGCCCGCTGCATAGACTCTGTACCCAGGGAGGGGAATATAGGGGGACACTCACTTACACCCCAGTCTGAAATGTGGACTAGTTGCACATTCTGTGCTAGACTAGGTGGAGTGTGTGGTTACTGTCTAATTGGGAAGTTGCTAGTCTCTGGTACTTCAGTCCACGCTGCAGTTACTGGGCGCACCTTTGCTTGTAATCTAAGTCTACAAGATCACCCAGGCTCCTTGTGTTCATGGGACGCTTGCTTCCACCAGACTCCCAAGGTCATTTTAGGCAGGGCCTTTGGGTTCTGTGCCTCTGCCTTGAGGAATAACTTGGATGATGGTTCTTTGGGGATCAAGGATGCTGCAATTTTATGGCCTGATTTTGCTGCCTTTATACTCAGTTGGTGTTGGATCCAATAGCAAGGTGCAAGTGGTAAACAGTGCATGTTTGAGTTCAGAATAGCTATGCACAGATCTTCAATTTTTATCATATTTATGATCCCTGCATGAGTTTTGATGCATTTATGCTCTGCCTTATGGTTATACTAATATGCAAAGAAAGATGGATTTCCACTTTCATCACATGATTTGGGTGAGAATAAAAATTTTGAATGTCATCTAATTTCTCCAAACTAATATATTGTTTTTATGCAAAGTTTTGTTTTCATAATTCTTTGATTTTGTTTACTTTTGTTTTGCCGAGAAAGGGTCTCACTATGTAGATCCAGTGCCTCTTTGACTCCTTTTTTCACCTAGGCTGGTCTGAAACTGGCAGAGTTCTTTCTGCCTCAGCCTCCCTTTCCAAGCATTGAGAGTATCGTGTGCAGGGCCACACCCGGGCTGGATATTTGACTCTCAATAAGAAGAAAGCAGCTCTCTTGCTACAGAATTTGAGGATTTGCCTAGGATGGGTTGGTGAACTGGGTTGTATCTGAATTGTGTTGTGATGTCTGGTTTCTTTGTATTTTAGAATTGTATTAGTTCCTATTTGTAGTACATGATTATATTCATTGTGAGAAGTTCATACACATGGACAACTCACAATATATTTTTATCTCTTCCCTGTGTCTCCCACAAACGATAGGGCACCTTTATTTGTTTTGCTTTGGTTTGCAAAAGATAAGTGTCCCTGTGTTTTATTATTTTTCATTTGCCCCATAAGCAGCTTACATTTTGTGTTTCTCTTAACAGATATGTAGGCTCTTGATTCCTCTCCGAGAAGATCTTAAGGAGGTCTCCAAAAGGGGACTCAGAGTGAAAGGTAGAAGTTTTAGCCAGCACTGCATTACATGCTTCAGCAGCAGGCAGCTGCACCAAAAGCTGGGTGCCTGTTACATGCAGAGTTCACGTGGAAGAGGCCCAAGACGGCAACGCAGTGGGGGATTTGGGTCTAGAGTTTACGAGAACAAGGAAAGTACACTTGGGAGAGAAGCGAAAGAGGGTTCAACAGAAGAGGACTTATTCCCACCAACAAGGGGTTTCACTGTCTCACTGGGATGGGCTACTTTGAAATTGATGTGACCTTAGTCAGAATAAGCATGGCCTTGGTTCCCTACCAAGAGGGGTCAAAACAGCAAAGCTATTATATACAAGCGTGGCTTAATACGGACAGATAAGGTGCCAGGCGATCCCTAGGGACCTCAAGTCCTGCGGGTGTGCATGAAGTGGTAGCTCTGAGTGAAAAGCCCCAGCAAAGGGTTAGAAAGGACCTTTAGGAAATAGGACGGCAAGCACAGAAGGCTTAGAGCAGATCCGCTGTGCTCCTCCGGCGCGTGTTTATGCAACTTCGGATCCTGTCATTTTCTTCGAATATATGAGACAGGGCTCCTGTTGGAAGCTTGGAATAAGCATCTTCTGTTCCCAGAGAATGAGAAAAATTCAGATGTTTTCGCATTGCTGAAAGATGTTCTGCATCTCTGGAGCCTGCAGTATGGGAGGAATGGGCCCAGCAGCCCGCAGAGGCCAGCAAAGCCAGGCCTTGAGAGGACCTCAGATTTTGCTTAATTTAAGACTTCATCCTAGACAGGAGATCATTACAAATTTTAATGATGGCTAGGGGGAGCATGAATGATTTTTAGAGCAGTGAAACTAGTCTAAGATTCTGCAGTAGAGGGTGCATGTCATTATTCACTTGTCCAAACCATAGAACATGCGGAAGTGAAATCTCACGTAAACCTCAGAGTCCAGGGAGCTCAGCACATCAGGGAAGGGAGCATAGGGCATTGGAGGAGGGAGCATAGTGCCATGGGGCAGGGAGTTCTGCTCCTCAGGGCAGGGAGGGGGCAGGGAACACAGCTTGTTGAGCAAGTAGGGCAGGGCAGGGAGCACAGTAGGCCGGGACAGGGGCACAGTGTGTTGGACAGGGAGCGTAGCACGTTGGGGCAGGGAGTGTTAGGGCAGGGAGCTTAGTAGGTAGGGACAGGGGCATGGCACCATGAGGCAGGCCTGGCTGAGGTATAAATATACCACATTTGGGAATGTAGACTGTGAGGGACTTGAGCTGGTAGTGTGCAGGTAGGTAGCAGACAGGAGAAGCTCGCTCTACAACTGTTGAATTTTGCTGTGAACCTGAAACTTGTTTAAGAAATAGTTTCTACTCAGCCCAAGCCCAGGCCTGGCTAGTGTGTGGGAGAGCTTCCACACTTCCTTGCATGAGCAGGACCTCTCCAGACCCAGCTCAACCCAGCATGCGAGTGAGAAGTTCAGCTATGCTCTTGGGACCCCTCTGAACTCCAGAACCAGCCGATGCCCAGGCCCTGTGTGTGTGAGAACTTCCACCTTGCTCTCTGGACCACTCCAGACACAGCCCAAGCCCAGGACTGAGAAGTATGTGGGAAAGCTTCCACACTCCCCTTTGCCTGCTAGATCCCTCTGCACCCAGCCCAGTTCCATTTGTGAGTGAGTCCTTATGTCCTGCTCTCTAGACACCTCCATACTCAGCACAGGCCTGACATACAGGCCTGGGGTGAAACTCTACACCTGAAGTCCCTGCAGAAAGGCTAGAGGTCAGAACCACCCAGCTAATCCAGGAACAGAACATCTTTCCAGAGGGGCACAACAGGTTCACTTCCAAGGGCTGCATCAAAAAGAAGCTGAGCACAGTAGGCACAACTGGATGAATTCAAACTTTGTAGATCTGCACCCGAATTTCAGTAGGTGCTAAGATTATAACTGCACCAAAACTCTACACCAAAGGTCAGAGGACAATGCTATACAAAATGACAAAGAGAAAAACCAAAATGCAATCTCAGGGCCTGAGCCCACCAGAACAAGTGCAGAAGACAATAACAAAGAAGAAATTGAGAATCATGTAGCTGAAATGTCTGAATTAATAGCATCTGAAGTAAAGAAACAATGGCAGAAAGGTATAGAGGAACTCAGACCAGAAATAACCTCTGGAATAAAAAAAGAAATCTCTGAATTAGTAGCATCTGAAGTGAAGAATCAAATGCAAAAACATATAGAGGAAATCAGATCAGAAATAATCTCTGAAGTAAAAAAAGAAAGGATAACTGTAATGAAAGAATTAATAACTGCTTCTCAAGAAGACACTGATAAAAAATAGAGATTAAAAAATAATGAAATCCTTAGATATAGGAAAGAAACAGATCAACAAAGCAGAGTCAAAGAGATGTACAGGACCTTAAAATCTCAACCATGAGCTTCCAAAACCGTTTGAGTGAAAGTGAAGATAAAGTTTAAGATCTTGAAGATGCTGGTGCAGCTAGTGAAAAGATTAGAAAAGATTTCTTACAAACAACTAGGATGCAAGAAAAATAATCCATCACCTGCAAGATGATGCAAAGATGAACAATGTGAAACTAATAGTCATCAATGAGAAAGGAGTCAATACAAATGATATAAAAAGAATATGGGCAGAAGCAATAGCAGAAAACTTCCTAAATATGAGGAAACAATCTGACATTCAGTAACTGATGCATACAGGGCTCCAAATAACATGAACCCAATTAAAAACACACTGAGACATATAATAGTCGAGATCCCAGAAATTCAGAACAAGAACAATATACTGAAAGCTGCTAGAGAAAAGAAAGAGATCACATTTAAAGGAAAACCCATCAGAATAATGGCAGACTTCTATTTACAAACCATGAAGTCAAGAAGAGCGTGGGGAAGAGTACTTCAAGTCCTCTATGAAAACAAATTCCAGCCCAGACTACTATAGCCTGAAAAACTCTCTTCCAAGTTTGATGGAGAAGTGAAATTCTTCTGTGACAATGAACAACTAAAGAATTTAATGACGAAAAAGCCAACTCTACACAGAATAATAAAAGATGTTCTAGAGAGGGACCAAAATGATCAGAACTCCATGAAGAAGAACAGAAGGAACCCACTAAATAGGGCAAACAATTAAACACAGGAGCAAAACGAGTAAACAACAGCAGGAAAATAACATGTCAATCATAAGTCATTATATCTCGGTTATAAACATCAATGTAAATGGACTCAATTCATTAATTAAAAGAAGTAGACTGGCACAATGTATTAAGAAACAAAATCCAACAATATGTTACATAGAAGAAGCACACTTAACTCATAAAGAAACTCATAGGCTAAAAGTCAAAGGATGGAAAACAATACTACACACACCAGCACCTCACAAAAAAGCAGGAGTAGCAATCCTATTCTCAGACAATGTGAACTTCAAGAATGAACAAATGAAATAAAGAAGGCCACCACCTACTGGTTAGGGGAAAAATTCAAGAGTAAGGGGTAACAATCATAAATATGTACTCACCAAACACGGGAGCACCCAACTATATTAGACAAATCTTAATGGACATGAAAAATCTAATATCCGATATCACAATCTTAACAGGAGACCTTAACACACCCTTATCCCAAAAAGATAGGTCAAGCAGACAAAAAATTAGCAAAGAAGTAGCAGAAGTGAATCAGAGCTTGGAAAAAAATGGACTTAGTGGACATATACAGAGTGTTCAACCCAACCACAGCTGAATACACATTTCTTTCAGCTGCACATGGGTCATTTTCTAAATTAGACCACACACTAGTATATAGGTCATGTTTAAATATATGCAAGAAAACAAAAATTATCCCATGCATATTATCTGAACATAGTGCAGTGAATCTGGAAATAAATGAAAAAGAAACCAGAAAAGCCACTAAATACATGGAAATTAAACAACGTCCTACTTAGCAACCAATGGGTCACAGATGAAATTAAAGAAGAAATTGAACAATATCTATAATTCAATGAAAATTCAAGCACAATTTATTGGAATTTATGGGATGTAATGAAAGCAGTTCTCAGAGAGAAATTTATAGGTGTGAACTCACATATTAGGAAAACAGAAAGGGAACAGATAAACACCCTAGTGCTGCACCTCCACCATCTAGAAAAGGAAGAGGAAACCAAATAGAGAGCCCAAAGATGGGAAGAGATCATTAAATATTAGAGCAGAAGTTAATTCAGTTGAGACAAAGAAAACAGTTCAAAGAATTAACGAATCTAAAAGCTGGTTCTTTGAAAGATTAAATAAAAGATAAGCCCCTAGCTATTCTCATCAAAAAGAGGAAAGAAAAAAATCAAATACAAGCAATAAGGAATGAAAAGGGTGTAATCAACAGAGACCCAGTGGAAATTCAGAAGATTATCAGTAGCTACTTCGAGAATCTTTATTCTCACAGAACAGAAGACAGATGAAATTGACAGATTCCTAGAAAGGTACAAATTACCAAAACTGAATCAAGAATATATAACAACTCTCAATAACCCAATAACAGCCAATGAAATACAAAATGTAATAATAATAATAATAATAATAATAATAAACTACCGACAAAGGAAAGTCCAGGTCCTGATGGATTCAGCTGAATTCTACAAGACATTTATGGAAGATACAATCCTTATACTCCTCAAACTCTTCAGTGAAATTGAAAAGGAAGCAATCCTCCCAAAATCATTCTTGGAGGCAAGTATTATACTGATACCAAAACCAGGGAAAGATGCAACTAAAAAAGAGAACTACAGGCCAATCTCCCTCATGAACATAGATACAAAAGTCCTCAATAAAATCCTAGCAAATAGAATACAGCAAAATATCAAGAAGATCATACACCATGACCAGGTAGGATTCATCCCAGGGATGTAAGGATCATTCGATATTCACAAATCTATAATGTTAATACACTATATCAATAGAACCAAATCTAAAAATCAAAGGATCATCTCAGTTGATGCATAAAAGGCTTTTTGACAAAGTCCAACACTCATTCATGTTCAAAGTCCTACAGAAAATTGGAATAGATGGGCTCTACTTCAATTTGATAAAAGACATCTATGAGAACCCACTGGATAACATAATTCTAAATGGGGAAAAACTGAAATCTTTTACTCTCAGATCTGGTACAAGACAAGGATGTCCTCTATCACCACTCCTATTCAATATAGTTCTGGAATCATTAGCTAGAGCCATTAGACAAGAGAGAGAAATAAAAGGAATAAGAATAGGTAAAGAAGAAGTTAAACTATCATTATTTGCAGATGACATGATACTTTACTTGGAAGACCCAAAAAACTCCACCAGGAAGCTACTAGAATTAATCCACGAATTCAGTAGCATATCAGGATAGAAAGTCAATACCCAAAAGTCAATAGCATTCCTCTATACAGATAAAAAACACACTGAGAGGGAAATTAGAGAAATAATACCTTTTACAATAGCACCACAGAAAATTAAATACCTGGGAATTAATCTAACTAAAGAAGTCGAAGATCTAGTCAATTAAAATTACATTATTCTGAAAAAAGAGATTGCAGAAGATTTCAGAAAATGGAAAGATATTCTATGCTCCTGGATAGTAAGAACCAACATTGTGAAGATGGCCATACTCCCAAAATTGTACAGATTTAATGCAATCACTATAAAAATACCACCAACATCCTCACAGACCTAGAGAAATCATTCCTAAAATTTATTTGGAACCAGAAAAGACCTAGAATAGCAAAGGCAATCCTTGGCAACAAAGACAAGGCAGGAGGCATTACAACTCTTGACTTGAAATTATGCTACAAAGCTACTGTGATAAAATCAGCATGGTACTGGTGAAATAACAGATCTAAGGATCAATGGAATAGATTAGAAGACGCAGAAGCCAGTCCAAACACACTCAGCCACCTGATCTTTGACAAAGGGGTCAAACATGCTTACTGGAAGAAAGATAGTCTCTTTAACATATGGTGCTGGAAAAACTGGCTCTCTATATGCAGAAAACTAAAACTTGACCCAGATCTATGACCATGCACTAAAGTGAAGTGAAAAATATATTAAAGATCTAAACATTGAAACAGAAACACTCAAATCTCCTGGAAGAGAAAGTAGGAGGAACTCTTGAAGGCACAGGGGTAGGCAAAGAGTTCATGAACAAAAATCAAATCACACGGTTAATACTTGAAAGAATTAACATCTGGGACCTCCACTTAGTGAGAAGTTTTTGCACATCAAAAGAAATTACCAAGAAAGTGAAAAGACAGGCCACAAAATTGGAAAATATTTTAATTAATAAGCACTCAGACAAAGTTGCACTCTCTAGAATTTATAAAGAATGAAAAAACTTTAGGGCCCCAAAATTTAAAGGTCAAATCCAGAAATGGGCATCTGAGATGAACATACAATTCTCAGAGGAAGAAATTAAAAAAGCAAATAAATATATGAAAAAATGTTCTACATCAGTAGTCATCTGTGTAATGAAAATTAAAACAACACTGAGATACCATCTCACCCCAGAAAGAAAGGCTAACATAAAGAAATCAACCAAAAACAAAAGCTGGAGAGGCTTTGGGAAGAAAGGAACACTTTTCCACTGCTGGTGGGAATGTAGCCTGTTGCAACCATGATAGAAATCAGTGTGGAGACTCCTTAAAAAGCTAGGACTGGAAATTCCATACGAAGCGACTATCTCGCTACTGGAAATTTTCCCAGAGGAACTTAAAACATCATATCATAGTGAGCTATGTGTACTTATATTTATAGCAGCACAATTTGTGATAGACAAATCTTGGAAACAACCAAGATGCCCATCACCAGAGGAATGGATGAAAAAGATGTGGTATTTTTATACAATGGAGTATTATTCAGCTATAAAGAATGATATACTCAAAGCCTTTATATTGAAGTGGATGCCACTTGAACATATACTCATAAGTGAAATAAACCAGACCCACATGTGCAAATATCATATAGTCTCCATAGTGTAAGAACTCAAAAGATGAATTAAAAAAATGTATAGTACAAGTAAAAGGAAAGTGAGAACTTAAGGATTAGATAATGAAGAGAGGGCAAGAGAAAAGCTAGGAAACATGACAGGGGCAAAACCATACATTTATATGCACAAGACGGTTAAGGCAATGATCCTGAGAATCTTCAGCAGGTTTTTGAAACTAGCAGTTACTTGGTAGAATTCTCACCCTGACTAACTATATATACTGATACCTGTGAACCAAGCAACTGAAGGACCATTTTGTGTCTGTATATACAAAATAGGGTAGATATACAGCTACTTTCTCTTAATTCAATGAGAGGAGAGATTTGTTCTAATAGTGTTTCAACAGGATACCATGTCTGCATCTTGTACTATGAATGACCACTACGAAGACAACAATATGCGATGTATTAACTATTGAAACTGTCCTACTAATTGGTTTTGAAACTACCTCATTGCTAATTATTTCTCAACAAAATTAATAAAAAAGAAATATTTTACTTTTTAAAAAATCAATAAATTATCCTATTTATAATTTATTAATAAATTACTGTGTTCAATTAGTATATTCATTAAATGAATAAATCATTTTTAGAATTTATTTTAAAATGGCAGAAACACCCTGCTTATATTAAGCCAGAAAAGTGAAGCAAGGGTAGCCCAATGGGAAGGAAGGGAGGAAGTAGGAAAGAAGAGGGAGAGAGGAGAGGGCAGAAAATGCAAGAGCATCACATGTCTGCCTACATGGGCCAAAGGCACCGATGTGGCCCGGGGATACCCGGGACACCACAGGCCCGCTGTTACCATGGCTACCAAGCAGGATGGGCTTTTTTATGAGTAAAAACAAATTTGAACTCCTCCTAAGAGTCAGGAAAAGTGGCATTAAGTGCTCACCTTTGTCAAACATAATTTATTATCCAACTAATGGCACAATGAAACAGGAAAAAAATCAGTAGAGCCTGTTAAGCAGAACCATAGCTGGGCAGAGAAGGAAGAGCGAAATCAGGAGACGGATACTGTAGACGCTGAAGCAGGAGCAGCAGGCCCCTCTTTGTGAAGCAGCTGTCCGAAATTGGGCAGGAGATCCGCATGAATTGGGACACGTGCTGAAGTATGCGTTATTCAGTCTTTCAGGGTTTAATCAGGCACCTGGCCTACGCTAACCATCACTAATCACAGAACAACATAAAGCACGCTGCGTAGAGATGATGAGTTTGAATTTTTTTTTATCAATTTTTAGCAGCCACTTAAATTTTTATTCCCTGCTAGCACATTTGTTTAAACTTTCTGTAATTACATATACACTTATAACATTGTGTCCAATATAGTCATGCTCTGCAGAAAGACACTTTGGTATTCGCCCAACATTGTATTGCAGCTAAAAAAATTCTTACTGCCTAGTAACGTTGTTGCCACTCTGATGCTGCAGTACAACACATTAGTCACATGGTTATGTCAACGCTGCTGCATAAAAAGTACTGTACTGTCAGTTATATGCAATTATAGTTAACCCAACTGTGTGTAGAACATCATACTTGATAACAAATGACTACGTTACTCATATGCATTTATTGTACTATTATTTTTATTATTATTTTGAAGAGCATTTTATATTTACTTTTAAAAGAAAGGTTACTATAAACAGCACATTGCACTAGCTGACACCAATCCAACATGGTTTATGTTCGCATCTCCTGATTGTGATGCTCTCTTTTCTGTTTGATTTAATTTTGTGTCTGAGGCACTATTGAATGATTGACAGTGCTAGGTAACTGTGGTGTCTGTTTGAATAATAATGAATGCCAGGCAGGATGCTAGGTTTGCCTGGATGGTGGGCTTATTGAAGATGGAATACCCACCCTGGGAATGGGTGGCACCGGCCAACAGGCTTTGTAGCATAGGTGGAATAAAAGGGAAGAAAGGAGTCTAGATGCTGCTTCAGAGGAGAAACTGCAGTCTTCACCCAAGACTCTATACATCCTTCTCCAGGCTGCCAGTGTAGACCTTTCAGCCTTTCAGAACTAACCCTTTGGCTTCTCAGTGCAACTCACACTGGATTCTGTGGTGAGCTTCAGGCCTTTACTTGACTTTTGCCTGATCTCCTGGCTTCTTGGTGCACAGAAGGTCCTTTTGCATTCTTCCATACTTTATTCTGCAAACCCTTACATGGGGTTGTAGTGGTTGATACATTGTGTCAACTTGGCTGGATCTGTTAGGCGGTTACACACCCTGGGCATGGGGGCCCCTGGGCCGGACCTAGGGTGCAAGGAGCCTGCCCTAGGGTGGGGAGGGCTTGCCCCCAAGTGACTCAGCACAAAAAAGCGCTTATAAGGGAGTTGAGGAAGGAGTTGGCGTTCCACTTCCTCGGAGGAACTTCAGTCTTTGCAGTCAGCTTGGACTTCATCTCCTTGCTCCCACCAAAGACTCTTCAGCCTCTGGCTTGGATCCTTCAGCTTCCTATTGCACATTCTTCAGCCTTCCATAGCAGAAACATAAGTCGACTGGTAGAAACTTGCACAGAACACTGCAGGGAGTTTCAGATCTTGGGCCTAAGTCCTCCAGTGTTGGGTGTGCAGACTCCCTCTGCACGCTTCCTCATCCAACTCTAGCTGGCCATCATAAGCCAATCTTGAAATTTCTTATACATTTGTACATCTTGTGTTATATCTGTTCCTTGTGTTATATCTGTTCCTCTAGTAAAACCCTGACTAATACAGGGGTTCACCAGTGAACCCTAATTGATAAATTGACTTAGAAATGAAATTAAAGATGATGAAGAACTGCGATGCTGCACAGCGAGTGGTGGGGATGACACTCAAGCATGCCCCATTACGTTTAAGGGTCTGTTCCAATGAGGACAAGATTATCAAAATCTTTAGAAGTGTCTACATTTGAAATGAAAGAACTTGTAATGGTCTGGATTGAAGACCAGCTTATGACATTGAGTTTATTCCTATCCTTAAGAAGGCCAAGTCAAAGTCAACTCTCAAGGTTTTGAAGGACAGGATAATAACCTTACTGGGAGACACTTTCTGACCTGGCACGGTAAGAAACAGAGAGCTTTTGAGACATGTTAGGAAGTCCATACACATACTGTACTACTGAGTCACAGAGAGTCATGGATGGCCAAGCTTTTCTTAGACAGTGCCACCTGAATTTCTATGACAGCAAAATAGAAAAGCACTATTTTGTGAATAACAAACCTTTAAAAATTATGCTTATCTTCAATAAGGTTTTCTCACATGTTCCTTTTGCTGCTGACCATTATTCCAATAATGAAGTAGTGCCTTTCCCTTTAAATATCTTGCCAACAAATCATGGGTCTATGGCAGCTTTTACTACATACCAAGTGAGTAAGACCTCTGCCCTGGCTACTGGTAGAGCCAACATTACAAAAATACTGATGCAATTCTGGACAGATTCAAATGTCCATGACCATATCAAGTACTTTACTTGGCATAGGAATTTGGATACAAAGTACCTTCCAATTGGAATCCACTCTGTTGAAGGCATGGCTGCTGATGAGCTCTTGGGAAGTAGTAGAATCATGTGCACTCTAACCTTTGAGTGACTTGATCATAACTTGTTGTTATGTGGAAGTCATCAAAACAGGAAGTGGATATGGACTGGAAGTAAGCCTTGCCCCTGACCCTTTCCTCTGTGGCTTTTTCTTCCTCTCTGATTCCTGGCTGCCTGAGCACAGCAGCTTTGCTCTATGATGCCATCTACTAGGATGCTCAGCTTTGCCCCAGATCACAGCAGTGGAAACATGCATATTGGAATAGAAACTTCTGCAACCTAAAGTAAAGTAAATCCCATCCCCTGCATGCGTTCATTCTCAGATATTTCATGATAGCAATTGAAAGCTTATTAGCATATTTGAACACTGGGGGATGTCACCGTGGAGGGCGTGAGTGATGTGTGGGTTAAGACATTCAGGAGTTATTTCATGACTTCAAAGACTTGGTCAAGGAGGACAGTTACCAAATGAACAAGTTGTGGCGAGATGAACAGCAACACTGGCAAGCTCCCAAAAGGGGATCCTGGAGGAACTGACTAGTGAGGGGTTGTTGTAATTGGAACAGGAAAGTACAGTTGGAAAAGGTAAGTGAAAAAGAAAAGATAAAGAACATGTTCCCAAGATAGATATTGAAGCTTTTGCAGAATATCAGCAGCTGGGCTCAGCAGATTAAAGTGCCTACTTAGGCAGATGCAGGGACCAGGGTTCCATCCTCGGTGTGCCATGCTGACCCCACCCCCGCGGTGTGCTGAAATGGCAATTGAGACTGGGCATGGTGGTGCACACCTGTAGTTTCAGCACTTATGAAGCTGAAAACAGAACCATCACTATGCGTCCAATCTGTGTAGTGAGACCCTGTAGACTCTGAACTAAATACATTAAAGAAAAAAAATAGAATTCAAGCAGCTCCTTAAAAATTTTCAAAGTGTGGACCATTGCTCATTAATAGAGAGCAACATTCATGGCCTATTATCTCCTTAATGGCAAATCTAATAAGAAAAATAGACTGAGAAAGCTGTCATGGGTATATTTTCAGAGAGTGACATCTGTTCACGCAAAGACCCATCCATGTCCCTCAGGAGAGTTTCAGAAGAAGGAATTGTCATCACAGCACATGACAGCTTGATGTGTGCAGTGCCCTTGGAAAGCTTCCAGTAGGACAAGCTGAGCAGGTGGAAGTTCGCGATGTTGATGATCCCGATCTACGGAGGTCGAGGCCAATCCTTGTGTGCTTGTGACTAAGTTTCTTATTTTTCTTTTTAACAAAAAATGCTTTGAAGTGAAAATAAGAAAAAAGCTTATAAAATAAGGATATGAAATAAGAGAGTACTTTTGTACGTGTACTTGTATTTTAACCCTCACTGTGACAAGTCATAAAGTTGAAAAAATTAAAATATGCAAAGAAAAATGTTACAGTGTCAGGATCCGTTTGTCTCTCTTGTGTGATCCGTTGTACCTGGGGAGAAATGATGCCAGAAATGAGGATAGGATAGACAGGCAGACAAGAACTGGGTTAGGTGGGGTTCATCTGCCTGGCTGCCAAAATGACTTCCTGAGCAATAGTATGGACATGTATTTATACCTTTGCAACCTTAGTAGCATGTGACACAAGGTGGCCTAGTGACTAACAGCTGACATTAATCAGTTAAGATGCTTCCCTCAGGACTGAGGTAGCTTGACTGCTTTAGGCACTGAGGCCTAGTCCTGCTTTCATACCTTTGTCCAATTTTCTGGCTTCTGTGGCTCTCAATGTTATAGTAAACTAAAGTTAATTTATTTTTAGCTAGTCTTTCTGAGGCAGAATCTCACTATGCGGCTCAGGCTGGCCTTGAATGTACTTCACAGCCCGGGCTGGACCTAATTCCCCAGCAGTTCTCTGATCTTAGCCTCCTGAGTGCTGGGATTGTGGGCATGCACTGCCACATTGTGCTGTTAATTTGCTATTGTAGAAACATCTTTGTACAAATTTAGTGCAGCTGGAGTGCACAGTGCAGATGAAATCTGCGGTAATGCAATGTCCTGGCATTTCATGGTGCCTTGCCATGCACTAAACAACCCACTCTAGGCAACTTCCACTCCAGAGCAAGCGGCATTCATAGTAATGGGCGTGTTGTGTCATGTACGTGGCTCCCTACAACTGTGCCATTCTCATCTTTGACATATTTTACTGCACTTTTTCATGTATAAATACACTTGAATATTCATCATTGTGTTAGAGTTGCCTGTGCCATCTGATATACTTACATACTGCACAGGTTTAGAGCTGAAGATAAGCTCCTGTGCCATTGGACCTGTGTGTAGCGCAGTGACACCATCTAAGTCCAAAAACTTCTGGGAGGTTCACAAAACTATGAAATTTCTTCACGCTGCTTTTCTAGGATGTGTCCTCCACCATTAAGTTATTTGTTTTTTTTTTTTTTAATTTTATTTATTTATTTATGTGTGTGTGTGTGTGTGTGGCCAGCTCAGCCCACCAGGGGGTGGGGCTGGCTGGCATGTGGTGCTGGGGGATTGAACCGCGGTCCCTGTGCTTTGCTAAGCTTGTTCTACGTAGGTGCTTTAGACCACTGAGCCATCTCACCAGCCCAAGTTATTTGTGATCATATACCCAAGTATATTTTTCACTGACTATCCATTTTTCAATTTGTACCCCAGGGAAGTTAGGCAATAAATTAATCAACTAAGAATTAGCATTAACTAATGTAGGTCAGTTAATCCAGGATATATAATCACAATAATGCTAATACACCTCCCCCAAAGCAAGCAGGGGAATAATAAAATCTTATGGGTTAAATCCAGAACCAGATTAAATTTTCCTCCTGTGTGATTTCCAGATATCAGCATGCATATTTATGGATTTGTGGAATCCTTGAAGGGATATGAACAATTCCCTAGTGCCATGTTTAAAAGGCAACTTTATTAGTGTGTATTCACTTGAAGTCCTCAATACCGCTCATATGGAATTGAAATCTTCAACATTTCCAACTTCTCTTCTTTGTATGCCATCCCCCATCCCCTCCGCAGAGCTGGTGATTGCTGGGGAAGCTACTGAAACATTTAGGTGCAAAAGAACGAGGACTGAAATCCCTCCAACTCAGGAACTTACTTTCCACTGTAACACTTCTCTGAGCTGGTAATTGTTTTGTACATAGACTTTTAAAGCTTCGTATTTGCTTTGCATAATCTGCCATATGCTTCTGTGGCTGTGCCTGCTTGCTCTGAGAGCCTGCTAATAATACTTAGAGAGTGAAGATGTATCTTTGTGTTCAGCCTCAGGCGAGAAGTGCAAAACACATCTTTTTTCCATGCAGTGCAGGTCACTCACTGAATTACTGAGCATCTTACAAAACATTTCACAGAGAAACCAACAGATACTAACCAAATCAAAATACTTTTTCTCGATGTCCTCTTATCTCAGCGTACAATCATATTTGCAACTACAATTACTGTTTAAGTATAGGAAAATACAGTAGAAATAAGCTCCTACTTAGTTTAGGTTAAATTTGTGAGGCCTGAATCACTGTTTGGTCCAACTGAGTGTGAAATACCTTTTTTTTCTTGGATAGCCATCAATGAAATTTGAATGGGTACTAAATCCAAAAACAGAACCATTACGGGTATACTCAACCGTGCTATTTGTTTACACTGTAATAAGCATAATGTTTATGTTCTGGGATCTCTTCAAAAGTTGGTTCAACCAATATTTTACTCCTTAATTTCTTACTTTGTACAATAACTATCACAAAAATAATTTATGGTAGATTGTCCATTTTTAAAATATTATTTCCATAAATATTTGGTTAGTATCTACAATGTTTTGGACACCAAGATAGAAATTAGTCATATAATTGGTGTGCAGGAAACAGTCTAATCCCTATTCCTATGAAGATTATAAATTAATACTTAAAATCAATGTAAAATTAGGAAATAATTGCTTTAAGAGAAGGAATACCATGGCTTCATTTAAGCTATAAGTATTTAAACTTGCTTCCTTCAGGAAGGTAGCTGAGCTATGAAAGTCACCTCGGCAAAAGGAGGAGGAAGAAAATGTGCTTAGCAAAAAAAGCATCTGCTTGTGCAAGATCCCTGTTAAGAGGGACAGCAACATGTTTAAAGAATGAAGATTGTCCCAGCAGACACCAAGATGAACACAAGAAGAGCCTGAGCCTGCCAAACCTCACAGGGCTAGCAATTCTTACCCATGGTTGGTCAAGTCAACAATGCAAGAATTTTTAAGCAGTTAAGATTTTACCGGTGATATTGTCCCTTTTAACTTTTGAGAAGATTGAAATGTTGCACTGTAGAGAGGCTACCGGTGTGGAGTTGGGGAGATGGTCCGAAGCTGAGGAAGCCCTGTGAGAAGCGATGCTACTTTGTAGTGGACAGCAGTTCTCAGGCAGAGACCAGCTACCCACTCCCCCAGGGGTGTCACGTGTGTGGGGCATGAAGGTCAAGACGGGTGGCAAAGCTGAAGGTATTTATTGGGTGAAGTCTAGGGATGGTATAGCCAGGGCTAGGATGGCCCCACATGAGCAGTGACTTTTGCTCCCTAAATTATGAAAGTACTCCTATCAGAGCTGCCAGAGGAGTGGCACTGACAGGAGCTTGGACTGGAGCGAAGTGAAAGATGAAGTAGATCAAAGGCTAAAGATGACTTCTAAATTTCTGGCAGGTAAAATAGAATAGATGCAATGGGGAACTTGAGGATTAGAAAAAAAAAATGAATGATTATTTGAGGAATAAAGCATGATTTTATTCTTGTTTTATGGAACAACAGGTGAAAGAGAACTTCATAGCACAATAAAAGAAGAATAGCAGCAGTTAATACCTGAATATTATCATCTTTAAAATACTTAATCAGAGTACAAGATATGGGCTTAACAATCCCCAGTCAATATTGACGCAGACCTTCAAATGAACTAAGAGACACAAATAGTATAGTTCACTTGCATTTTCCTCCCAGGGCCCCACCTTCCGTGCTGCGTCCATTTATCATAGATCCTTTCTCCTTTTAAACCCTTACTTTCCACTCACCATATCTACTGTACACTTTAGACCTTGTTTACTCTTTTAATTTCTTACACCAGGGAGACAGTGTGATGTTTACCCATCCAAGTCTGATTTATTTCATGATAAGTATACTCTCAAATTGCATCCACTTGCCTATCAGGCCTCAGTTTACCCATGTTGATGACTGAGAAGTACTCCATTATACAAAAAAGACCACGACTTTTTCATTCATTCCTCAGTTGATAGGCATTTAGGTTTTAGCCAACATTTAGCTATCACATATTGTGCTGCTGTAAACATGGGTGCGCATACAAGGCTGTTGTATGATGTTTTCAATTCCTCTGGACAAATGTGCAGAAGGGCATGGATGTGTTGAAGGGGACTTCTAAACTTAGGTTTTTAGGGATCTCCACACATCTCCACAGTGGTCACACCAGTCTGCACTTTGACCAACAGGGGAGAAGCGTTTTTCCCCCCACAATCCCTCCAACATTATTTTTTAAAAATTTAATTTAGGGGCCGGGGAGATGGCTCAGTGGAATAAGCACTTCCCTGGCAAGC
>NW_004524630.1:9836855-9841921 GCF_000260255.1 Octodon degus | reverse complement strand
AAAAAAAAAAAAGAAAAAATAACAGAAACAGGATAACATATAGCAATACATGCAGTACAGATTTCAAAGCAGGAATACCTAATTAGCAATGGTGGTTACATTGTAAGTTTTTAACGTCAAATCTGTTGCTCAGAGTAACAGATATAGTTATGAAAAGTTGGACAAATAATTTAATATTAAAGCTTGCTTTTAAGACATCTTATTTTTTTCTTTGTCCTTTTAAAATTCTGTTTTAAAGAGAGTATAATAATTGATAAAACATTAGAAATGGTGCTCAGTTAAAAGACCAAGATGAGAGGTATTAAACCACGGTTTTTGTACTGCACGTTGCTGTCTCGATGTTGTTGCTCAGATCATAGATATCAACATACAGAGTTAGTCAAAGTGAAAATTCTAAACATTAACTGTTACTTTAAAAAATGATGGAGATTTTTAATACAGCCATCCTGGATACATACTTGCATGTTTTCCCCCTACCTTTTTAATTTTCTTTTCTCCTTTCTCTACTTTTTGTTGTTTGATCTTTCTTTTTTTGACAGTTGAACAATTCTTTTTTATTTTTTCAAGGACACAAAATGATAAAAAGAATTAGAAACAATATAAAATTTCATTAAACAAGGCAATAGGAATTCGACAATAGTTGTTGCATTATATGATATCTGCAAATTAATTATTTAGGTTACCATGCATAAACCTACAAAATTGGTTTTAAAAAGTTATAAGAAATTAAAAAGAAGAAAAACAAAAAAAATTTAAGCACACTATTCTTTTATGTTGTTGAATTATATTCTTTTATATGGATATACCATAATCTATTTATTCATACTATAGTTTGTAGATTTTTAGGTTGTTTCTAACTTTCATCAATTATGTGTTGTTTGATCTTTCAATCCAATTTCTTTCTGTTTTACTATATCTGTTACACCTTTCAGGTTTTGTTTCTTCTTTTGAGTTCTTACACTAGGGAGATAATATGATATTTATGGATCTGATTTATTTCACTTAATGTATGTAGTATCTAGTTGCATCCAATTACCTATATAGATTTCAAGTTTGTCTTTTTTTATAGCTGAGAAGTATTATTTTTATTCGTAATTTTATTTTATGAATAAAAATAGTACATTCTTTTTTTGTGTGTGTGTAACTTGGGATTGATCTCAGACCTTGTGCTTGCCAGGGAAATGCTTATTCTACTGAGCCATCTTCCCAGCCCCCATTCTTTTCATATGATGGTGCATTTTGGTTGTTTTAAATTCCTCATGTGATCCACATTTTGGTTGTTTCCAAGATTTGGCTATGACAAATCATGCTGCTATAAATATTGTTGCACATATATCACTATGGTATGATGTTTTCTGTTCTTCTGGGAAATATCTAGGAGGGGAATAGCTGGATTGAATGAGATTTCTAGTCCTAGTCTTTTGAAGAGTCTCCAAACTGATTTCCATAGTAGTTGTACCAGCCTACATTCTCACCAGCAGTGGGGAAGTGTCCTTTCCCCCTTGTAGCCTTCTCAGCATTTGTTTTTAATTGATTTCTTTATGATAGCCACTCTTTTTGGGGTGAGATGGTATTTCAATTTTGTTTTAATTTCTTGAATGGCTAGTGCTGTGGAACATTTTTTCATGTATTTATTTGCCACTTGCTTTCCTTCCTTAGAGAAGTGTGTGTTCATCTGAGATGCCCATTTTTCAACTGAGTCTTTAAATTTTGGGTTTGAATTATTTTTAATTCTTTATATAACTTAAATAGAAGTCTTTCGTCTGAGTGATTTTTGGTTATAGTTCTTTCCCAATTTGGCGGTTGTCTTTTTACTCTACTGATGATTTCTTTTAACATTCTGAAATCTCTCAATGCTGGGAGTTCCCAGTTGTTGATTCTTCGAATATTTCCCATGTAGTTTTGTTTTTGCTCATGAACTATCTGCTTACTCCTATGTCTTCAAGGTTTTCACCTATTTTTTTCTTCCAGGAGATTTAGTATTTTTGTTTTAATGTTTAGATCTTAATTCCATTTTGACTTCAGTTTAGTGCATGGGGATAGACTTGGGTCTAGTTTTAGTTTTTGGCATGTGGAGAGCCAGTTGTTCAAGCACCATTTGTTAAATAGAATATCTTTCTTCCCATGAACATGTTTGGCTCCTTTGTCAAAGATAAGATGGCTGAGTGAGTTTGTAGTTGTATTTGCATTTCTAATCTGTTCCATTGATCCTTGGGTCTCATTTTTTGCCAGTACCATGCTGATTTTATCACAGTAACTTTATAGTATAATTTCAAGTCAGGGATTGTAATGCCCCCTTCCTTGCTTTTGTTACCCAAGATTTCCTTTGCTATTCTAGATCTTTTCTGGTTCCAAATAAATATTAAGACCTCCAACAATATTTACTGATTTATTTCTAAATGGTAGTTATTCTTTCTGTAGTGAAAAAGAATTTCATTGTTGTTTTAATTGTCATCTCTCAAATGTCCAATGCTGTTGAACACTCTGATGTATTTATTTCACTTTTTTTTATTATTTATTCATTTGGTACAGAGTCTTACCATGCAGCTCAAATTTGTAGTGCTCCTCCTGTTCCAGCCTGCCCAACACTGGAGTTATAGGTGTGCACCGCCATGACCAGTTATGGTGGCCAGCAATGTCCATGACAGGGACCACATTGCGTGTAGTACTGGGGATCAAACCCTGGTCCTTGTGCTTGCCAGGCAGGTGCTTAGATAACCGAGCTATTTCCCCAGCCCCATCCCATTTGTATTTCTTCATCTGAGAATTTTGTATTTATTCATATCATATGCCCAGTTTTGGTTTGGGCTTTGAATTATGGGAGCTTGATTTTTTTTTCAATTCTTTATGTGTTCTAGATAGAAGTCCTTTGTCTGAGGAACAATTGACTAAACCTTTTCTCATTCTGTGTATTTTCCTATCACTTTGTTGGTGATTTGCTGTGCAAGAGGTTTACGTAGGGAAACCAGTTCTTTAACAATACCATGCAAAAACATGAAATACTTAGGAATCAATCTCATAAAGAAAGTAAAAGACCTATAGAGTGAAAATTATAGTAACCTGTGAAAAGAGATCAAAGAAGATTTCAAGAAAGATATTCTTTGCTCCTGGAAAGGAAGAAACATCATTGTGAAAATGACCATACTTTGAAAAGTATTTTACATATTAAATATAATACCAATTAAAATATCATCAGTGTAACTCACAGATTTACAGAAAATATTCCTAAAATTAATCTGAATCCAGAAGAGACCTAAAATGACAATAGCATTCCCCAACAGCAAAGGTAAGACAGGAAACCTCATAATCCATGACTTCAAATTATACTACAAATCTATAGTAATAAAATCAGCATGGTACTGGCAAAAAGACAGACCTGAGGATCATTGGAACAGCTTAGAAGATGCAGAAAGAACCAAAAACACACTCTGCCAACTTATCTTTGAGGATGGGCCCAAACATTTTTAGTGGGAGAACTTTCACCTCTTTCATAAGTGGTGCTGGAATAACCAGTTGTGCACATGCCCAAGGCTAAAAAATTAGACTCATATCTATCACCCTCCACTAAACTAAAGACAGAATGGATCAAATATTGAAATATATAAGCAGAAAACATGATATCTTCTGGAGTAAAATGTAGGTAGAAATCTTGAAGTTATAGGAGCAGGTAGAGAATTCATGAACAAAACCCAGACTGCAAAGGGAAATACTTCAAAGAATCAGTAACTGGGATCTCAACTCTTTGAAAAGTTTCTGCACATCAAAAGAATCACCAACAGTGCAAAAAGAAAATCCATGATTGGGAAATATTTTTAGCAACTTCTCCCTCAGACAAAGCAATTCTTTCTGCAACACATACAGGATTAAAAAAGACCCCGGCCTCCAAATGCAAATACCCACTCCCAGACTGGGCATCTGAGATGAGCAGAGATTTTTCAGATGAAGAAATACAAATGGCAGTACCAGCCGGAGGTCTCAGCAGACTAAAGTGCCTGCTTAGGCAGAGTGAAGTGATCTGGGTTTGATCCCCAGTGTGCCATGCTGGCCCTGTCCCTGGGGCACGCTGAGATGGGATTGAGACTGGGCATGCTGGTGCACATCTGTAATCCCAGTGCTTGGGAGGCTGAATTTGGAGGATCACTACAAGTCTGATCTACGTAGTGAGACCCTATAGACTCTGTCCTAAATACAAAATAAAGAACCTTTCATAAGAAATACAAATGGAAATAAATATGTGAAAGAAGAAGTTCAACAGTATTGGTCATTTGAGGAATAGAAATTAAAAAACAACAACAACAACAAAACCACTGAGACTCCATCTCACTCCAGAAAGAATGGCTATCATCTTGAGAAGTCAATCAAAGCCAGGGAGATAGCTTGGTGATCTAAGCACCTGCCTGGAAAGTGCGAGAACTCAGGGCCATTCCCTGGTACTGCATGCCCTGTTGGCCCATAACCCTGGCTGGGCTGTGTCGGCTACTAAAACCGGGTGTGCTGGCACATGCCTGTAATGCCAGCTCTGGTGAGACTGAGGCAGGGGGATCACTATGAGTGCAAACTGTGTAGTAAGCTCTTATACCAAATAAGTAAGTAAGTAAATAGATAAATAAATAAATAAACTAATAACAAATAGCAGAGGGACTGTGGGAAAAAAAGATCATTTTTCTGCTGTTGGTGGAATTGTAGACTGTTACAACAACTATGGAAATTAGTGTGGAGATTTGTCAGAAAGTTCAAATTGGAAGTCCCATTCAACATAGCTATTCTCCTCCTGTGTATCTTTTTTTTTTTTTTTTTTTTTTTTTTTTGGCACCAAGGATTGAACTCAGGCCTTTGTGCTTGCCAGGGAAGTGCTTATTCCACTGAGCCATCTCCCCGGCCCTCTGTGTATCTTCTTTGTTTACATGCCCATCACTTCTCTGTACACCTGTTTTTTCTATAATATATTTTCTCACAGTTAATTTTAAATTTTGTTTAGATTTACTTTTAACTGAAATATAAGATAAAATATGCATATTTATGGGATGCTATGTGCATTTTGATTAAACATGTACACAATTAAGTGT
>NW_004524630.1:9833842-9836755 GCF_000260255.1 Octodon degus | reverse complement strand
TTTTTTTTTGTATTTTAGGGAAGGGTCTACAGGGTGTTCAGAATCTCACTACTAGATTGGACTCATAGTGATCTGCCTCTTTACCGCCTTCCAAGAGCTGAGATTATAGGCACACACCACCATACCCAGTCTCAATTGCTGTCTCTGGGAACAGGGCCAGCACAACAGCCTGGGGATCAAATCCCCAGCCCCTGTAATTGGCTGAGCTATTTGGCTGACCCTTCTCCTGTGTATCCTTGCAAATGAAATAAAAATATCATACCACAGCATTGTATGTGCACTAATGTTTAAAGCAGTACAATTTGTCATATCTAAATCTTGGAAATAACCCAAATGCCCATCAACTGAGGAATGGATAAAAAAGTTGTTATATTTTTATACAATGGAGTATTACTCAGCTATAAAGAAGGATAAAGTTGATGCTTTTATACCTAAATGGATGCAACTAGAGACCTACTCATAAGTGAAATAAATAAAACTCACATGTGTAAGCATTGTTTTGTCTCTCTAATGTAAGAACCTATGCTTTAGTTCATTGCAAATGTTGGTTTGTGCTTATATTGTTTGATCCATTTTCATCCCTATACCTTATATTCTGAGCTACTACTTTTAACACAACAGCACACAATATATTAAGCATTGCTAATTTATTATTATTTTGTTTTGAAAATCTGCAACATTATTTTTCATTTTTGCTTTTCTCTATTCAAAATATAAAATATAAAGAGAATGATGTCTGAGTCTGTTATTTCATTCCCTACTGTGTGCATTTCTGAGGTTAACAGAACAAGCATTCATCTAAATCAGTGGTGTTTTAAAGATAGAACAGGGATTTTAAAAAAAATGTCGTGTATTACATCAGACCACAACGTGTGACACGTAGCAGTGACTGTTATATAAAAATGCATAAATTGAATAAATAATAGAATAAATAGCAAATATATTTGATGAATACGTGAGGATTATAAAGAATTGTAAGTATTATTTGTGCTAGATGCGCAACCTTCACTGACAAAACTGAGCAATACTGGACATCACGCCAAGCACAGAATAGTGCTGTTAGTGCGTCAGAGTTTAGGCTAAAGACGGGTCAGAGTGGCTTGCCCTCTGTGTCCAAGTACCCCGTGGGGCGTGATGGAGACACCTGGTTTCCTGGTGCTGGGCTGTTTCCTGTGTTTTGTTATTAGTACATCATCTGCATGTAAAATAATGGAAATCGAAGGAGGCTATACAAGGAATTTCCCTGGCAAAACAGTTATTTAGTAGTTTTTTAAAATAAGTTGGTTTTGATTATTTCACTGAACAAAAATGAAGGCCCAAGATCTCTTTTAGATACTATTTCACACAGTTTTATTAGGATTAATTTGCATAGATTTTGCTTGGTTCAGCAGGACACATATGCTAATTTGTGTATATTAAGCTGCGGGTTTCAGATGAGCAACCGGATAATTTTGATACAGCTTTGAAATCATTGCTCTATACAAGATAACGAATACCATAACTACCATTTCCAAAACAGTTCTTGCCCTACTGTTCTTCTCTCCACTCTCCCTATTCCTAGGTAACAAGGTTGTCACTTTAGATAAGCTTATATTTTCCTAAATTTTATACATAGAGTATGCTATGTTCTTTCTCTCTCTCTCTCCTCTCTCTCTCTCTCTCTCTCTCTCTCTCTCTCTCTCTCTCTCTCTCTCTCTCTCCTCACTTCCTCCCTCCCTCTTTGTCTCCATATCTCTCTCTCTGTCTCTCATCTAGTTTTTTCATTTTAATTATTTTTAGATTTATCTATGTGTCTGTTCATTCAATGAATTATTTATTTTTAATGCAAAGTAATATACTACTATATATAGGGCTGAGGAGATAGCTCAGTAGAAGAAGTGCTTGCCTGGCAAGTGCAAGGGCCTGAGTTCAATTCCCAGTTCCACCAAAAAAAAAGTAACATACTACTACATGTATGTGCATCTTTTAGCCATTTATCTGTTGATGGATGCTTAGATTTTTCTGAGCTTGTGGTAATTACAAACTAACTGTCTCAGTTACTCTTCTCTCCTTGCTTGGACAAATACCTGACACTCAAAATTAGGGAAGGAAAGGTTTGTTTAGCTTACAGTCAATGAAATTTCAGTCTCTACTCAGCTGGCTCCAAGGCAGAGTGGCACATGGCAGAGGGCAGTCATTCATGGCAACTGCAAAGCGCAAGAGCAAAAGGAGCAGCAGCAGCTCAGCAGCTAGCTAGCCTCTCTCCCCTCCTCACATTGTAGTGAGAATCACCTGGGCCAGGGCAGGTGCAGCACCCACCTGCACAATAAACAATCACAAACTCCAGAAGCTGCTTGTGACTGCATGAGGTCTTGGGGGGACACCTATACACAACCCATAGCACTAACTGACTGTGAACACTTGTCCGAAGGTTTCTATAAGGATACAGGCTCAAGTTTCTCTTGGGTAAATCCCGAGGGGAGAACATCAGAGTTATAGAGGAGGCATATATTTGACAACCAGCTTAACAAATTATGATATATATTTTCAAAGCAGTTGTACCGATTTCCAGCTCCATTGTCAGTGCTGACGTTGTTTCATATCTTTGCACATACTTTGCAATACTTCTGTACATTTAGACATTTTAGGTGGCATTGTGAAATTTTGTTTACCGTTTTAACCCACTTTCCCCAGTGTCTAATGATTCTGAGTACACACTAATGTGCATTTTTGCCATATATATGAAGTATATCATTAAATTATTTTATGTATTCAAATAGCTATGGTTGTTTTCATATTTTTGAGTTTGGAGAGTTCTTCATATATTCTGAATATAGAACCTTCATCATATATGTGGCTTGGTTATGCTTTTCAGCTTTATACCTTGTCTTTTCACTATGTCAGCATTTGTTCTGAAGCCAAGAAATTACTAAT
>NW_004524630.1:9830403-9831747 GCF_000260255.1 Octodon degus | reverse complement strand
CGTACAGGAAGATGAAAGCATGAAGCATTTCTTTTATTTCTGCCTGATTTATTTAACCTTTCTTTTAGCTTCTTAAACATATAAATTATAATAATCAGTGTAATATACTCATCCAGAGATTTAACTATAGTATTTCTGGCTCAATTTTTAGTGACCGATTATTTTTTATCCACTGTGTGTTTTGTTTTCCTGCTTCTTTAGAATGCCTAGGCGTGTTTGGATTTAATATGAAATTTTAAACCGTTTTATCAATTAGGCAAAAATATAGTTAGATTTTTATAGCAATTAATTTGTTCTAGACTTAAGCAATACAATATGGGTTTTGATACTTGTGTACATTGTGAGATGACTACCACAAGCCACATGTCATCTTGTACAATTGCTGTGTGTGTGTGTGTGTGTGTGTGTGTGTGTGTTATGAACATTTGAAATTTACTCCCAGAAAATTCTAAGCGTGTATTACAACATTGTTGATGAGGTAGTACTGTCATTTTTTTGTGGTCCTGGGGATTGAACTCAGGACCTTGTGCATGCCACTCAGGTGCTTATGCCTCTGAACTGTCTCCCTGGCCCGTGTACTGTCCTCTTCACAACACTAAGATTTCTAATACATGACTATGAATATCTTTCCTATCTAGAACGCCCTCTCCATGATGTTTTGTAGCTTTCAGTTTATAACCACTGCACTTTTCTTGTTAAAATCCATTTCGAATATTTCTTTTTCTGATTCTGCTAAAAGTGGGACAGTTTCATTAATTTTATATTTGAATTGTTCAATGATATTAAATAGAAATATGATGGAGTTTCATATATTGATTTTTATATGAAAGAGCCCTGCTCTTTATGAAGCTCAAGGAAAAAAAAAATCCCTTTGCTCATCTTGGGAGTCTGAGTTGTTCTGTGAAACTGAATCCTGGGTTTCAGTTTTACTACTTGCACAAATTTGATTATGGCAAAACATATTCACATCCAAAACAAAGGGAGAAGACAAATTGCCAGGGACAACGGAATACTAGTTGATGTGAGAAAGTCGCAATTTCTTTCAGCTATGAAGAAATTTTCTTCATGGAGCACTGCTTGTTTATCATTTGCTAGCATTTTCAATGTGTCATTCCACTCCTTTCTGACTTTCATGGTTTTTTTATATTAAATTGGCATTAATTTTGTTGAGGACCCTTGCAAATGATAAGCTGCTTTTTCCTTTGCTGTTTTTAAGACTTAATTTCTTTTTTAAGACTTCATTTCTTAAACTTTAGTTATTTGGTTTTATTCTTGTTGGTTTGGATCTCTTTGAAATTAAAGGTTGCTCTTAACACACACACACACACACACACACACACACAC
>NW_004524630.1:9827572-9829338 GCF_000260255.1 Octodon degus | reverse complement strand
TAGTAGTAGTAGTATTTTTACTGGGGATTGAACTCTGAACCTTGCACTTGCTAGGCGGGCACTGTGAGGCTGAGCCACTTCTCTGGCCCTTCTGAATTAATTTAGCTGAATGTTTAAGGTAATAATTGGTCTGCAATGTCCTTAAACTTCTAGAACTTTTAAATCTCCTAGTCATTGCTGACAGCCTGTGTATACATGTGGGGACACATCTTTTAAAACTTTGAGGTGTCATATAGCTCTCACCTGGCTAAGTTTTAAAAGATAATGTTCACCTTTTGCTTTAACCTTCACCTTTTGCTTTCATAAAGCTTCAAGCTTGTCTAGAGTTTTATTTTGAGGGCCTTCTCTTGGTCTTTACTGAGCATAGCATTGTACTGGCCTGGGAAGTCATTTAGCTGTAGACGTGCATGATATATTTTTGGGGGAGTCAGCAACATTTTTGTCATAGATTTCTAAAGTCTTTCTGGGTATCTCACTTTCCAAAGTTTCCAAGTATTTGGTTACTCTACTACATATCCAAGTTGATATCTGTCATTTTATATGGCCATAAAGTTCAAACACTTGACTGTAATTGATTTTTCCAATTTATTCTGTGGAAGAGATTTTTATACTGGGGCTGTCATGTCAAGTCAGATATGGATATCATTGAAATTGGGTCTTCCCAGGAACCATCAACACATAAAAGTATTATTTTTTTTTAAATGAAGCTTTGAAGAGTTCCCGTTTCCTTCTGATTACATGTGCTCTTTCTCAGCATGGTACTTGTTCAGGAATGTATACTTTTTTTAATGGTTTCTCAGGAGCTGACAATTGGGCAAAGTATCTAGGCAATGATCCTGAGGATCTTCAGCAGGTTTTCAAAACTAGCAGTTAATTGGTAGGACTCTCACCCTGACTAACTATATATGCTAATACCTGTGAATAAAGCAGCTGCACTGAAGACAGCAATGTGTAATAGTAAGGTCATGCTTGGAGTGCCTGCCATTCTGGTCTTCTGAATACGTGCTATTTGTCATGACACACCAGTTGCTGCTGTGCTGTCTCTCAGGTAGATGTTTGTTTAAAAAAGAAGGGGGTGTTGAATGAAGGCAGGAGACAGAAAAAGGTGTGTTGTGGGACTGTCCTGCTACAATGCTGTATATAGTTAGATTTCTGAACTTATGTGTAAAAACATGTATTTGTTTACTCCTATTTTTTAAATGTATTTTTGTTTTTTAAATTTTTTCTTCATATTCTGCAGGGACTTAAAGTTTAACATATCAATACTGGATGAAAAATACCTGATTTATGTCATGCCTAAGATGTTTGTTATTTGGACAGATAGTGAGGTTAAGCTCAACTACCTAGGTTGTAGCATAATAACAATAAGCTTCTCTTCTAGAGGGTTAACGATCTAAGTTTGCAGACCAAAAATTACAGGAAAAGGAGGGCTGCAAGGACAGTCAACATTTTGACCTTAATCTTTCAAGGTCAGTGAAGACTCAGGACATAGGAGAACCTGTACTGTAGCAACATGTAACTCAGTAGTGTCCCAAATTTTCTGATCAAGGAGATTATGGGGCCATCGAGGAAAGTGATTGATGATGTAGAGTGTGCCTAAGGAGAGTCACATAGAGAGAAAACATTCTCTCAGGCTTTCACAGAGAGCAAATTGGTCAAGCAATGGCCATGACTCATCCACATGGCTGACACATCTTTTTTTT
The DNA here is from genome assembly GCF_000260255.1 of Octodon degus. Classification (NCBI taxonomy): domain Eukaryota; kingdom Metazoa; phylum Chordata; class Mammalia; order Rodentia; family Octodontidae; genus Octodon; species Octodon degus. The sequence goes on along the minus strand of NW_004524630.1, from coordinate 9,827,635 downwards.
TCAGAACTGAGGATTAAACTCAGACCTTCGCATTTGCCAGGGAAGCGCTTATTCTACTGAGCC
>NW_004524630.1:9824339-9826971 GCF_000260255.1 Octodon degus | reverse complement strand
TACAATGAATAACTACTAAGACAACAATATGCAATGTATTAATTATTGAAACTGCCATACTAATCAGATTTGAAACTGTCTCATTGTTACTTGTTTCTCAATGAAATTAATGAAAAAAAAGATCAAGTTAAAATGACACAAAATTTCACTCATTATTTAGGATTAGCCATTTCTTTGTGTCTCATCTGTTTGATATAAAAAGTTGGTTATTTTTCAGAATCCTAGAAAGTGATTCTGAATTTTTTTCAAGTTTCCACTTTCTATTTATGAAGGGAAGAGCTTTCAAAGATTATTTAAAATTTTTGCTAGTGTCATCCTATACCTCATAGTATTTGACTAAGTGGTAGTTTATTTAATCTTTTGGGTGTTTCTTTAATATGTTTGAACTTTGGCTTTTATTATTAAACTTTTAGAAAGAATTTGAGATTTGAGCCCTTCTAGCCAGTGCCCAGTCCTGGGGTGTGTGTGGGACCACTTGCCCAACCACCAGAACCTCCTCCATCAGACAGGCCTGGTGTGGAACCCTACAACAGAACTCCCTGCAGAGAGGCTAGGGGCAAGACACACTCAGACAATCCTGAAGCTGAACATCTTGCCAGATGGGCATAGAGGGTTCACTTCTACAAGTGAAAGCAAGAAAAAAAAAAAAGAAGCACAACATCCAGACCCAAACCAGGCCCACCTGGGTGAATTCAAACTTGGTAGATTAGACCCGGTAAGCTGAGACATTTTGCTAGACTCAGATCAATGAGAGCATCCACTTTCTTTCTCTTTTGATTGAGAGAGGGAGCAACAGGTAACCGAGGTGAACTACTCTGCCTGAAACACCTCATGTACATCAAGGGGAGGTGATCAGAAAGAACTTAGGGAAACTAATTTAAATATAAATTCCCAATTTCATATCTGCTTAGCTATATAATCATAATATTTGCTCTTATGGTCTAAAATACAAACCCATTAGCTACAAAAGTTTGTCAACTGCTAAATCTCACTACCCATTTCTAATGTTGCTAATTGTAGTTCTGTAAATAAAAAACTAACTGCCTTAACCACGTATTCTCTACTGGGTAACAATATTGGGTAGGTGCGAAGGTTATAACTGCACCAAAACTCTGCACTAAAGGTTAGAGGAGAGTGCTGTACAAAAGGACAAAAAGAAGGAGCAAAATGCATTCTCAGAACCTGAGCTAAAACAGAACAAATGTAGGAGACAATAGCATAGAAGAAACTGGAAATCTCACACTCGAAATCTCTGAAGTAATAGTGTCTCACACTCGAAATCTCTGATGTAATGAAACAACTGCAGAAAGGTATAGAGGCAATGAGGTCATAAATAATCTCTGAAGTAAAAAAATAAATTATAACTATAATGAAAGATGCAACTATACAAATGAGCTACAGGCCAATCTCCCTCCTGATAGATTGTCATGAATGACTTTTGTCAGATTGATGTAGAGGCCATCTATTCCAATTTTCTGTAGTACTTTGATCGTGACTGAGTGTTGGACTTTGTCAAAAAACATTTCTGCATGAATTGAGATGATCATATGGTTTTTGGATTTGGCTCTATTGATATAGTGTATTACATTTATAAATTTATATATGTCGAACCATCCTTGCATCCCTGGGATGAATCCTACCTGGTCATGGTGTATAATCTTCTTGATTATTTGTTGTATTCTATTTGCTAGGATTGTATGGAGGATTTTTGTTTCCCCTTATTTGGGAAGTTTTCTGCTATTACTTCTGCCCATATTCATTTTACATCATTTGTATTGACTCTTTTCTCACTGATGCCTATTAGCCTTATGTTGTTCATCTTTGCATCGTCTTGCAATTGTTGATTTATTTTTCCTTCATCCTAGTCTTTTTTAAGAGATCTTTCCTTTACTTTTCACTAGCTGCAACGGTGTCTTCAAGATCTGAAAGTCTATTTTCACTTTCATTCAAACAGTTTTGCCAGCTTGTGATTGAGTTTTTAATTTCCTGTATATCACTTTGAATCTGCTTCATACATTCTATTTCTTTCTTATATTGTTCACTCAAGGACTCCATCATTTTTCTATTCTCTTCTATTTTTTTAATCAGTGTCTTCTTAGAAGGACTTAGTAATTTTTTCATTATTGAAAATAGCAGTTAATGGGTAATAGTCTCACCCTGACTAACTCTATATGCTAATATCTGTAAACTAAGCAACTATGTTATGGAGAGCAATGTGCAATACTAAAACCATGCTTGAAATACCTGTAATTTTGGTCTTCTAAATGCATACTTCTTCTAATATCATATCAATTATTGCTATACACTCTTTAAAGTAAATGTTTGTTAAAAAAAGGTAACAAAAGTAAATAAAAGACTAGAAAAACAGGGCCAGACAAATAGCTCAGTGGATTAAAGTGCCTGCAAGTGTGTGCAGGGACCAGGGGTTCAACCCCCAGGGCCTGCTGTGTTGGCCCTTCCCCCATGTCATGCTGAGATAGCAATTGAGACAGTGTGTGGTGGCTCTTGCCTATAATCTCTGCCCTTGGGAGGCTGTAAACAGGTGGATCACTACAAGTCTGATCTATTAGTGAGACCTTGAACACCCTGTAGACCTTCCCTAAAATCCAAAAGACAAAACAAAACAAAAAAC
>NW_004524630.1:9813097-9823124 GCF_000260255.1 Octodon degus | reverse complement strand
GCAAAAACAAAGACTTTGTATTTTGAATTATTTTGTTATGGAATTAATTTAGCCAGGTCAGTGAAATATTAATTCTAGTGCTAATTTTTTCCTTAGTGATACTTAGCATTTTAATCAATATCCTGCAAATCACGTTTTCTTCTTTGCATAGTTTGAACAAGGACATTCTCTGGCTTGTCTGAATCTTATGTACCATTCTCTTGGTCCTTCTTGCTGTGTCATTGCTCATTCTTAGACATATTCATTGCATGCATGAGTACTCAGGTGAAGATTTTGGAACATTCTGTCAACATCTTCAGAGTTCTCCATATAATTCTCTACTGTCTAGTACTCTGTGCTGAGGACTACTGATATTTGGGGAATCCTAAGTACCCAGCTCCTTATTCATGGAGATTGATTGCCGCTGAGGGCTTTCACTACTTTCAAAAAGAACTATATAAGCTCTAAAAATCATTTCATGCTGTAAACTGGAGAAATTATACTACTTGCTTTTTGGATCTCTCTCTCTCTCTCTCTCTCTCTCTCTCTCTCTCTCTCTCTCTCTCTCTCTCTCCTTATGTCTACCTCTCTTTGTCTCTCTTCACCATCATTGCCCTCGAATAATTGTTTCTCAATATTTTATTTCCCTGAAGTTGTATATTGTCTTTTAGTAGAATGACTTTAACTCTTGTTATTCCTGTTTGGAAAAAAAAGTAGACATGTTTTCAAATATGAATATGCTTGTCTTTGTTACATTTGATCTGAGGCAAAAGACTCAGAAGTGATTATCTGTTTTGTTATCCTTACAGTGTCTAATTCTTACTTCTTTAAAAAAACAGCTATTAAGAATTTTGGTCTGAGGTTGAATTCTTCAATTATTCAGCCAAGACCTTTCAATAAATCTGCTCAAATATGTTGCTTTCTTCTAAGACTGTGTTTCTAGGTATAATTTATAATGCCCCATTCACTATTCAGTGATAAATTTTCATACTCTGCCCTTCAAGCCATCAATTAGTCTATTAAGTTTCATGTCATATAAATCTATCATCTATCTATCTATCTATCTAATCTTGGAAAAATGTATTTCTTTGCAATTTGTTTATGCATCAAATACTACAGTCATGGTTCTCTTTTTTCTTTTTTCTTTTTTTTTTTGGATTTGCAGAAAAAGCAAAATATAGCTGAGTCCAAGTGCTGATTTTACCTTACCATTTGCACAAATGGCATTATACTCACCTACCAAGGACAGGTTCCTTGTTCTAATGTCAGAGTTATTGTCAATGACTGTCTCCCACATGGTTAGAATTCAGGTTTGAGTTATCGAGGAATCAAATGAGATGTATTGAACCGTATTTTGACAGCTGACAAAAGGAGTCAGTCAGCTGTATAATCTGGGGCTAGCCATGGTAGCTCATACCAGCGAAAGACAAAAAGCACAAGGAAGCCAGGATGGTTCAGGCAACATCGAGACTTTGGAATCAAACTGTCATCTTCCACTTATAGAAAGTCTCTTTAGGATCAGTACCGGCGTTTGTTTTTATTTTGCTGAGTACAGTTACTAAAAAGTCTGTCACACTATTTTATATCTTATTCCCATTTCTTCTGGAAAATTCATCTTTTTCTGATTTTTTTCTTCTAAATTCCTCTCCTCTTTCGATTTTCTATAAATGGTTCACAAAAGCATTAGAAGTCATCCTGAAGAGATTTCACTGGATGTTATAGTTTTTAAAATATCACCATCCTAAATTCACTTCTCCCAGCTCTGACATGTAATTGACATACAATTCTGTAGGTTCAATTTCTTCTATACCTTAAGGATCCTGTCTTTGCTATATCATTTTCTATATATTTTATTTGCTTGCTAATGGATATATAAGATATGAAAAGTAAGTCTTAAATGTGTCTGTTCAAATAAAATAAAACCTAGGATCATCTAACAGAAAGAGAAAGGTGTGTTATTTTAGAGTAGAGAAAATTACAAATATGTAAGTTGTTAGTTGTACTTTATATGAAATCATTTTTCCAAAACATTTACAATGGCATACTAAATTTTAAAGCATTCTGGAACGAAACTTCAAAACCAAAATTGAGGCTGATTGTATGATTTTTCAAAGATGATTACAAATGGGGGCTGATTATAAAGTATTTAAAAGCTGCTTACAAAATGAATCTGGCATCCCATCAACAAAGAGCACAATTAGCCTTAACATCATACTTTAATAAGAAACCATCTGAATCTATTATTGAGACAAGAAATAGAAGAAATCTTCTTGGAACATCTTTTTATTCATTTATTTATTTGGTGCACGGTCTCACTATGCAGTTCAGACTTATGGTGATCCTCCTATTTCACCCTCTCCAGTGCTGGCATTATAGGCTTGCCCCGCCATGCCATGGGTTCTGGGGCCGGCATTACATGTGGTATGGAGAGTTGAACTGAGATGCTTGTGCTTGCCAGGCAGGCACTTAGACCACTGAGCTACCTCCCTTTGTAGTGCCAGGGGATATGGAATTGCTCAACATTCAGATTCCAAACCCACCTCTGTGATGGTCTGGTGATGGAGCCCAGGCTCCCCATGAAAGCGCTCCCAATGGCCTGCAGTGGGAAGAGGGAGGAGAACGTGAGCAACAAACCAATCAAGTAGTATTGAGCTGTAGCCAATGCATGAACAAATATCCAAGAGTACCTACAAGTGTAAATACAGGAATAAACAAAATAAATAAATAATAGACAAGAAAGAACTCCCCCATACTGAAGAACTTGAAATAATTTATATTTCTATTCTTTGTTCTCTCTTGCAGGTACAGAAACATAATTTTCTATTTCTCATGAGTGCAAAGGGCAGTACCTAGTAGTATCTTCAAAAATGTCTAATATAGAAAAGGGGAAAATGCTAACTTTATTGTGGAGAACTCGACGTTCACTACCTTGCTCAGGTGATCTAGTTCAGTAACATTATAGACCATGCTCATGGTGTGTGCAGTGGAAAAGTAGATGCGATTTTATTCGTATGGTCTTCCTAACAAAACCCAGTAAGCTTAGGGTTTTTATGAGAAAAATATAAGACAAACTGTAATATTCAACATTTGACAAAACATTTGACTAAGGATTCACAAGACTATCAAGGTCACCAGGAAAGCAGTTAATTCTGCTGAGCCATCTCCAAAGACAAACAAAATCTGAGCTACAGCTACGGTCAAGAGGGGTGTGATGGGATTTGCAATGAATTATAGTTTATCTTGAATGGGATCATTGAACAGAAAAGAAGGCATGAGGTAAAAGGAGATTCTGAATAGTGTGTGGATTTCAGCTCAAAAAATTTATCATCGGTTCATTAATTGTAAGAAATGTACTAAGATAATAGAGAAAACTAAGTGGATGCATAGGAACTCTGCAGAGTTTTATATAAATAGTTCTATAAATATAACCTTACTGTTAAATTTCTGCTATGATTTCAATTTGAAAGCAAGATATAGTTATGTTATCCATATCACTATAGTGGTCGCTGGATAGTGGTATTTCAGTTTCTTTTTTTTTTAGTTTTTTGCCAACTTTTCCATTTTTATAGTTTCAAAATTTTTGTTACCATGGAATGTATTGCATTCATTATAAGATAAAGTGGTTAAATATTTGAAGTATCCTTTGATCCTTACAAAATCTTAATTATTTGTTCTAAAATGTCATGATAGGGCCAGTGAGATAGCGCAGCAGACTAGAGCACCTGCTTAGGCAAGTTTAGACAAGTGCAGGCACCAGGGTTTGATCCCCAGCGCCACATGCTGCGCCAGTCCTGCTCTCAAGGTGGGCTGAGCCAGCCATAGAGTCCAGGCATGTTGGCATATGCCTGCAATCCCAGCCCTGGGGAGGTTGAAAACAGGAGGATCACAATGAGTGTGAGCTGCATTGTGAGACCCTGTAGCAATCAAATACATAAAAAATATACAAATAAAATTTAATGATAGTGTTTTTTTCACAGTATACTGTGTAAAACTCAAAAAGTAGATTTTTAGAATGTTGCTTTCATCACATCTTAAGCCATAAAGCCACAGTTATTACTTGTAGCAATTTATCAACTCTAGTAGTGCTTATTCCATTAGTAATCACATTAAGCAATTCATCCAGCGATCAAGTTTTCCTCAAAGGATAACTATTCCATTCATCTCTGGCAGTGGCTGCACTGGCTTCCGTGCTCACACCTGCTTACTGGCCCTGGTACTGGACTGGACGACTGAAGAATTCTCTCCCGGAGGAACCCAAATACACAGAAGTAGTTTGCCGAGAATCAAATGTCCTTAAGTTTCCTTTCACGGAAATATCAAATCTGGAAACAGCTGCTACAGAACACGAAGAAGATAGTTTATGTGAGTAACTATTTTAAGTACTTTGAAATTCCATGTACTTAGACTACATGTGTTGACTAATCCTAAACTTTATGTATATATCAAATAAAACATAACACTGTCATTTGTGCAAGACATATTCATCTGAATTATTTAAAATACATTTTATATTACAGGTTTTCATGTCATCTGTTGAATGAATAGATAGAAGACAGTACTTTTAATCATGGCTCCTTTATTATTCAAAATTTTTTCTTTCTCATATTAGTACAGAGAATATAACAGTATAAATATCCATTTTGAAGTACAAAATAAATTACATTTAAAATAATTGTTGTTTTTAATCAAAGAATGCCTGTCAACTCAGATTGAAATTTTCTCATATTTCTTAGAGACAAAGTTCATGTTGAGATGCACTTTTTTCATTTTCCTGTAAATCCAGTTTAAAGGAGAGGGACAACAAATTGAGTCCGATCTCTTTGAAAATTGCAGTTTCCTTCTCAATAAATATTATATGAAAACTTATTCTGAGTACAGCTGATGACCCTTGCTGAAAAGAAAAACCCAGAAGCACAACACTGATCAATACTTTAGGATATTAGCAATTTTAATTCATATATATTATAGTCCATCATCGAGTCTTATGATGTGCCACTTGTCATTAGACATTGTTTTGTTAATAATTATGGATTTTTTAATAACAATTGACTTACATTAACTTCCACTACATTGCTTCATTTTTTACTTTGGAGTTACAAATATGGTTCTTAGGGATAAGATATTTCATAACATATAGTAATATTTTTTCAAGTTTCGTAGGTCATTTGATCTGAGCACTTAATTCAATTTACTAGTAAGATAAAAATATTTAAAATTACAATTTGCTTTACTTCCAAGAAGGATTTTCTTACAAAATGCGGGGCAGAGAAACTCTACATAAAAGCACAGTTATTAAAAATTTAATGCACCAAAACTTAGTCCGTATGTAGTGTTTTATTTTCTTATTATAACATATTTTGATGCCATATCAAGATTATGTTCATACTGATACATTTGGTAAATATGTGTGCCATTGATCAGGCCATTCAAAAATTGCATATCATCAGTTTTAGAGTTATAATTTCAATTAATTAAAAAAATAAAAATACTTTATTCACTGAGTGGAGGATGTAGCTCTGCTGTCTAAGTGCCTGCCTGGCAAGTGCAAGGACCGGGTTTCAATTCCCAGTACTGCACGCCATGTGGGCCCCGTGCTGAGTGGGCCACCAAAATTGGGCATGATGGTGTAGGCCTGTAATCCCAGTTCTGGGGAGGCTGAGACAGCAGGATCACTGTGAGTCCAAGCTGCATAGTGACATCCTGTATCAAACACATAAAAGCAATATATATATATATATATATATATATATATATATATATATATATATATATATATATTGCAGCTTAGCCTTTCCAGAGCTGGGATTACAGGTGCTTTCCACCATACCCTGTTTCAGTGGCTGGTAGGCATGGAATACAGTACCGGGGATTGAACCTCAGTCTCATGATTGTCAGGCAGGCGCTTAGACCACTGATCTATCTCCCTAGCCCCTTAATTAATTTTTTAAAGGTGATGTTTGAAGTGACATTAAAAGTAAGTCAATGAAAAGGAAAACATAATGAATAAATAAGATAAAGTGGATGCTTATACAAGCACGGAACGACAGCCGACCTTCACATTTAGAATCTAATTATAATGAAAAGTTTATTTAAGTAAGTGTAAGAGTAAAAGTTTGATGATTAGTTTAATTTTTTAATGATAGGTAATTCATATTAAACAGTTTCTCCTCTTAGATGAGAACATGGATTTGTGAGAACATTTATACAGTGTCATGTGTTTAGATTTTGCCAGTTTTGTTATATAAAAGTAATTAACAAGATTATGTAGAGAAAGCATGAACTTTAGATGGCTAAAACCTGTCAACTTCGAGTTTCTTCCAGAAATGAATCCTGCGGGTCATTCCTTCTATACAGTTAGTGACGAATGAAGTTCCATAAGGTGAGCGGCCGAGGCTTTTGTCTCTCTCTTCCAGAGACCAAAATCCAGGCAGATGGGCATTGTGGCTTATGCTTAGATGTCTCCCCAAAGCCTCAGATCACGAGGTGGGGCTTTTTCAGAGGTGGCTGGGTCTGCGATGTCTGATACTGGGGCTGATTTGTGGTGCGATTCTAAGCTCAAGGGTAATCAGAGCGGTGCATGCCACCCTCCCTGAGTGGCCAGGACACAATAAAAGGGGCAGATGATGCTGTTGCATTGCCGTTTATTTTGCTCGCTTCTGGTTGTCATGAGCTGCTTTCCTCTGTGAAGCCACCTTGCCTTGAAGCCAGCTAATTATGGACTGAAACCTCTAAACGCTGTGAGCTAAATGTCTTTCCTCCCATAACTCATAGGTGTTGAGCATTTTGTCTCAGCAGGGAGAAAAGTAACTAACACAGTGGGGGACAAATCGAGAATCATGGACCACCTTGCATTTACCACTTTTATGGAAGCAGAAAGATCTGCATGAGCAACATCTGAAGCAGTCCCTTACAGACAACCAAACAGGTGATGTCCCTTCTTCTGCTTTGTGTGAAGTGTTTTGTGTTCATTCACTTATAGAAGCAAGATGCAAAAATGTGACAGGTGTGTCCCTTTTACCCTCACAGTTTACAACAAATGCACAGTAATTTACCCTCATGATGACGCTTTGATGACATACATGCCTCAAGCCCCTAGTGTCTTGTTATTCTTTGCGTGTTTGCTCTTGTTGCTGAACTTGTTCTGGCGTCCTGACCTGTAGCCAGTTCTACTGTGGGCTCGGAAAGTGTCGCCATCCACACACCCTTCACCCTACCACACCCGCCCAGTGATCACTAGTTCTCCACAATAAAAATGAGTAATGCATTTTTAACTGATGTGTAGAATTACAAATGTTAAGTGTACAGATAACATGTTAAAAAAAACCTTGAACATGTTTTTGTAGTTTGTAAATCATATTGTTAATGTCCTATATATGCACATGAACATTTTTTCTTATGTCATTTGATGTTTGTTAAAATTCACATACAATCATATTTCACACTAATTTTTATTTGGCTCATATCATTTGATGTTTGATAAATTTCCCAATAAATTTATTTCCTCTTCGTTTTATACTGTTACTCCATACTATATAATTTATAGATTTTTGAGGTGGTAGTCCTAAATACAAATATGTAAAGATAATAGATATTTCTTGCTATATTGATTTTTAAGTTTATGAAATATCCTTTTATCATAAGAAATATTCTATCCTTACATTACACTTTGTCTGATAGTGGCATAGTTAAATCTTGTTATAATTGGATACATTTTCAAGGTACATCTTATTCTAACTTATTATTTCAAAGTTTATATGTCTTTATATTTTTATAGAACTTTTTTCATATTATTTAATTTTATTTTCCTTGATATTGTTGCATTTAATTGCATATGTAGTTCCATGAAATCCAGTGATAAAATGTATATTTGTTTAAATTTAAGATCTCAGGATTTTCCATGTGTACAATTTTCTTTCCTTTATTTCTCTTTGTTATGTATTGAAATGATATTTATTTTTATTATTGTTGTTATAAACCTAAATATATTATTCTTTCAGTTAATTTTTAGTTATATATGTATCATATTCATCATAGGGAATTTGTACCTGCACAAGGACTCTCTTTATTCATTTTTTTCCCTTTCTCTCCCTTCCCTTCAGCTTCTCTTTCTATCCTTATTTACAAAAGCTTTCTTTCCACTTTTTCTTTCTTTTTTCATTTTTTCCCTTCCCTCTTTCCCCCACCCCTATTTTCCCTTCTCATTTGAATATTTTCTCTTTATTGCACAGTGTCTTTTATACATTTTGGTTCTTATTTGCACTTTCAGTTTCTCACAGCAGAGAAACAATGTAGTATTTACAAATGTGTGTCTGAATATTTCATTTAAGAATATATTCTCTAAGTACATCTATTTACCTAGAAATGCCTTAAGTTTATCCTTATGGTTGAGTAATCTCTTTCTTAGAATTAAAAAATATATTTTTATTTATTTATTTGATACAGGGTCTCACTCTGAAACTCAGACTCATAGTGATCCTCCTGTTTTAGCCTCCCCAAATTGGGATTACAGGGCTGTGCCACTATGTCTAGTTTTGGTTGTCTGCTAGGCCGAGGGCCCTCATGACATGCAGTACTGGGGTCAAACCCAGGTCCTTGCGCTTGCCAGTCAGTCACTTGGACCTATCTTTACCCATTCATTGGTTGAAGGGGATTTATGTTATTTCCCACACTGGTTTTAAAATTTATAGCTCTCCAGTGACCAGTGATATTGAACATGTTTTCATATATTTATTTGCTATTTCTACTTCTTCATCTAAAAAGTGTCTATTCATTTCAGATGCCAATTTTGGGATTGGGTCTTTGTATTTGGGAGATCTGAGACTTTTTAAAGCTTATATATTCTAGATATTAGTCCTCTATCTGAGGAAAAGCTGGAAAAATTATTTTCTATACTGTGGGTGTGTCTTCACTATGCTGTTCGTTTTTCTTGCTGTGTAAAAGCTTTTAAAGAAGATGAGGTCAGTTTTTAATTCTTAGAGATAGTTCCTGTGCAACTGAGGTTTTGTTCATAAATTCTTTGTCTCCACAAATGACTTTAAGAGTTCTACTTATTCTTTATTCTGGAACACTTACTTTTTCTGTTCTAACATTTAGATAACTGGGCTGGGGAGATATCTCAGCAGTCTAAGCACCTGCCTGGCAAGCACAAAGACACGAGTTCAATTCCTGGTACCACAGGCAGTGCAGGGCCTGGAACCTGGGTGCTCTATGACCACCCCAAAACTGGGCATGGAAGTGCTTGCCTATAATCCCAGTGCTGGGGAAGCTGAGACAGAAATATTACTATGAGTCTAAAGTACATAGTGAGACCCTGTATCCAATAAATAAATAAATAAATAAATAAATAAATAAAATCTAATATATTTCAGCTTTAGTGCAGTGCATGGTGAAAGATATGGTCTAGTTTTAATATCCAACATGTCTGAAGTCTGTTTTTCCAACTCTTTTATTAAAGAGGCTAGGCTTCTTTCAGTGAAATTATTTATTGATTCCTCAAGCAGAGGACTAATATGTAGATCACTTAAAGACCTCTAAAAATTTAAATTCCTTAAAATAACAGACTCAGTGAAGAATGTGCAACTGAATGAATAGACACTTCTGTCTTTCATTTTATTTTTGTATTTTAGCGCAGGGTCTACAGGGTCTCACTACACAGATTGGACTCGTAGTGACCCTCCTGTTTTCAGCCTCCCAAGCACTGGGATTACAGGCGCGCACCAACACGCCCAGTCTCAGTGACCTTCTCAGTGCGCTTTGGGGGCAAGTCCGGCATGGCAGGCTGGGGATGGAAACCCGGTTGCTGCGCCTGCCTAACCAGGTGCATGAATAAACACTTCTGAAAAGGAGAAGTACAAATGAAAAATAAATACTTAAAAATATTCCGCATCTCTGGCCATTAGAGCAATGAAAACTGAAACAACGCCAAGACTCCTTTTTATTGCAGAAAGAACGGTTATCACCAAGCGATCGTAGGCTAGCACGTTTTGGCAAGCACGAGTCCTTCTGTGTTGCTGGTGGGAATAGACAGTAGTGCAATCACTGTGAAAGC
>NW_004524630.1:9803722-9812997 GCF_000260255.1 Octodon degus | reverse complement strand
TGTTGTTGTTGTTGTTGTTATTATTATTATTATTTCATATTTACACCAAGTAGCATTTGCATTCATTGAGATTATTGGGTTCCTGTCCGCAGCCTCTATTAATTCTTCTTACCTCATCTTGTCTTCCTCGGTCCCTCTGAGCTCGGTCTCTTGGACCCTTTCACATGTGTAAGGAATGTGCGATTTTTCCTCATTTCCTGGTCAGCAATTGCGTTGCTTACAGACAGACTGGCTCTGCGGGTGAGAAGCTGTCATGTTCGCTGCGTCAGCTGATAAGAATTGCAAGAGCCTCCTGTTGTGCCTTCAGACGGTGAGAGTCCTGCAGTGGTAGGTGCAGCCCAAATTGGGTGCTGTGGCGAGGACTTGTCAACAGAGCTCCATCACCTAGGCCTTGGAGCTGCGTCAGAGACTAAGGGGGACATCAGCGGAATAGCTGTCATGCATCGAGGACTTTCAAAGAAGTTTTTATTTGGCTTTGTTGAGCTCCTGTTGCTAACTATAAGCTGTTGTCTTGTAAGGAAATGCTACTACACTGAAATTCTTACCATCCAATTATTGACTTTATGAGCACGGAGTAAGTATGAAAATCCTTTAGAATAAATATGAATATAAAGCAGCCGGGAAATACCTTAAATTTGGATTAAAAACCTAACAGCTGTTTGAAGGGCTTTCACTATGGAAATAACTTGAATTAAATCTATTTTCAACACATAACACTGAGCTTGAGAGGCAATCGACTCTTCAAAAAATACTGGTATGAGCTTGAAGAATATGCTTTAGTTAAAGACAGATATAGAATAAACAACAGATGTCTTAAAAGACGGGGATTATAGCTCCACAAAAGAAGGGGATTATAAGATGGAAGTTCCCTGTGCTAGCCACAGCAGAGTTGAACAGAGCACTGGGTGTCCTGCAGTGTTTGCTCATTTGATTTTCTCTATTCCTCAGTGTCTGCCAAGAGCAAGGGCTCAGTGCGGTGAGAAGACAGCAGAGAGTGGATGGGAGGGAATGGGCAGAAGGACAGACAGAAAGCCTGAAATATGGGCAAACAGCGAGTCACAGGGTGGGGCCTGCTGGGGCCCCTCAGTTAGAGGGTCACATGTGAACCCAGGCAGACGGCATTTGAAGTCTACTCTGAGCTACTAAGGGAAAATGCTTCATAATTCATGCTTTATGCGGAATGTTCTAAGCAAAAGCACATCTTTCAAAAACTGATGTATAAGAAATATGTACAAAAACTGACTTAATATTAAAAAATGGATAACAAATTTTTGTCCTCCACCTGGAGTGAAGTTTTGCAATGGGTGGTCTTCTTATGTGCGCACCAGGGTGCAGCTGGAACTGGCTTCAGTGGCCACTGGGGTGAGTCCTGTGGCTATAGTCCCACCTCACTTGTGGGTAGCATGTTTCTTGCTGTGCTTTTTATTTGTAAATGATAGGGGCTGGTTTCTCACACACACTCACTCACATACACAAGCACCCTGAAACAAAATACGAGAAAGCTATAATCATGCTTGTTGCCCAACAATGAGACCTAAATGTTTATCTAGGCCTCCACGAAATGGAAACAAAATTTCACATGACCAGTGCCTCAGTTGTGTGTTTGTGTGTGTGTGTTATGTGTGTGTCATGTGTGTTTCAGTTTAGGCACCCACTTACTTATGCATGTATGCTTTTCCATGCAGGGGCCTTTGCATGCCCTGGCCTACAGTGTCAGCTTCCTGTCTTTCTGTCCTTCTCCCTATGCAGAGGGAGTCTTGTGGCTGGCTAGACGCATTTCCATTCTTGCTGGAGTCGCTGGCATCTACTGCACCATCTGGTACACTGTATGAGATGGACACATGCTTATAGAGAAATTAGAAATGAGAGTCTATTGGACTGCTTCCAAGATTGCAGAAATCAGAATTATGGATGCTTCTCTATGAAAACCTACAGGGTAAGCATGACTGAAGTTACAGTACCTGTTGACAGTACTGGTATAATATGAAGTGGGAACAAGCTACAAAATATGCTTCTGCGTCTCTTGGGTCTTCAGGTGAGGTAATTCTCAAATAACGGTGCATGTGAGGGGCACACATCTCTGTCACTGTGTAATCCCTGAAACTTTCTCCTCAGTCCACCTATATAGCATTGACAGACACCATTCTAACTTGTCTGAATAAGACACATGGGTGTGTATTCACGTTTTGGCTAACTAGGTTCCCAAGTAGTCACAGTTAGGACAACACGCAGGCAGAAAGCAAAAATCAATGATGTAGATTCATCTTATAAATATATTTCTAGAACATCTTCAGCCAGAAAAACTAAAAAATCCCAGCAGCTAAATAAAGCCTGTGACAAAAGATGTGACCAAGACCATGGATACCGTGTTGCAAAAGAGAGAAGTTTTGACAGACACTCTTCAAAGGTTTCAGCTTAGCGGGATGAAGGGAGAATTAATACCTCCCTATTTGTTTGCTGTAGGCAGCACTATAGGGACCTTGGTACACTTACCTTTTGCTAACCATCGAGCCTTCATCCCACACTGTGGGCTCATGGGGGCCTAACCACGTTTTAGAATTTGCTGCTAGAAGAGCAGGTTGTGAGCCGAATGACCGGATTCACACACTTGGAGTCAGGACAGGCTTATCCCAGCCACGTGGGAAAGGAGACCCTGCTGAGCATTAGGGACATCCAGAGGGGTGGTGGTAAGATGTGAAAGTGCTCCACCTTTGTCCTTGAGAATGTGTTTCCTGAAAATATGAGAAAAAAGAGAGAAGCCATGAGTGACAGCCCTTCCTGGGCAGGGAGGTGCAGCTAGGCGTGGAAGCAATGGTGTGAACAGTACTACTCCTCAGGGTGTGTTCATTTCTACAACCATTTTACTCTTTGTAAAAATCTTTACAGTGAAGTAAACAGAATCAATGGAAATCTCAAACTCATATTTTAAACATTTCTATTTTGAAACAGGGTCTGGTTCAGTTGCCAAGCTGCTCTGGCTGAACTTGAACTTGTGGTCTTTTTGCCTTACTCTCCTAGAGTTCTGGGATTACACACATTCACACAATGCCTATCTCTTCTGAAACTTATTTCAGAACACGAGGAATAAGCCAAGAGATTCTCTGATCTCCATGTTTTTTGTTTGTTTTGTTTTTGCTTTAAATGGTGGCTCTACAGAAATTCTGAGCATAAGCTAAATACACGCTGGCATTCTGACCTACATCTTCTCAAAGCACACAAGACCCTGAGGCAGTCAATCTTCTCAAAGCACACAAGACCCTGAGGCAGTCAATTAGAACTGAGAGTGCCATGAATTTCTGTAAGTTGCTAAGAAACCACTTAAAAACTGATTGTTTCCTGACCTAAATCAACTTGCATATTCCTCCAAGTTTCCTAGAACGTTTCGCCTATTATTCTTAATAAACACACGGAGCCTGCCAGGATAGCGTTACTCAGATTTTACAAGCCACATGTGAAACCTACTGATCCAAACTATTTCACAGGTCAATACTTTGTATGCTCCCAGGTTTTGTGAAGGTTTATTTATATATTTAGTGATCCGGAGAGTATTAAATATATGAAAGTGGCAGAAAAGCTGCCTAGAATGTAATTCAGTGGAAGATTTGAAAAAGCACAAGTGAAAAACAGGAGTACGTCATGACCCATGTGGGACACTTTCCACCATCCCCAGTAGATGCCTCAACCCTAGCTATACTGTACTTTTTTCAAAATATGCAGCTATTAGGAAGTTTAATTCATAGAGTAGGCACAATTAGAGATAATTAGAGATAATTTTCAACAATACTTGAAAATTAAATAGATCAATTGTAAAATATATACTGTAATACAATTGCTATACACCACCCTTGCCCCTTGAGGTTGCAAATAAAAGTAAAATACATTTTATTTGAGTATCAACACAGTCAATTTGATAATGGAGATAGCTACTAATTAACTGACTTATGTGTACAAAATCAAGTGCAGATTTCCTCAGCAATAAAAACAATCCACATCTGAGTGGGATGAAAATGGACCGGGTGAGATCAGGTACAAAGAATGGTACATAATGCAAATTTATGAGTTATCTTTGGAAACTTCCATGTTCTAAATTCAGAACCTCTTTAATTCTAAATATCTGAAGTCAAAGAATGTAAAATTATAGATAGGTGAAGCCTCGTGTAACTGGAGAAAAGTTCCCCTTTTCACTTTCTAAATACATGCAGGAGTTTAGGATAATGTTCTGCCCACTGGGCCAGGGATAATAAGCTTCTGGGAATTCTTTCCAGTCACAGAGGAAGAATATTTTATATGGGTCATTGGAGCCTGATCTTCCCCACCACGTGCTGGCCCTGGTTTATATCCAATGGTATTTTTCTGTTATGCCTATACTCACTGCATAATAAACAAATTTATTATCTAATTGGGTCTTCTATGGTGAAGCTTAACCACTGCACTTTTTTGTCAGTATGTTTTTAATCCTTTAAGTCATCTGTGACATGTATAGGAAGGAGGGTTTTCAATGTTAAGATGAAGAATCAAGGGCCAGGGAGATAGCTCAGCAGCATAAGCACCTACATGGCAAGGGCAAGGTCCTGGGTTCAGTCCCTGGTAAAGCAAGGAAAGGAAGAAAGAAAGAAAGAAAGAAAGAAAGAAAGAAAGAAAGAAAGAAAGAAAGAAAGAAAGAAAGAAAGAAAGAAAGGGAAGGAAGGAAGGAAGGTAGGAAGGAAGGAAGGAAGGAAGGAAGGAAGGAAGGAAGGAAGGAAGAAAGGAAGGAAGGAAGGAAGGATGGGGAACCCAGGCTGAGATGGGCATTCTGGGCCTTTTATGTTTGGTAAAAGAATAGAACAGCTGAGGATCCAGAGCTGTTTGCTCACATCTTTTCCTCTGCAGCATACCTGTCTTCTCTTCTCAAATCCCCTCAGAATACTGTAAAGCCTTTGTATTACTTCTGAACATGGCTATTGTCTTGTGTGTGTATTGGTCCTTTCAAACTTTCCCAGGGAGAGATTTGGGCATGCCGCTTTTCTATTCTGGTATGTCATTTGCCACATATATGGTAAAGATGCCATTTGTCATCTATATAGTAGAGTAATTACAGAAAAAAGTAAAACAATAGTCTTTGTATTAAATGGACACCTTATCATCACACAGAAATACTGGTGTAATTATGGTTGTAAAATCCATCACTCAATTTACTTTTCCAAAAGAATTGTCAAGTATATTTAAGTAAGTCCAAGTTATAGAAATAGGTTTTAAATATGTATTTAAAAAAGTAGGAGAAAATAATGTGGAATTTTGTAGTGGAGAACTTGGGCAACTTTTGAAAAGGAAAAACCCTTCCTTCCTTTCTTCCTTCCTTTCCTCCTTCCTTCCCTCCTTCTTTCCTCCCTCCCTCCTCCCTCCATCACTTCCTTCCTTCCTTCCTTCCTTCCTTCCTTCCTTCCTTCCTTCCTTCCTTCCTTCTTTTCTTTTCTTTTCTTGACCATTTGCAAACATTTCAGTCAGCTCCCATTAATGAAAAAACAAGTTTATTCTTTCATTGATGGCTTTACAATCTCTTGTAATTTGATCCTGACTTTTATTTTCTCTTTTAGTCTCATTCATTCTCATATCCTGTCACCACTTCATGTGATATGTCCTTCCCTATAAAGCAAGGGCTTCTCTCAAAGCAACCGTACTTTCTCCTGCCCTTAGTTTTTCAAACTGTTATCATTTTCCCTTATCATCTCTTTAATATCCAGTCATATGTCTCAACATTTGGCCTATTTTGAACTCCATGGCCATCTTCTTAGCAGAGTTAACCTCTTTTGTGTGGTACTAGCAATTTTACACATTGATTTTTTACTTTTAGACAAAATCTTGTTAAGTCACCAAGTTACCCAGACCTGGCTTGAACTTGTGATCTTCCTGACTAAACCACTCTTTTAGTAGAAGTGATTTAGTCCTTTCCTGATTCAACTCACTTTGACAGAAGACACTGAGCTAAAAGATCAAGGCTGGGAGATTTGGGAGAGGTCTAGAAATAAGACACTAGGTTTAGGGAAGTGCAGTCCTCTCTCTCCATCTCCCCAGTTTGCTGTCTGTGGATATCTATCTCCCATCACACAGTGGGCAGGGTGGGGCTGGCCACTCCAGCGCTCATTTCTATATCAAAGAACAGAACAAACTGAGTCTGAGATCTCTTAGTTATAACTTCAATTTCCTGCAGAAGGACTAAAATGTCCAGTTTGGTCAAATCTAACTAGCTAAACCTATTAAAAATATACAGCTTTTATGGACCAAGAAAGAGGTGAAGGAGATGGCTACTGGAGCATGGACTTATAAACTGTCCTAGATGTTTTCAGGGGACTTTCAAAGGAAAACCTGACATTTTTTTCTTTACTCAAGAAAATGTCACATGATGGTTTTCTTTGCAACACTTGAGACTCTGCTACTTAACCTAAGGCTGCTCTACTCTCCAGAATGCTGATACAAGATCAGCAGGATGCTGAGAGAGGTTAAGCGTAAAATTAAGACAAGTAGATGGTTTAATGCTTTTTGTTGCTGCTATTGGCATTGTTCTTTGTCACTGCCATGCACTCTCATTCTTACAGTCATTGTTACACTGACTGACCTGGTTTTTAGCACAGAGCCATCTGCTCCAAAGAATAGCAACTTAAATAACTTTGCTAAGTGGCCATTAGTTTCAGTTAGTAAGTAAGGATATGTAAATTTTATTCAAGCATGTAGATGAGTTTGAAGATGTAGAATGATGGTGAGAAAAGAGCTAATCTTATTTAATTTTGAAGATGATGTGAGCTAAACTGTTACTGGGAACTGTTTTTATTATTACACATATTCCCTTGGCATAAAGCATGATTGATTCTCTTATTTGAATTTTGGGCCACTGTATCAAAGTAAGATCCTCCAGGAGGATGAGTGTATCCAGCAGTGCTTCTGAAAGGGGTGAAAGCCTCATCCCTACATCCCAAACTGATATCCATCTTATCTGTCCATTGCTACATTATTAATAGGCTACTTAAGCAAAGACTGAATTGTTGAGCAGCAGTAATTTCTTCCAGTCAGATAGAAGAGTGAATGCTCTCATCTAAAGTTGTGCAAGTGGTTACATTGTTATCCTAGCAAATGTGGGGCATCTGGCTCACCTGTAAGGGTGGGACACACAGGAAGGACACTGAGAAAAGGTTCTTAGTTTGTTTAAATGTTTAAACTTTAAATGTTGAAAGAGCTTGAGATTTTAAAATGAGACATAGCAACAGAATATTGTCAAGAACCAGCAGTGTTATCGACTTCATCATGATTTGAGAGGAATTAGGTTACTAATGTTACTCCTTCTCTTAAGGATGCATATGATTTATAAATGCTCCTGGGCTGGGGAGATAGCTCAGTGGCTTAAGCACCTGCCTGGCAAGTACAACATCCTGAGTTTGATCTCCAATACCACCAAAAAACCAAAACAAAACAAACAAACTTGCCTGATACTCCATGTGATGTGTGAGTTCATTATACATATTATTTCTAACACATTTAATAGCCTTGCAAGAGGCTTTATGTAAAATCTTTATTTTACATAAAAGTGAAGGGAAGTTTGGAATGATTTGTCCTATGTCACCAGATAAGTGTGAGGTTAGGATAGGCGTCCAGTCACACTCCTGTACCCTGTCCTGTGTTTATAAGCTCAAAGTCATTCACATGTAGACAAGAGACTTGAATTCCTTTTTTTTTCTTCCTTTTTCTCTTTCTTTCTTTCTTTCTTTCTTTCTTTCTTTCTTTCTTTCTTTCTTTCTTTCTTTCTTTCTTTTTTTCTTTCTTTCTTTCTTTCCTTCTTTTGTACTTTTAGGGAAGGGTCTACAGGTCTCACTACTAGAACAGCCTCATAGTGATCCGCCTGTTTACAGCCTCCCAAGAGCTGGGATTACAGCGCGCACCACCACGTCCAGTCTCAATTACCATCTCAGCGTGCCCTGGGGGGTGGGGTTCGTATGGCAGGCCGGGGTATCGCACCCGGCCCCCCACCCCCGCCTGCTTGCAGGTGCCTTAATCTGCTGAGCTCATTGGCCAACCCTTCAGTTTCCTTTTTGTATTCACCATTTAGCTTTTCCTGTTGGTCTATAATGAAGAACACGTGAGTACACTGGGCTTCTCTTCTGTCCGAAGAACGCAAAAGTGCATAAGCTGTGCACAGCCCGAACCATGGTGACTCTACACGTACCAGGGAAAGCCACAGGTCCAAAGTGCGGGACCTTGGACGAGCGAGCTGAGTGCCCACAGCTGAGCGCGTCTTCCCAGTCAGCTGTCCCTGCTTGGCTTTCTCTTGCTGTGGTGTGGACATGACCAAGAGTGTGCTGCTCCGCCGCCTGAAAGGCCTGCCACAGCCAAGATGGGTGGGGGAGCTCAGCATTCGTACATTTCAGAAACTCTGAATTAAATATGATATAAAATTTCCAGGATTTTTTTTTAAACTAAGAAGTTAATGGACACTTAATTGTTGTTGTGGGTTCATAATCAATACGGGAATCCAAGCAGCCGATTAAAATTTGAAGGCTTTCTATTAGCTGAGCTCAGTGACCTTAGCATAGACCCCTGTTTCAGAGTCTAACAAGCAGTCCTGACCAGAAGACATGGCATGTATGTAAAGGGGGCGAGAAAGACAAAAATAAAATAGGAAGAAAAGATAAAGAGAATATGTCATATATCCTACTTATCAAACAGTTAGAATCAAATGTATAGCATGGATCTTGTTTGTCAAACAGTTAGATCAGCACTCATCCTGCCTGTCAAACAGATTTTTTTCTTGCTATACATCTGGCTACTTTCTTTTTCCTGTTGTTGTTTAGGGTCAGCAGCTTTCTCAGAATATATTCCTCCATGTGTTTACTTGTTTCACATGTAGGCCTGTTTTTACAACTCTGGGGTCAGCTAAAGTTTATCATGGCAGTACTTATGCTAAGAGTCTGAGTTTAGGCCATTGCACATTGTGTTTTTCAGTTTTTGTCCTTTACCTATGAATCCTCAGCCCAGATTTACATACACATTCACTTTTCATTATCAAGGTCTTCGTTGACTTATTGTGTGCTTTCTAATGATGACGCAACTAGACCATTTCACACAAAGATGTGGTGTGCAAATTTATTGTCTTATTTAACCAGGGAATATAGATTTAAGATTTACTTTGCTAGGTCCATAGTTTAGGCTACAGAGAACAAACCTTCTCAGAATCCATTCATGATACGTTGAATTAGTGTGCTCAACTTTATCTTTTTTCCACTAATCTCCTTGGAAGGTCTTGATTCATC
>NW_004524630.1:9798127-9803622 GCF_000260255.1 Octodon degus | reverse complement strand
CCTTTGAAACTGTAAGATTAAGTAAAATAAATTAGACATCGAATTTTAAGTATTTCATGGTTTCTCTTCCATAAGAAACCTAAAGTATAAAGAGGAAAATAAAGCACATTAGAAAATAGAGAGGTACATCTTTTGTGAATGGAAAGGGGACCAAGAAACAGAGGAGAAAAGAAAATTTAAAGAATTAAGAGGTTTCCTGGGCAGCTACGTACAGTGAATGTATTTGTTTCCAGTACAATTCAGTGGTTAGGAGAAAAATGGCTCCTAGCGAAATGGCACATCCAAGACTGGAGGAAAAAATGCACAACATAAATGAGTTAGGCTGGGGTGATAGCTCAGAGGTTTAAGTGCTTGCCTGGTGGGCGCAAGGTCCTGAGTTCAATCCACAGTACTGCATACCATGCAGGCTCCAGAACCTCAGGAGCATCATGGGGCCCCTGAAACTGGTGGTGCACACCTGTAATCCCAGCGCTGGGGAGCCTGAGGCAGTAGGATAACTATGAGTCAGAATTGTCTAGCGAGACCCTGTATCATCAAATAAAAGAAGAAATAAATAAACAAAAATTAAGACTTAAAAGAGTTTATAATATTTTCTTGTGCCAGAAACAAAGTATGAAACAGAAAAGTATACACACACACACACCCTCACACACACACACACACACACACACACACACACATACACATACCACACAGTATGCCACACAAGCACACAGTTTCCTTAGTATACCAGGAAAGCATAAGCACCAACTGAAAGGGTTCCCAACTGGCAAAGCTAAAACAATCTGAGCAAATACAAATCACGTAGTTGCAGATTGAATCTTGTATCATAAAATGCACATATTGGATAGCAATTCATAGTATAAAATAAATCTTTTTATGTATATACATATCTACATAAATACATTTACGAAATTAACAGAAATGAACAAATGCATTTCTGCTATAGAATGTCAGATAACGCATACTTGACTCTGAGGAGATGTGTGGGCATAAATGTTCTTTAAGTGTGAGCTGTCCACGTGACTGGACTCACAGTGTGCATCATGACCAGGTAAGTAAAGCCCCTTCATAGTGGAGAAACCAACACACACTGTCTTATACATATGATCCAGTGAAACATGAAGAGCACAGGCTTGTCCCCTTATTGTGTAATGACAAGATTGCCACTTTATGCCTGAGATCATTCTCCCAAAGCCCCAAGCCATTTGATAAATGCCAATTAAGGGGCGCTCTACAAAATATATCACCTCCTCTGCCCTATACTTTCTGATCATTAAAAATAAGGAGAACCTGAGCGGCTAAAGATCCTGAGACTACCTTACTGATACACTGACTAAATTGAATCCAATACTTTAGGTAAGACATGGAGTGTAAAAAGGCAAATCAAGAGAAAGCCATAGAAAATCATAATAAAAGTGTGGGCTATAGTTAATGAACTAATATTAGTCCACAAAGGAAACTGCATGGGCTCACTGGACATGTGATTTTTTTTTAAACTTTTCCATCAGCTTGAAACAATTATAGATATGTTTATTAAAGCAAAGGAAATTTCATCCAATAGAAATTAGCTGCTTAAAAGATATCTACTAACATAAAAGTACACTCATTTTCAAATGACTATTGTTTCTTAGTAACAGTAAATTTGTATGTTAATACTTATATTAGGCTGATTTATTCATCTTTTTTGTTTAGTTAGCTCAATTTCAGATCCACTCTGATATCATCTTGTGCTTCTATTGATTGCTTATTTAGACTACTCATGGAATGGAGACTTTCTCTTCTTGACATTTCTAAGGTAAAATGAAATACTAAAGAATTGCCTTTCATGTGCTGTCCACAGAAGTAAGAAGCACTCACACATTTCAACTCAGTCCTCATTTCAGCTCTGTATTTATTGTACTAAAATAAATTACAAATATGCAAATTAAAAGCACATACACTGAATACAATGATGAAAGTGATTGTCCTTGTCATGCTCCAAACCTTAGAGGCAAAGCTTTCAGCATCTCCCATTCAGTATGATTTTAGTGTGGCTTTTCTTATCTTGAGGTACCTTCCTTTGTTGATTTATTCACCATTTTATCACAAAAGGATGCTGAGTTTGATAAAGTGCTGTTTTTGTACCTATTGAGAGGATCATGTGCTTTTTGTCTTTTATTCTGTTGATGTGGCATGTAGAGTGTATTGATTTCTGTATGTTGAACGATATTTGTATTGTTGGTATGAATCCTGCTTGATAATAGTGAATAATGATTTTAGTGTGCCGTTATACTCATTTTAGAAGTACTTTGCTGTGGAGTTTCATATCTATGTTCATCAAATATAGTAGCCTCTAGAGACATTAGCACATATATTTTAGCATTTTACATAGATACGGAAACCCATTAAAAGGCATCACTAAAATGATAAAGAAGGAGGAAGTGTAAATGATATACTAAGATATGAGATTAAATAGAATCAGTGAAGATGTCCAGTTAAGGGCTGGGGAGATAGCTTGGCAGTCTAAGCACCTGTCCTGCAAGCACAGTCACCCGGGCTCAATCCCTGGTACTGCATGCCACGCCAGCCACTGAAACCAAGCATGGTGGCACATTCCTGTAATCCCAGTCCTGAGGAGGCTGAGACAGGAGGATTATAATGAGTCTGAGATACGTAGTGAGACCCTGTACCAAATTAATTAATTAATTGATTAATTAAAATACCCAGTTAAAATGAAAGAATTCAGTAAAGCATAGGAGTGGATTTGCCAAGAAGAAAGTCCAACTTCAAAGAATAGAAACAGTTACAAAAATGCTAAACACCAACCTAACTTGCCATTGTCATTGTAGACATGTACAATCACAACGGAACACACACAAGTCAAACACTGTTACAGTGAGTGAATAAATAAGACTCAAATATATTTTGTATAGAGTGAGGATGTAAAAATGTAGAAAATGTCTCAAAGAAAGAATGAGTCAAAATACGAAACCCAAGATGATGAAGAAAAAAAAAGACAAAAATTCACTGAATTTAGTTATTAAGAAGTCACTAGTGATATATTTATCTATTATCATTTTGTTGAATTTTAGGACAACATTTTTAAACTATAGTGGATTGAAAAGCATAAAATTGCTAAGTAGAATATTCAGTTTTTTATTGATCCCAATTCTGTGAATGAAAAATAAAATATCAGATAACAATAATATTCGTGTTGAAGATGTATTGTATGTATTTTTAGCTTTTTCTCAGGAGAAATGTTGCATGCATGTGGTACAATGTGGAAGAAATCAGTATTGCATGACATTCAAAATTAAGGAATGATGGACCAGCCGGATAGCTCAGTGGACTAAAGCTCCTGCTTAGGCAGAGTGCAGTGGCCAGGCTTTGATCCCCAGTGTGCCATGCTAGCCCTGTCCCCGGGGCGTGCTGAGACTACAATTGAGGATTTAGACTGGGTGTGGTGGCGCGTGATGGTAATCCCAGTGCTTGGGAGGTTGAAAACGGGAGGATCACTATGAGTCCAATCTGTGTAGTGAGACCCCGTAGACTTTGTATTAAACACACACACACACACACACACACACACACACACACACACACACAAATTAAGGAATGAGGGTGACACGGAACAAGATGATGAAATAAAGATGGTCATAGCAGACATAGAAACAAATTTATGAATTATGCATAAAGATGGTGGGAATTCATTTGTTGCCATTTTAGATATTCTCAGCAGAGTATGAGGTACAGAGGAATCAGGCCTGGGCAACCTGGGGTGGTTGGAGGGCTGTGCAGAGGGTGACAAGGGCTGATACCACCATGTGGCATCAGGGATGGTAATGGGGATAAACAAGGGGGTCACTTGCTGGAGATGAGTAATATCTGAAAAACCATGCTTCCAGGGACAGCTCAGAGAAATGAGGGCTTATATTCATAAAGCCAAGGAGTTTTCAAGCTGGTGTGAATATGAAGAACTAGATATCTGGAGTCACTACAACGAAGCATCACTGAGAGACTATTACTTGGACATGGCATCAACGTGAAGAGGAGAAGTCCTGTAGTAACTGGATATCCATATGCTGGAGGACCATGAATTATACATTGAGACTAGGGAGCATCCAGACTTGTCCTTGTCCTGCTCTTGTGGGACAGATTGTAATGCAGAAACTCCCCATTCTTTTCTGCTCAGCCCTGAGGAGAATGACTCCTGTGGCACTCACAGGGCAAGATGAGACCTGCTGAAGAAAAGAAAGCACCTAGGGAACTGTTGTTTCTATCATTATTATTATTAATTATTATTATTATTATTATTATTGTTATTATTATTATTAATTTTTTTGTGGTACCAGGGATTGAACTCAGGTCATTGCACTTGCCAGGCAAGTGCTTATTCCACAGAGCTATCTCCCCAGCCCCCTAGTGTTGTCTCCTTATTGCACCTGTCTCACCTTTGCCCTGGTCCTTGCTAGACTGCTTTGTTCTCCTTCCTAGCCCACTGTGGTCACCATTACTGGTCCCAGAAACTTTCACTGCATTCATCCATTATCCTTGACTCAGATGTAATGACTAAATAGCCAGGCTTGGGCTCCTTGTGGCCTTTTGTTCCCTTTGAACAAGTGGTCATCCTGATCCCCACCTGCACCCTCACTTTGTCTCATATGCTATAACCCTTGGAAGGATGTTGGGAACTCACTATAGGGGCCTCTGATGACTGACACCCTGAAAAGAGTGGCTAATATCCAATTGCTGATGAATAATATCCCCAATGAAAAAATCCAACAAAGGAGAAGTTGACAAAGATTAAATTGGTATCAGTAATTGGAGTCCTGTGTTTCTGAGATGGTACAACATTACAAATAATTTTCTGGGTGTTGGTTTTGACTGGAATAAAAGATGACTCATTAGATTTCAGCAGAATAAAAGCCTTTGAAATTACAGCATCATCTTGTTAGAATAAAAAAAGAGTACAAAGTCTAAAGTAGATGTGATGTCCTGTCAACCTCAGACAGGGCAAGTAGAATGGTGGTTACTGCCCAAGGGGATAGGGCTAGGGGAGGGGGAAGTGCGCCAGGAAAGAGGAACTAAAGATCCAAGTGTACAGACTCTTACCTGGGCAAGAAGAACAAGGTCTGGCAAGTTCTTTCATAGTAAGGTGACTGCAGTCAGTAATAACGCGTAATTCTAAGTTTCTAAAGAGAAGTTTTCAAATGTTCTATACAAAATATAAATGAGGACTAACAGGTCAATTAATTTGATTGCTGGATCCTGCAATGGATATATGCATCATCACATCTCATCATACCCCATAAATATGCACAATTACTATTTCTTCATGAAAATAGGAAGAAGACAAGGATAATTATATCGCACGGCCTTGCGTTCTACAGAGGAGTGAGGTATACAATTTTATAAGGTTCAGCGCTGCTCTTAGTGCAATATTTACAAATGTTTGATAGTAGTTACGTCTTTTAGAACAAAGCACTGTAATGAATTTATGAAAAACATGACAA
>NW_004524630.1:9793054-9797347 GCF_000260255.1 Octodon degus | reverse complement strand
CTTTGAAAACTCATCCTTCCCTGAGCACTGTTGGCCCCAAAGCCCCTTCCCTTCCTTAACATTTCCTAAACCCTCCACGTTGGGCCCCGCACTCTGTCCATCTGAACAACCTTGTGCTGCTATTGCTGTACGGCGGACTCATTTTGCTCAGTCTCAAGCCCACGTCCTCACCCTGGCATCATCTGTTTCCCTTTCTCCCTCTTGACTGCTCACTTTCCTTCCTTTTGCCAGCACTGGGGATTGAACCCAGGGCCTTCCCACTGAGACACATTCCCAGTCTTTTTAGTAATTTTTGATTTTTATACAGTGTCTCGGTAAGTCACTGAGCTTCCAGCCTGGACCTTCAATTCTGATCCTCTTGCTCCGGCTGCTCAGCGCTAGAGTTCCAGCTATAGGCCACCGGCCTGGGTAGAGTTGCCCCTCTGTAGTTGACTGTTGTATAGCCAGAGCTCCTCAGTAAGAACTTACTGAATTTAACAGATGCATTGCATACTACAGAACCAGTGGAGGTTAATGTCTGATTCAGAGGAAAATGCTTTATATACTTATGGGCAAAGTATTGTTTTAATCTCTAACAAATGACTTTATCTGAAAACTCAAAACATTATGATTTAGAAACATGGGCTTTTAGAGCTTCAAGTTGGGGTGAGCACTTGATCTCTTTAAAGGCAGAGTTGTGTCTATTTTGCACTTTCATTCCCATTTTCTAAGGGATTTCTTACCACAGAGTAGGCATTCTTCTGGGAATTTTATTTATTATATTTTTTAAAATTTTTTTCCATAATTTTATTGAGAAACAAATAGCAATGAGACAGTTTCATATCAAATTGGTAGGACAGTTTCAAGGGAATTTTATTTGAATTTTTAGTTCCTTCAAAATGTTTTCTTGGACATGATATTACGAACTCAGATGATAAAAACTGACTGCTCTTTCCCACGTGTACTCCTCGCCTGCGTATACCATGCTGCCACATGCTCTCCCCACTGAATGGCAAAACGGGTCCAGCAGTGTTGATGCCTCCGAGTTGCCTGCTTCAGCGTGAGTCTCACTGCACCACATCCCTCGGCGTAACTTCCTTCTGGGCCCTGGAGTCTACTTAGCACCTCAAGGCTTCAGAGCAGCATAGGCTCTACATCTTCGTACTCCTTCGGTTATGACAATAATGCCTACTACCCAGTGTTTATTCCTAACCAGCCTCTGGGGATATAAATAGATATATGACTAGTTCTCCAAAGTCCCCTCCGACAGAGTATACACTTCAGGAAGCTCTTACAGGGCTGATATGTTTTCTGTCATCCCTAGGTTTTTCTTTATCATTAAATAACTATACTGGTATATTTTATGTATAAACAATCATTGTCATCTTAGGGGCTGTCTACTCTTACATGGCATCCCAATTCTCCTTTTCTTCCTATTCCCTTACCCTCCCTTCAACTCCTGTTCCTCGTCTTAGTTAAAAAAGCTTTGTTTTTGCTTTCTCTGTCTTGTGTGTGTGTTTCTTTTCCATCACTTCCTTTCTCCCTACCCAATCTCTTGTTTACCTTTTCAGCTGATCATTTTCTTCTTAGCTTTTAATATCTAGTATACATTTGGGTCCCAATTTGTAGTTTGACTTTCTCACTCCACAGAAAGAATGTGATTCACATGTCTATATGTCTGTTAAATTCATTTTACTTAAGAGTGTGATCTCAAGGTCCATCCACTTATCTAGAAATGTCCCCATGTCTCAAGTTGATCCTTCTTTATTGCGGATGTATATAGGACTGCCCATTCATCCGTTGATGGGCATTTGGGCTGTTTCCAAGATTTATATATTACAAGCTGTGCTGCTATGAACATTATAAACATGAGAGTGCTGGCCAGATGGCTCAGCAGACTAAAGCACCTATTTAGGCAGGCACAAGAACCAGCTTTAATCCTCAGTGAGCCACACTGGCCCACTCCGGGGCGCACTGAGTCAGCAATTGAGACTGGGCATGGTGGTGTGTGCCTGTAATCCCAGCACTTGGGAGGCTGAAAAACAGGAGAATCACTGCAAGTCCGATCTACGTAGTGAGACCCTGTAGACCCTGTACCAAATACATTTAAAAAAAGAAAAAATATTTAAAAAACATGGGTATGCATACAGAGAGTGTTACAGTATGATATTTTCAATTCTATGTGGAAGATACTAAGGAGAAAATCTTAGATTGAATGGAACCTCTAGTTGTAGGTTTTGGAGGAATCTCCATACTGATTTCCACAGTGATTGCACCAGTATATGTACCAGCAATAGTGGAAATGTTTCCTGCTGTCCCAAAGCCTCGCCAGAATTTGTTCTTATTTGATTTCTTGATAATAGCCATTCTCCTTGGGGTGAGAAGGAAGTTCAGCGTCGTTTTACTTTGCCATTGACCAATGATGTCAAACATTTTTTCAAACATCTATTTGCTGTTTCTACTTCCTCATCTGAGAAATGTGTATTCATTTCCAATGCTGATTTTAAGATTGGATCTTTAAACTGGGAGGGTCTGATCTTGTCTCTTTACATTGTTGATAATTTTTTGGCTGTTTTTAAAGCCTTTTAATAAGATAAAGGCTCAGTTTGTGATTTTTAATAATATTTCCCTTGTGGCCCGGGTTTTGTTCATTAAGTCTTCACTTAAACCTATTTTTAGGAGTTCTACCTATTCTGTCTTCCAGAAGATTTAGTTTCTTTTTTAAGATTTAGAATCTTCATGCATTTTGATTTTAGTGTAGTGCATTATGAAAGACATGGATCTAACTTTAGATTCTGGTACAGGAAAGCCTAATTTTTTTTCTACCATTTGTTAAAAAGCATCTCTGCCAGAGATGATGTTTGGCCCTCTGTGGAAGGTAGGTTGGCTAAGTGCACTTAGAGATGTTTTTGCATTTTTCTATAATCTATTATATTGATCTATTTTTTTTATTGCCAGTATCATGCTGTCTTTATCAGCATAGCTTTGTAGTGTGATCTAAAATCAGGGATTTCATACATCCTGACTTGTCTACATTGCTCAAATTATTTTTGCTATTCCAGGTCTCTTTTGGTTTCGAATACATCTTAGGATTGTTTGCTCTAATTCTGTAAAATATGCTGTTGAAATTTGGATTGGAGTTGGATTAAATCTGTATCATAATTTTGAGTGGATGGCCATATTCACCATATTGTTTCCTTCTTCTCAAGAACAAGAGATATCATTTTTTCCTTTCATTTTTTGATGTCCTCCTCAATCTATTTTTTACAGATTACCACAGTTTTCAATGTATACATCTTTTACTTTTGTTAGACTGATTCCTAAGCATTGCTTTAATTTTAATTGTACTATCTTTTAAAAATTTCTTTCTTTTTTTCTTTTAAATGTATTTAGTGCAGGGTCTACAGGGTCTCACTGCACAGATCAGACTCGTAGTGATTCTCCTGTTGTCAGCCTTCCAAGAGCTGAGATTACAGGTGTGTGCCACCACGCCCAGTCTCATCACTGTCTCAGCGAGCCCTCAGGGCGGGGCAGGGCCAGCAGCGTGCACTGGGGATCGAACCTGGTCCCTGTGCCTTCCTAAGCAGGCACTTTAATCTGCTGAGCTATCCAGCTGGCCTTTTAATGCTACTATCAAAGCTGTGGTTTTCCTAATGTTCCTCTCAGTGAGTTTGTTGTTTGTGTATAAAAATGCTATTTATTTTTGAGTGTTAACTTTGTATCTAGCTATTCAACTGAATTTAGTTACTAAATATAGAAAGTTTTGGACATTTCTGTGCAATGTCATGGGCAAATTATGATAATTTAACTTCTTTCTATCTTTATTTTTTATTTTTTTTTGGCAGAACCAGGGATTGAACTCAGACCCTTGCACTTGCCAGGGAAGCGCTTATTCCACTGAGCCATCTCTCCGGCCCCTCTGTCTGTCTTTATTCATTTTATTTCTTTCCCTTGTCTAATTCTCTGACTAATGTTTCAAGAACTAAGAGTGGAAATGGTATACATCTTTGTCTTATTCCTGATTTCAGAATGAAAGATTTAAATTTTGACCATTTAATATGATGTTAGAGGTTGTTTTTTCATAGATAGCTTTTATGAGATTGACATAAAGACAATCTACTATATTTTTTGTGTTTTTAAAATCATGAATGAGTATTAGATTTTATCAAATGTTTTTATGTACCTATTGAGATGATCACGTGGTTTTTTCAGCTTTGGGTCTATTAACCAAATATATTGTTATTGTGTAAAGATATTATTATTGTGTAAAGCACTGATAGATTTGCATATGTAGCATCATCCTTTCATTCCTGG
>NW_004524630.1:9784949-9792954 GCF_000260255.1 Octodon degus | reverse complement strand
TATAATTATATATATTCAAGAAACATATATATTCCTGAATTCCTCCTCTAAATTGCAGCATTTTCTTAATCATGTTAACTTTATTCAGACGGCATCTACATTACAGAATCCAGGCACTTAAATACCTTTACTTCAAATCATAGCATAAGGATATGGTTTTATATAACATATACCTGTCATTCTTTTTTTCAGATAATAAAAATAGTAATAAATAGAAATGACAGGATTTCACTAAACAAAATGATAACACTTCAGCAATTGTTTTTATACTGCGTATTGTTGTCTTCAAATCTGAACCGTCATTTGTCATTCTTATGAGACTTTCCTTCTGCCTTTGTAGTCTTCTGCTTTCAGGTTGAAAAGTCAAGACACCTGGTGTTTCTAGAGTGCACTGGTATCATGAAGGCCGGATAACTGAGAGATATATGTACACCATAACATGTCCTTCTTTCAAACTTCAGTTGTTGCCATCTTAATAACTGATGATTATATAAAGAGAAAATGTTCTCATGGTAAGCAGTTCGTGGCATCCTCTGCAGCAGTCTGTTGAGCTGGTGGGGAGAGAACAGGCACAGTGAGTGTGCCGTTGTGGGGTAGCCAGCCAGGGGAGGGTGCCCCTAGTGACCAAAGACACTTAGGCTGTGTCAAGCTCCCTCACGCTACTGGTTCGGTTTCTGCTCTGTGAAGATGGAGGAACACATGCTAACCTAGACCGCACCGCTAGGCATGTCTTTATGCTGTGTCTGACGACAAGGGTATGTCGATAGCTTTGTTCTCTTCCCATGAATGAGTTTCAATGAAGAGTGCGTCATTTCATCGGTAATTTGTTATAATTTTAAGGCCAGATCCAGCTGGTTTTGATCAGTGTAAGTAGCATATCTATCTCATTACAAAATTTCTGTATTTTTTTTGTGATGAAAGCATTAAAAATCTATCCATTTTTGTACATTTACTCATATTTCCAAGAGCATTTTAAAATTTTTGAGAAGTTTCCACAGTATTCAAGAAAAGAAAAATAAATCAGATGTGATCATAGCTGTGTTAAAACTCTAGGCTTCAGGACTTGACTGAAGTCACTTAACATAGATGGTGAAGCTTTGAATTTTAGAGATTATATCTGGTTATTTTCAGATTCTAAAGTTCCAGGCTTACTTCATAATTGTTAATGGCTAATGACAATTAAAAGGTAGATTCATAGGGAACTGCGTAACATTATTGCTTATGAAAGAGCTTTAAGTAAAATATCCAGAATGCTAGCTTAGTAGAGAGATGTTAGTGTTGCCTAAGGTAAGTTGTGTGCTGCATTTTATTTACTTCATTTTATTTACTTTTTTGCTTTTTAAAGAGAGTACAATTCAGTTTAAAGCATAAAAATTACAAATGATGCAGATTTTCACTTAACAACACAATATGAATTTCACATTATTTGTTGCAATAGATAGTATTTTCTTCCAACCAGTTATTCATATTACCAGATATATGCATGCAAAATTGGAAGAAGAAAAAAAAAAGAAAGAAATATGTAAGAGTTTAAGAAGAGGAAAAAGTATAAGCAATTGAAAAAAGGAGACAAAACAAATTTAAGCATTAACTGCTCCTTTCCAGAAAGCAGCAGAAATGCACAGTACAGCTGTCCAAACCATTCTGCTGACATACATAGATAAATCTCTTTCCCCACTGCCTCTCCTGTCCTTCTTCTAACTCAGTAACTCTTTCCTTTTGAATAAATTCATTCCCTTTTACCAGTGTCTATTGTACTCTTTAGATTCCACTTTTCTCTTTCAGGTTCTTACACTAAGGAGACAATATGATGTTTGCACATTCAGGCCTGATTTATTTCACTTAAGAGTATGTTCTCTAGTTGCATCCAATGACTGACAAAAGACTCAAATTTATTCTATCTTATACCTGATGTTATTGAACATATTTTACTAGTTTATGTTTTATAACATATATCCTTCAAGACTAGAATTATCTATAATAAAAAAATAAATGAACATGTACATATATAAGCTTAAGCAATAGAAAAATTATTTTTTTCTTTGGGAATACCTTTTTTTT
Source organism: Octodon degus (assembly GCF_000260255.1). NCBI lineage: Eukaryota > Metazoa > Chordata > Mammalia > Rodentia > Octodontidae > Octodon > Octodon degus. The sequence goes on along the minus strand of NW_004524630.1, from coordinate 9,790,893 downwards.
CTTTTTTGGCAGAACCGGAGGTTGAACTCAGGCCCTTGCAGTTGCCAGGCAAGCACTTATTCTACTGAGCTGTCTCCTCAGCCCCAGGAATACTACTCTTTAAAGAGCCAAATTTCTCAGAAGGCAGAGAAAATTAAGGTGAGAAATGAATGTGAAAACAAATTAAGAAAGCAAACAAACCAATTCTATTTTATGGTAAGTTCTTCCAAAGTGTGTTTCATATTTATCTGACTCAAACCAAAGATAACTTTTAAATATTCCTGTCATTATCAATTATAGAAACGATCATACTTTGATTTTAAACATTTAAGGCATGTATGTATTGCTACAATCAAATAACCAAAAAAATTCAATGTGGGAATATAACAAACTCTTATAGCACTTTTTTCAGATATATAAGTGGACTTAAGTGTTTTGTTTTTGGTTTTCTACTGTGCTATTTTTCTTTATTATTTTATTTTTTGTTAGCATGTGTTTGTAGCATAAGAAGTTTACAATTATCTTGAAGAGTAAGTACAAGTATAATAGTATAGTTTTTTTTTTTTAGATGCCCATTTCCTTCCCACTTATACCCCTTCTTCTACCTCAGAGTCTCTTTTTTGTTGTTCTTCTTGTTGTTGTTGTTGTTATTATTATTATTTCATATTTACACCAAGTAGCATTTGCATTCATTGAGATTATTGGGTTCCTGTCCGCAGCCTCTATTAATTCTTCTTACCTCATCTTGTCTTCCTCGGTCCCTCTGAGCTCGGTCTCTTGGACCCTTTCACATGTGTAAGGAATGTGCGATTTTTCCTCATTTCCTGGTCAGCAATTGCGTTGCTTACAGACAGACTGGCTCTGCGGGTGAGAAGCTGTCATGTTCGCTGCGTCAGCTGATAAGAATTGCAAGAGCCTCCTGTTGTGCCTTCAGACGGTGAGAGTCCTGCAGTGGTAGGTGCAGCCCAAATTGGGTGCTGTGGCGAGGACTTGTCAACAGAGCTCCATCACCTAGGCCTTGGAGCTGCGTCAGAGACTAAGGGGGACATCAGCGGAATAGCTGTCATGCATCGAGGACTTTCAAAGAAGTTTTTATTTGGCTTTGTTGAGCTCCTGTTGCTAACTATAAGCTGTTGTCTTGTAAGGAAATGCTACTACACTGAAATTCTTACCAGCCAATTATTGACTTTATGAGCACGGAGTAAGTATGAAAATCCTTTAGAATAAATATGAATATAAAGCAGCCGGGAAATACCTTAAATTTGGATTAAAAACCTAACAGCTGTTTGAAGGGCTTTCACTATGGAAATAACTTGAATTAAATCTATTTTCAACACATAACACTGAGCTTGAGAGGCAATCGACTCTTCAAAAAATACTGGTATGAGCTTGAAGAATATGCTTTAGTTAAAGACAGATATAGAATAAACAACAGATGTCTTAAAAGACGGGGATTATAGCTCCACAAAAGAAGGGGATTATAAGATGGAAGTTCCCTGTGCTAGCCACAGCAGAGTTGAACAGAGCACTGGGTGTCCTGCAGTGTTTGCTCATTTGATTTTCTCTATTCCTCAGTGTCTGCCAAGAGCAAGGGCTCAGTGCGGTGAGAAGACAGCAGAGAGTGGATGGGAGGGAATGGGCAGAAGGACAGACAGAAAGCCTGAAATATGGGCAAACAGCGAGTCACAGGGTGGGGCCTGCTGGGGCCCCTCAGTTAGAGGGTCACATGTGAACCCAGGCAGACGGCATTTGAAGTCTACTCTGAGCTACTAAGGGAAAATGCTTCATAATTCATGCTTTATGCGGAATGTTCTAAGCAAAAGCACATCTTTCAAAAACTGATGTATAAGAAATATGTACAAAAACTGACTTAATATTAAAAAATGGATAACAAATTTTTGTCCTCCACCTGGAGTGAAGTTTTGCAATGGGTGGTCTTCTTATGTGCCCACCAGGGTGCAGCTGGAACTGGCTTCAGTGGCCACTGGGGTGAGTCCTGTGGCTATAGTCCCACCTCACTTGTGGGTAGCATGTTTCTTGCTGTGCTTTTTATTTGTAAATGATAGGGGCTGGTTTCTCACACACACTCACTCACATACACAAGCACCCTGAAACAAAATACGAGAAAGCTATAATCATGCTTGTTGCCCAACAATGAGACCTAAATGTTTATCTAGGCCTCCACGAAATGGAAACAAAATTTCACATGACCAGTGCCTCAGTTGTGTGTTTGTGTGTGTGTGTTATGTGTGTGTCATGTGTGTTTCAGTTTAGGCACCCACTTACTTATGCATGTATGCTTTTCCATGCAGGGGCCTTTGCATGCCCTGGCCTACAGTGTCAGCTTCCTGTCTTTCTGTCCTTCTCCCTATGCAGAGGGAGTCTTGTGGCTGGCTAGACGCATTTCCATTCTTGCTGGAGTCGCTGGCATCTACTGCACCATCTGGTACACTGTATGAGATGGACACATGCTTATAGAGAAATTAGAAATGAGAGTCTATTGGACTGCTTCCAAGATTGCAGAAATCAGAATTATGGATGCTTCTCTATGAAAACCTACAGGGTAAGCATGACTGAAGTTACAGTACCTGTTGACAGTACTGGTATAATATGAAGTGGGAACAAGCTACAAAATATGCTTCTGCGTCTCTTGGGTCTTCAGGTGAGGTAATTCTCAAATAACGGTGCATGTGAGGGGCACACATCTCTGTCACTGTGTAATCCCTGAAACTTTCTCCTCAGTCCACCTATATAGCATTGACAGACACCATTCTAACTTGTCTGAATAAGACACATGGGTGTGTATTCACGTTTTGGCTAACTAGGTTCCCAAGTAGTCACAGTTAGGACAACACGCAGGCAGAAAGCAAAAATCAATGATGTAGATTCATCTTATAAATATATTTCTAGAACATCTTCAGCCAGAAAAACTAAAAAATCCCAGCAGCTAAATAAAGCCTGTGACAAAAGATGTGACCAAGACCATGGATACCGTGTTGCAAAAGAGAGAAGTTTTGACAGACACTCTTCAAAGGTTTCAGCTTAGCGGGATGAAGGGAGAATTAATACCTCCCTATTTGTTTGCTGTAGGCAGCACTATAGGGACCTTGGCACACTTACCTTTTGCTGACCATCGAGCCTTCATCCCACACTGTGGGCTCATGGGGGCCTAACCACGTTTTAGAATTTGCTGCTAGAAGAGCAGGTTGTGAGCCGAATGACCGGATTCACACACTTGGAGTCAGGACAGGCTTATCCCAGCCACGTGGGAAAGGAGACCCTGCTGAGCATTAGGGACATCCAGAGGGGTGGTGGTAAGATGTGAAAGTGCTCCACCTTTGTCCTTGAGAATGTGTTTCCTGAAAATATGAGAAAAAAGAGAGAAGCCATGAGTGACAGCCCTTCCTGGGCAGGGAGGTGCAGCTAGGCGTGGAAGCAATGGTGTGAACAGTACTACTCCTCAGGGTGTGTTCATTTCTACAACCATTTTACTCTTTGTAAAAATCTTTACAGTGAAGTAAACAGAATCAATGGAAATCTCAAACTCATATTTTAAACATTTCTATTTTGAAACAGGGTCTGGTTCAGTTGCCAAGCTGCTCTGGCTGAACTTGAACTTGTGGTCTTTTTGCCTTACTCTCCTAGAGTTCTGGGATTACACACATTCACACAATGCCTATCTCTTCTGAAACTTATTTCAGAACACGAGGAATAAGCCAAGAGATTCTCTGATCTCCATGTTTTTTGTTTGTTTTGTTTTTGCTTTAAATGGTGGCTCTACAGAAATTCTGAGCATAAGCTAAATACACGCTGGCATTCTGACCTACATCTTCTCAAAGCACACAAGACCCTGAGGCAGTCAATCTTCTCAAAGCACACAAGACCCTGAGGCAGTCAATTAGAACTGAGAGTGCCATGAATTTCTGTAAGTTGCTAAGAAACCACTTAAAAACTGATTGTTTCCTGACCTAAATCAACTTGCATATTCCTCCAAGTTTCCTAGAACGTTTCACCTATTATTCTTAATAAACACACGGAGCCTGCCACGATAGCGTTACTCAGATTTTACAAGCCACATGTGAAACCTGCTGATCCAAACTATTTCACAGGTCAATACTTTGTATGCTCCCAGGTTTTGTGAAGGTTTATTTATATATTTAGTGATCCGGAGAGTATTAAATATATGAAAGTGGCAGAAAAGCTGCCTAGAATGTAATTCAGTGGAAGATTTGAAAAAGCACAAGTGAAAAACAGGAGTACGTCATGACCCATGTGGGACACTTTCCACCATCCCCAGTAGATGCCTCAACCCTAGCTATACTGTACTTTTTTCAAAATATGCAGCTATTAGGAAGTTTAATTCATAGAGTAGGCACAATTAGAGATAATTAGAGATAATTTTCAACAATACTTGAAAATTAAATAGATCAATTGTAAAATATATACTGTAATACAATTGCTATACACCACCCTTGCCCCTTGAGGTTGCAAATAAAAGTAAAATACATTTTATTTGAGTATCAACACAGTCAATTTGATAATGGAGATAGCTACTAATTAACTGACTTATGTGTACAAAATCAAGTGCAGATTTCCTCAGCAATAAAAACAATCCACATCTGAGTGGGATGAAAATGGACCGGGTGAGATCAGGTACAAAGAATGGTACATAATGCAAATTTATGAGTTATCTTTGGAAACTTCCATGTTCTAAATTCAGAACCTCTTTAATTCTAAATATCTGAAGTCAAAGAATGTAAAATTATAGATAGGTGAAGCCTCGTGTAACTGGAGAAAAGTTCCCCTTTTCACTTTCTAAATACATGCAGGAGTTTAGGATAATGTTCTGCCCACTGGGCCAGGGATAATAAGCTTCTGGGAATTCTTTCCAGTCACAGAGGAAGAATATTTTATATGGGTCATTGGAGCCTGATCTTCCCCACCACGTGCTGGCCCTGGTTTATATCCAATGGTATTTTTCTGTTATGCCTATACTCACTGCATAATAAACAAATTTATTATCTAATTGGGTCTTCTATGGTGAAGCTTAACCACTGCACTTTTTTGTCAGTATGTTTTTAATCCTTTAAGTCATCTGTGACATGTATAGGAAGGAGGGTTTTCAATGTTAAGATGAAGAATCAAGGGCCAGGGAGATAGCTCAGCAGCATAAGCACCTACATGGCAAGGGCAAGGTCCTGGGTTCAGTCCCTGGTAAAGCAAGGAAAGGAAGAAAGAAAGAAAGAAAGAAAGAAAGAAAGAAAGAAAGAAAGAAAGAAAGAAAGAAAGAAAGAAAGAAAGAAAGGGAAGGAAGGAAGGAAGGTAGGAAGGAAGGAAGGAAGGAAGGAAGGAAGGAAGGAAGGAAGGAAGAAAGGAAGGAAGGAAGGAAGGATGGGGAACCCAGGCTGAGATGGGCATTCTGGGCCTTTTATGTTTGGTAAAAGAATAGAACAGCTGAGGATCCAGAGCTGTTTGCTCACATCTTTTCCTCTGCAGCATACCTGTCTTCTCTTCTCAAATCCCCTCAGAATACTGTAAAGCCTTTGTATTACTTCTGAACATGGCTATTGTCTTGTGTGTGTATTGGTCCTTTCAAACTTTCCCAGGGAGAGATTTGGGCATGCCGCTTTTCTATTCTGGTATGTCATTTGCCACATATATGGTAAAGATGCCATTTGTCATCTATATAGTAGAGTAATTACAGAAAAAAGTAAAACAATAGTCTTTGTATTAAATGGACACCTTATCATCACACAGAAATACTGGTGTAATTATGGTTGTAAAATCCATCACTCAATTTACTTTTCCAAAAGAATTGTCAAGTATATTTAAGTAAGTCCAAGTTATAGAAATAGGTTTTAAATATGTATTTAAAAAAGTAGGAGAAAATAATGTGGAATTTTGTAGTGGAGAACTTGGGCAACTTTTGAAAAGGAAAAACCCTTCCTTCCTTTCTTCCTTCCTT
>NW_004524630.1:9750413-9775604 GCF_000260255.1 Octodon degus | reverse complement strand
TTTATGTACCTATTGAGATGATCACGTGATTTTTTCAGCTTTGGGTCTATTAACCAAATATATTGTTATTGTGTAAAGATATTATTATTGTGTAAAGCACTGATAGATTTGCATATGTAGCATCATCCTTTCATTCCTGGGATGAACAATACTTTGTCATGTTGTATAAACTTCTTGACAATTTGCTACATTCTGTTTGCCAATGTCTTATTGAGGATTTTTGTATGTGTGTCTATTAGCAAGATTGGCCCGTTGGCCTAGTTTTTGGTTGTGTCTTTCTCTGGTTTTTGTGGCCAGACATGTTTGCTTCCAGGAATGAATTTTGGAATATTGAATCACTTTCAATTTAATTAAAGAGTTTAAGAAGTAGTGGAATTAGGTCTTCTCTAAGTTTCTTGTAGAATTTGCATTAAGTCGTTTGGGGTCTGAGCCTTTCTTTGTTGGTAGATTTTTACCTATATTATGATTTATTTAGAATTTTAATATATTCTTGATTCAACTTTGGTAATTCACACATATCCATTTCTTGTGCATTTTCTATCTTATTATAAAACAGATTCACCAAATACGAATTATTAATCTTCTGGATTTCTGCAGGACATATTGTAATTTTATCCTTTTCCTCCATAATTACATGAATTTAAGACTCTTCTTTAGAAGAGGGCTTTCTCCTTTTATTTAGTCTTTCAGGGAACCAATTCTTTGATTCATCAATTCTATTGCCTGTTTTTTTTGTCTCTATTACATTAATTTCTGGTCTGACCCTTACAATTTCTCCCCTAGTATAAGCATTAGACTTGACATTTATTTTTCTAGAAATTTGAGGTGCAACATGGTGCTGTTTATTTGATTTTATTCTATCTTTCCATATATGAAAATTCACTGCTATAAATTTCTCTTTTAGAATGTATTCACAATTCCCAGTTCTGCAAAAAAACGAATGTATTCATTTTGTCCTATAAATTAGAGTATGTTGTATTATAGATGCTGCTTAATTTTTAAAAAATTTTGTTTGTGACTCATTGGCTGTTCAGGAGGGTGTTATTTAATTTCCATATATTTATGGAGTTTTTGTCATTATGTTTTGGGGGGAGGGGTATCTCAAGAAAAATTGATGGCTTTATTTTTAGTCTATATTTAGAAAAATAATCTGAAAAAAGGTTGCATGAAAGACCAAAGGACTACTTACAAATTGAGAGTAGTAAGCCAGTAAAAAGAAAGAAAGAAAGAAAGAAAGAAAGAAAGAAAGAAAGAAAGAAAGAAAGAAAGAAAGAGAAAGAAAAGGCAACAGAAAGATCCAAGCTTGGGCATGTCTCCTGGCAGCTCAGGGCTTGGCCATCAGTGGGGAGGCGAGGTGCCTGAGGGCTCTGGAGTTCAGCTGTGGGATGGTCTGTTGTTTCTTCTGACATTGATTTCCATTTTCGTTGCACCATGGTCAGATAATTGCAAGAGACAATCTTGCTTCCTTTGCATTTACTTAAAAATATTTTATGAGCCAATATATGCCCTATTTTGGAGAACATTGCATGTCCTGCTGAAAAGACTATGTATTTGATGTTAAGAAGTGGAATCCTCTGTAGACATTTGCTAAGTCAGTTTATTCATAGATTTGGCTCAGTTCTGATATTTCTTTGTCAGTTTTTTTAAAAATCTAGTTGTTCTGTCTGTTTGAGACACGGATATTATGGTCCCCCATTACAATTTAGTTAGTGCTTAATGTAATATTTCATGTTCATTCATATTTATTTTATATACTAGGATGTACTGGGGTTTAGGGTGTATGTATTCATGGTTTTTATCTCTTCCTCTTGGAGTTTTCCCTTAACAAATATATAATGACTTTTTCCTATTTTGATTTGTCTGAAAATAGAATGGTTATTTCTGCTTTTTTTCTGTGTCCTCTCAAATGAAATATTGTTTTCTATCCTTTGAGATTTATTCTATCAAAAGTGTTTTTTGAGTTACATGTGTTTATTTCATGGAATATAGTGCTGCATCTTGTTTCTTTATGTGGCTAGAAATCAATGCAGTAAGTCTGTTTTAATTGATTTGATACCATTTATATTAATCATGGTAACTAATACCTTTGGGCTTATCCTTGGCATATCATTTTGCATTTGTTTTGCTGTGTGTCCCTCTATTTAAATGTCTTGCGGTTAGCATTTTCTATTGGTGTTCTTGATTGTGGGCTTTTTTAGCTTTTTAAAAAATATTCTTCAGAACATTTTGTAGATCTAGCTTTGTGTTAATAAATTTCCTTTTTTTCTCTTTTTACTTTTTAAAGAGAGTACAAATAATAATTAAAGCAGAAAAATTACAAGTGATACAGAATTTCACTTAACAAAGTAATATGAATTTCATAGTATTTGCTGTAATATATAGTGTTGTCTTCCAATCAGTTATACGTATTGCCAGATATGTGCATGTAAAACTGGAAGAAGAAAGAAAAAAAGAAATGTATAAGAAATTAAGAATACAAAGAGGAGAAACAATTGAAAAAATTAAAGCATTAACTGCTCCTTTCCATAAACCTGCAGAAATGCACAGTTATCCAAAGCATCCTGTTGACATACGCAGGTAAATCTCTTTCCCCCACTCCCACCCCTGCCATTCTCTTCAACTCAGTAACTTTGCCTTTTGAATAAGTTTGTTCTCTTTTACCAATGTCTATTGTGCTCTTGTGCTGAATTTCTGGAACTTTGATTATGATAAGCCTTGTGTATTAATTTTGGTCATGTGTCCCGACCCTCAGTCACCTGGGAGAGGAGCGGGGAATTGAGGAGGGGGCAAAGGACAGGAGATGAGAGAAATAGAGACAAGACAGGATTCTGATCAAGTCTCCTTTATTCAGGGGAGGTGCTGGGTATATATAGTGGAGGCAAAGGGAAATGACGTGGGGGGGTAAAAGGCGTGAGTAACTAGGCAACCCGGCTATGACAGGAAGTTCCGCCTCCGGGGCCTAGCAGGAGACTTATGGGAAACAGGCGGGGTAAGAACTAGGAACCTAGCTCAGCAGAGGTAGGGGAAGAGGAACCCGGAAACCCACTGGCAATAGGATTGGAGGCCTGGAGTTATTGAGCTTCCCACAGTCATGGTTAATTGGAGTTATATATCTTTCACTTATTTGTATATTATTTTTCATGTTTGTGATTTTTCTGCCATTACTTCTGTGAACATGTTTTTATGGCTTTTGTGCTGTCTCCCCCTTTCTCGTTTACTCCCATCAATCTTATTTTGTTCTTCTATGAATCATTTTGTAGCTCTTGGATTTATTTTTAATGGTCCATTGTTATTTAACTCATTAATTAAAACTTTTTATGAAGAATACAAGATAGAGACATAAAGAAAAAACTGTTAGAAACAATACAAGATTTCACTAAGCAAAAGCGATAGGAATTCAACAATGATACTATGTTGCATGATGCTATCTTCAAATTTAAGCCCTGACTGCTTAAATTATCCAAGCCATTCCACATATATACCCAAATATAAATCATCTATATGCAAATATAACTTTTGCCCTTCTTTCATTTGTCCGCCTCCTCATCCCAGTTTTTCCCTCCCACTGAACAATTTTCTACACTTGTACAGTAGCTGTTGTACCCTTCAGACTTTCTTTGTTCTTTCAGGTTCTCACACTAGGGAAATCAGATGATGTTTGGGCATATGGATCTGATTTATTTCACTTGCCAAAGTAGTCTTTAAGCTGCATCCATTTATCTAACAGCCTCAAATTTATCTTTTTTGTAGGTGAGTAATACTTCACTGTAGAAAGTGCCACATCTTTTTTATCCATTTCTCAGTTGATGGGCATTTGGGTTGTTTCCAAGATTTAGCTATGGCAAATTGTACTGCTATAAACACGGGCACAAATATATCACTTTGATATAATGTGTTCAGTTCTTTTGGAAAAATACCCAAGCGAGAGCACATAGCTTGAATGGGACCTCCAATCCTAGCTTTTTGAGGAATCTCTTTACTGATTTCAATAATGACTGTACCAGCCTGCACTCCCACCAACAGTGGAGAAGGGCTAGTGAATTGAAACTTTCATGATCTAGAAATTCTTTATTTCTCTAGAAGTATTCTGACATTAAATTATACTTTTTATTTAATCAGAATAGTTATTCAAGCTGTCTTTGTTTTATTGATTTTGAACTTTATCTTTCTATTTAAGATGTGTTTCACATATATATCCTAGAGTTTGGATTTCATTGTATGCTATAACAATTTTGTTTTTCATAGAAGATTCTGAGATGAGAATTTTGATTTACAGTTATTTCATGATGAGTCACTCACCATTTCTAAGGATAGGTAATTTAGTAAATGAAGCTACTCTCAGGAGCTAGACTTTTCTGACCAGGATCAATGGCAGACAGCACAGAAGGGACTTCAGGCTTAATTCCCGTCCTTTGAAAGGCGAAGCATTTGCACTTCTCACTCATTAGCTCTGAGGAATCTTTTGCCAGAGGTCACGCCTGGGAGGCTGGGTGCTAAAACTTAAGCCTCTTCCACATAAACACACACAGCATGAAGGAGCAGATCCTGGGCCAAGCTGCATGCACACAGTAGAGGTTAACCAATGGGAGCAAAGCACACATTAACAACCAGATCCTGTCTCATACCCCTTGGCTTTAATTGAATTACATTAATTAAAAATTAAATTAGTTAACATTTACCATGCGACTATTTCTTATTTTAACCACCACTTATGTCTCTTCCATTCTGTATTTACATGTTGAAAAATAGCGAATATTCATTTAATTTTCCTCTTCATGTTAACTTTCTCTACGTTCTATCACTCAACAATTTGTGGTTATCACAGTGGTAGGATTGTATCATATAATTTTATTAATATATAAGAAAATTTGTTTGAGTGTTTCTCAAACAATACCAGTATTGTGGAGCACACCAATACCATCAACCTCCACCTGCCTTACCAGAAGTGCCCTTAAGGCAGCCTGAGCCAGAAAAAAAAAATCATTCTCAAAAAACTGAGTTTCCATTAATGCCATTAACTTCCTCTCAACTTTTACTGCATTGCTATATATTGGTTACATAGACTTTCTCATGCCTTATGCAATCATCAATTCAAAAAATGTGCTAAAGATTTAAATGTAAGACTTTAACATGACTATAAGAAGACTTAATAAAATAGCTCAGCAGATTAAAGCACCTGCAAGCAAGAGCAGGGGCCAGGGGTTTAATCCCTGGCCTGCCTTGCTGACCCTGCCCCTGGGGCATGCTGAGATGGCACTTGAGACTGGGCATGGTGGCATGTGCCTGTAATTCCAACTCTTGAGTGGCTGTAAACAGGAGAATCACCTAGGAGTCTGATCTAGTATCGAGACCCTGACCACCCTGTAGACCCTTTCCTAAAAATAAAAAAAAAAGAAGAAGGCTTAGTAGAAATGCTCCTGACATTTGTCTGTGTTTTTTTACTCGACGCCCAAAGCACAGACAATAGCAAAAGTTGAAATCAAATTAAGAAGTTTCAGCATAACAAAGGGAAAACATCAAATGTGAATGAGGAGACATGCATAGAATGGGAGAGATTGTTCGTGGTGTACCTCAAGCAAGTTATTGTCCAACTATGTGAGAAACACCAAACACTTAATAACAACAAAACAAATTTCTATAAAATTTATAAGAGACCTCCATAAACAATTCTCCAATGAAGACAAAAAAATGGGCAACAGAAGTGGCAAAAATGCCTAATACTTTTTATCATCAGGGTCATGCACATGACAATGATTTGTAGTCTCACAACTCTTAAATTGTCTTTTAAAAGGTGAGAGACCTGGGCCAGCCAGATAGTTCAGCAAATTAAAACACCTGCTTAGACATGCAGGAACCAGTGTTCAATCCCTGGTGTGCAGTGCTGGCCCTGCACCAGGGTCGCACTAAGATGGTGACTGAGACTGGGTGTGGTGGTGCAAGCCTGTAATTCCTGTGCTTGGGAGGCTGAAAACAGGAGGATCACCATGATTCTGAGCTGTATAGTGAGACCATGTAGACCTTGTACTAAATACATTAAAAAAATTATGAGAGACTATAAGTGCTGGTGAAGATCTGGATAAATGGGCACACTTGTGTACTGTTGATAGACATTACTTCAATAGTATTTCTGTTATGGAAAACTATATGGAGGTTCCTCAGAAAATTAAAGATAGACTTACACTGTGGTGCAACAATTCCTCTGTGGGATGTAGATCCAAGAAATGGGACCAAGATGTCAGAGAGATAACTGCAATTCTAGATGAACTGCAGAATTATTCTCCATAGCTAGTATGTGAAAGTGGTCTAGTTCCACTGCTAGATGTGTAAGTGTAGCAAAACCAGAGTATACACAAGTTGAATCCTAGCTAGTCTCATAAAAGAAAGAATCTTCTTATCTTTGATCACATAGATTAACCAAATATGCTTTCTATGAGGAGAAAGAGTCAAGAATAAAAAATAAAATGTCATATGATCTCAGTTATATGTCAGTGTGAAAGTGTTGACTTCTTAGACGGTGATAGGCTTGTAGTCATCAGGACTGTAGCGGGTAGAAGGTTTGGAGATGTTCAAATATACGAAGTTCACCCAGAAAGTAGGGGTGGCTTCAAATATCTTGTTACACAAAATGACAAATACCACTAAGCAATATATTTTAAACCTGAAAATTACTGAGAATCTAGATTCTAAGTGTTTTCAACAATACAAATATTGTTAAGTTTGTGAGGTTATGAGGCTGGGGAATTTAGCACAATACTAAAACGAGAATCTATTGACTCAAGGAAGAAGAAATAGTTTGAAGATCAAAAGTAAACACATGCAGTATCTCATTCAAGGTATTGAAAGAATCTTATAATTTTGCAAAGTGAGAATTATAGTTTAAGGTACAACTTAATTGGTAGGAATTAGAATTCTAATGTCAGTTTGGGGTTTCTGTAGGATTTTAATGGTGTCAGAATGAGAACATGCATATTCCAGTGTAGTAGGCTGTAATTAAGGAAAGAAAGTTATGACGAGAAGTTGGGAAAGAGTAACACATTCTGAAAGGTAAGATTATTAAGGAATAGACATACGCAGTAATTATGGAGGGTTTTTCTTGAGCAGTTGAATGTAAAAGATTCCTAAATAATGGAGATACTTTGTCTTCCTTCCTCTTGTGGTTAAAGTCCACGGAAATAAGATATATATTTATGACTCCATGTTACTTATTTTTTCAGCCTGGCATCCTTGCTTCTTGGGAGGAAACCTGAACTGAAAGTGAGAACCCATGATTATAATTATGTTATGACAACAGTGGCTAATTTTAGTTCTCCCACCTTGAATAAGATGGAGCTATATTATGTATAGTAATTAATTTTTTTCCTCCCCATAGCCCTCGGTATTAACAATCCTAGAGATTAAGAGACTAAAGAGAAGGGAAGCTAAAATTAGCCTAGAGACACCCAGATGTCCTCTTTGCATGGAAATGTCTTACGGAAGAAGGAACATTTTGGTCACAGATTAAATATTTTACTCTAATAGGGTTTTTTTTTTGTTTTTTTTTTTTGTATTTAGGACAGGGTGTACAGGGTGTATAAGGTCTCACTGCATAGATTGGACTCGTAGTGATCCTCCTGTCTACAGCCTCCCAAGTGCTGGGATTACAGGTGCACAACACCACACTCAGCCTCAATTTCTGTCTCATCATGCCCAGGAGGGGGGCGGCACAGCAGGCTGGGGGGGGATCAAACTTCTGGCCCATGTGTCTGCCTAAGCAGATGCTTTAATCCACTGAGCTATTTGTCCAGCCCTTTACTCTAACAGGTTTGCTATGACAAATTTTAAATAATTTCTTTGTCCCACATCATTTTATTTCAATTCTTTCAAGACCTCCTAATGATTATTTACACTAACTGATTTAAGTGTTTAAAATTTTACTTGTTGATAAAAAAATATCTTCTTCATCCATGTTTATAAATAAATTTTATTTCTTCTGTATCTATAATACTTATAGAACACCCTGCACATACCTGGCATACAGTGAATGCTCAGTACTATTTCGTGACTGGATGAATGAATGAATGAATGTCTAATTCAAAATTGAATCGAGGTGCAAAACTGTTGTGTCTCGCTGCTATGATAATTTGCCTTGGTAACCACAATTGGCAAGAAAGAAAATGGTGACCAAAAAGGAATTTGGAACGTGTACAAAGGGAGATCCTAGAGAATTATTACAGGGATTGTTTACTGAATGACTAGTTCATTGCCCAACAAATATAGTAGCTGTTGTGCTCAATGTTACTCTCTTTTACACTAGTAAATTTCTCTTGACTAGAATTAAGAGGAAGCAGGTGCCATTAAGTCAGAATGATAAGTGGGAACTTGGCATAAAACGTATTTTTTAAAAATCTTTTATTTATTTGGTACAGGGTCTCGCTATACAGTTTATACTCACAGCAAACCTCTGTCTCAGCCTCCGCAGCTTTGGGATTACTGCCATGTGTCAACACACTCAAATTTTGTGGGCAACAGAATGGCATGGCATGAAGTACTGGGGATTGAACCCAGGTCCTTGTTCTTGCCAGGTAGCCGCTTAGATTGCTGAGCTATCACCCCAGCCCCACAAAATGTATTTTTTGAAAGGACAGTAGTCATCGTTTTAGTCTTTCCTCTGTGGAAGTGGAATACTGAGGAGGTTGCACGGCATCATAACAGGGGCTGAAGTCTGCGTCTCCCTGAGCGAAGCCTGTTGTGCTTTACAGGCTCCATCGTCTTAATTACAAATTTGGAAGCTGATAGCAGGCAGCATGTTTGCCAAAATATTCATAGTCACCTTCCAGCCTTTCTTTACCTGATGAATTGAGCATTTTACAACCTACAAGCAAAATCTCAGAAAAGGCTGATGTTGAGATACAACTTAGCAAAGACCACTAAGGGGGTAAATTGAAGATTTAGATAGAAAATAAGGAAATCTGAACTTTCAGTATCACACAGAGCATTCCAAATGAGAAAACAATGCTTTGATTTTTTTTTTCTCCGTTTTTCTCCCTAAGGGAGGTAAAGTTTCATAAAACTGCAAATGGAAAATAATATATCCTGTCAGGCTTGGTTATGTATTGGGCACTTCAATATCTCCTCAAAATAAGTATTTTCGAGCATTTACTATTGATTTATTTCTTGCAAAATACTATGTTTGGTGAAAAGTTAATAGTTGTTTTTTGTCATAAATGCAAGTTCTTTCTACTTAATTCCATTATGCTTTCCATTTCACTTCTACTGCTCATGGTCTTTACTGTCTGAGTTTTCGAGGTCTCATCATTTGTGTCCCCACATTCAGTAATTGCATACATGTATATAAGGATTATGTGCTCCAAAATTGTGCTCTATATCAGAATGGCATGAAAAAGCATAGCTGAAGACCGACACTGAGGAGATCCAGAATGTAGGTCAAGCCTCACAAAGCCCGTGAATCATAAAAGAATGAAGTCCCAGTCATCTCATGAGATTTACTATCCCCTTTAGGCTTAAGAACAATGTCGTATTTCATCTTAGGCTTTGGCTTATTTAGGGCTAGTTTATAACCCAATCCTATTGCTTAGCAGTGTTTTCTGAGGAGATTTTAAACTATCAGGATCTCACACCCTTCCATAGAATAGAGGAAATGTTAGTAAGTTCTATTAGTGATTAATACACAACCAAAAATCTCTTAGTTTCTGAGTGTTGTAGCTGCTTAACAATCAATAGCTAATACTTTAAATCGCTAATGCTTTAAATCTCTGCAGTGCTTACTACTGGGTTCAATTCTCATTTTTCCATGTGAGTGAGCACATGGGTGTGATTTGAATCCTGTCTGTGCCTACATGTCATCTATGCATAAAGCAGAAAGAACGGCATATGTTGATTACAGGTTGAGAATCTTTGGGCTTTCATGCTTGTGATGGCCTGCTACTGGGGAAAGAGGGCTGTCACTGAGATGCGTAGAACTTCCTAGGAGTGTGTACAGCACAGTTTCGTTAAGGAGTAGTTAATGAGTATGGTGGCCCTAAAATTCTGGATTTCCTGGATTCTCCTAGAGAGTAATGACACAATAGATCTTTACACATTTAAGGTGTCAAGGAATGTCTACACTTACCATAATGTGGCTGGAGTTTATATCATGTCTGATAAATATTCCTGAGACAGAAATATTCTTACAGAGCCTAGCTTTTGTATTGGAATATTAAAATATATGATTGTATACTATACATAAATTATATATATAAATCATATCCCATATTATCATACATATTTATATTTTCCACATTGAGCAAAAGAATTTCCCAGGGAAAAAAAATTATATTAGAGGCACAAAAAACCAGGTTAAGTACTGAAATGTCCTAAGAAAAGTACTTTTCTGTTTAAAGAAAAATGTTGGATTTTAAGACATTCAGCAGGTTACAAATTCTTTTAATCTTTTTGGAAAAGGCAACTATAAAATATTACAGGCTAGTATTGGTAGATCAGTTATTCTCAAATGCATAGCTTTTTTTTTTCTTTTTTGGAGACAGGTTCTCACTGGGTAGTTTAGGCAGGTCTTGGGCTCACTACATAGTGCAGGCTGGCCTCCAAATCATGCCAATCCTCCTGCCTCCATCTCTCAAGTGCACCAGTACACCTGGATTAACCTCACTGTTTTAATCTTGCAGCTCTTCTAATGGCACCTTCAATCTTTATCT
This sequence comes from Octodon degus, assembly GCF_000260255.1. Taxonomy (NCBI): domain Eukaryota; kingdom Metazoa; phylum Chordata; class Mammalia; order Rodentia; family Octodontidae; genus Octodon; species Octodon degus. The sequence continues at coordinate 9,764,913 of NW_004524630.1, read as the reverse complement.
GAAAATCCCAAAGGAGAGATCATATTTTTTTTGTAAAAGTGACAACAAATACATCTATGATTAATATGATTAACTATCAATGGTTAACAATATTCAATAAACAGTTAAATGAGTGAATTTTTAAAAGGTAGTGACTCAACTTCTAGTTGTGTCTAGTATATTTTGAAAATAAGTCTTTGTTCAAATATCTACCTGTACTTCTTCACTGATTTTATAAAACAAACAGTTCTATAGCACTTACAATGCATAATATAATATTCCATGCACTTTATATTTATCTTCACTAATCCATGAAACAGAAGAAAACTAGCCTCGTAGGCTTTAGGGCTTCTCGGCTCTTGCCCACACTGAGAGCTGGGTTTTCCACCAGGTGTTCAGTGCCAGGCCCTCTTCCTCCTGCACTGCAGCCTCTTGCTGCTGCCTGATGAAAGGAAATCTCTCCAGACACTGACTTCAGAAATGGTATCAACTCTCCTTAAGACAGAGAATCTAGCTTAAAGGCATTTTTTTATGCATTGATTCCTAGAAGCCAGTCACATAATTATTTCCACCACTTAAAGATGAGATGGATTGAATATTTTTAGCATAGATTTAGTTATACCAAAAATATTTGTGTACACTTTAGTTCCAGAGGACAGATCATCACGCTTCCTTTTTGTACTGCAAAAGTCAATCCTGTCACTCTTGTCGAATTGTGGTGTTATAGTTGTGAAAGAAGAAATTGCTCTAAAATATTGGTGTAGGAGCCTGCAGGGTATAACAGGGTAAGGGAAAAAATGCTCACTTTCAGGGTTACTAACATGTATGGAATGATGTACTGACTAACCCAATGTCGGATGTTACCATCTCATGTGTTCAAAAATAGATTGTTTTGGTAGCAAACAATAAATGTGTTTTTAGAGGTATCTTGAAATGAGGTCAATTCTACATTTTCTTAATTTACTTAATTAGCTAAAAGCTGCTTAATTCATTTTCACAATATGTGAGCTGAACTAGTCAAACAAGTTAAGAGTTCTTTGTAGTTTGTTTTTGAGCACTTAGTGGGAGCAATCCATTACTTAGCAAATAACAGAATTGCTGGAAGTCTTTGAGCACAGTTACATGCTTTCTCCTGGAGGCCAAATCAAAGATTTGCACATGCGAGGCAGATACTCTACTGCTGAGCTTCATCCCTAACCCACTTGTATGCTTATTTGGAAGAATATTGTAAAATCTCTTTTAAAAATTTTAGCTCCTTGCTTATAATGTTTTCCATACTCGTGTATATATTTTTATTTAGAAAACAAGACACATGTCGTTTTTTAGCCTTTTGTATATCTGTAAAATAATTTTACCCCTGTATTTAGGACAGGTTCTATAGGGTCTACAGGGTCTCACTACATAGGTTGGACTCGTAGTCATTCTCTTGTTTTTAGCCTCCCAAATGCTGGGATTACAGGTACGCGCCAGCACGCCCAGTCTCAATCTCCCTCTTAGGACACCCCGGGAGTGGAGCCCGCACTGAATGCCAGGGACTGGCTGCTGTGCTCTGTCTGCCTAAGCAGGTGCTTTAGTCTGCTGAACTGTCAGGTCAGCGCTCTGTAAAATAATTTTTAATGTTTTTTGCCTAATCTTTCCCAAGGCTTCCTTTTTTGTGACAATAAAATGATTTGTCATCTCAAAATTCAGTGACACATGAGAAATATACATATTTTTTAGCAGTTTCCATAGTAATGCTCTCACTTAAGTATTATATTGTTATAAATTAAGTACTTGGGAAGTAGTTTGCCCATACTGTACAAAATGACTTTTAAGGATTGCCATTTTTATTCTATTTCTTCACAGAGAAACTAAACTCCAAAGTAGTTTGATCAAGGTTTTGAGAGTTGTTAGTACAACTCTTGAAGGAGTTCATTTCAGCCTCTTAGTTAATAGACATCCTCCTCTCAGGCTAAACATTTTGTAACACTTTAATATTCCTTGCCTCTTTCATAAAAGTGCCTTGGAAGACAAGCTGCACATTGATTACATTCTGCAGATTTCAGTGATTTTCTCATGTGGACCATCCTGGAGAAACAGTTAAAAGTCGGCTATCTTGGTTAAAAGAAATTCAACATTATCATCATTAGGGAAATGCAAATCAAAACCACAGTTAGAAAAGTAAACCAGGTACTTCACTCTCACTAGAGTGGTCTGAATTAAAGGCCAGAAAATAATAGTATTTGGATGTGTGTGGATAAATTTGATCTCTTTTACACGATTGAAGTGAATTTAAAATGACACAGCCACCTTTGAAAACAGTTGGACAATCCTCAAGCCATTAGACCTAAAGTTACCCCGTGATCCAGAAATTTCAAAGGCCTATGTGCATATGACATCTTAACCATGGATGATCACAGCATCATCATTCATGTATCTGAAAAAATATGAGGAATTACGTACAACTAACACACAAAATGCATGCGATCTATGCAAGGGAATGCTACTCGTCTGTATAAAAGAATATAGTATTGAGTTTACTAGAGCACCTTATTGTAAGTGCTACTCTGTTACAAAATAAGACAGTCTCAACAAAGCTTCATGTTGTAAGAGTCGACTTATTTGAAATTAGCCAAACAAGGAAATATATTCAGTCAGAAAGATGAGTGGGTGCTTAAAACCAGGGGATGGGGCTTGTGGAATAATGAAATGAAGCCAGGAGAATAATTTTTTTCTTTCTATATTTGTTTGTTTATTTATTTTTAAAGGGAATAAAATAGTTAAAAATAGAAATGATACACAATTTCACCAAACAAAACAACAGGAATTCAACAATGGTTGTCTTCAATTTAGTTGCTCAGATTAGCAGATATAAGCATGCAGAATTGGTCAAAAAAGTTATAAAAATTCAGAGAAGAAAAAACTATTAAGCATTAACTGCTCTTTTCAGTAGCTCAGTTAAAATCAGTAGTGCAATTATCCAAGCTATCCTATGTATGTAAACATATATTTCATTTTTCTCTTTTTCTTTCTTTTTTCCTCTCCCTTATTCCAGTTGTTCCTTCCCTGTGAACAGTTTCTTTGCCTTTCACAGTATCTATTGTACCTTTTAGATTTTATTTAGTTGATGAGGAGAATTAGAGGGGATAGTGTTTCTTTTGTCCTTATTAAAATCTTCAAAAATTAATTATGGTTGTAGTTGAATAACTTGATAATGTATTAAAAACCACTGACCATCCGCTTTACATGACTTGATTTTACTGTGTGGGAATTGCGTTCCAATGATCTATTAAATATATAAAATATTTTTAAAATGACGCGAGACATGCAGTAAAGGTGTGACCTTCCCAGCAGACAGAGTAGCTAAGGGGTACAGAGAGGCACAGGGAGAGACAGGATGGGTCAGCAGACCTCATCCTCATGTTATATTCTGAGAAGAACAGAAAACATTCAAAGATGTCATACAAGGGAGCGGCTACCTAAACGATGTTCTACAGAAAAGTGGCCAGCATGGAGAAATGGTCTGACAAAAGACCATATTGGGGGCAGGAGCGTGGACTAATTAATCCAAGACAGAGGTCAAGAGGACCTAAATTTACGAAAAGGAAGCAGAAGTGAAGGAGTTTAGCTATACCTACAATGTTGCAGGACTGGGTCTCACCGCTGAAGGAGCGATGTGGGAGGCTGGAGGCAGAAGGCCTCAGGATTCCGGAGCTGGACAAGCGGAGCGGAGATCGTCTTCCTGGACGATGCCTTCTCATGGCTCTAAGATTCCAGGTGCCGTCCCTTCCCAGCTCTCCCTGCAGCAGCTTATAGAATTGGTCCTTCAATCTACGGTTCATCTGGGAAAGGAATTTAAGAAGTGAGTACGCAGGGATTGAACCAGAAGGAACAGGGATGCGGAGAATACGCAGTGCGCGGTCATTGTAATCCTTAGTAAGGAGCAGCACAACGTATTGGCAGCCTTCATTTGAATCCTGTGGCATTTTAAGAAAAGCAGAAAAATCTGTTTTTAGATAACCATAAAGTAAACAAAGTAGTATTCCTTTAAATTCATTTTTAAACCAATTTTAGGGGCCTGCCAAATAGCTGAGCAGATTAAAGTACCTGCGAGTAGGTGCAGGGGCCAGAGGTTTGATCCCCGGGCCTGCTGTGCCAGCCTTGGCCCTGGGGATGAGACAGCAATTGAGACCGGGCGTGGTGGCGCGTGCACTCCGAGTCCGATCTGGTAGTGAGATCCCGAACACCCTGTGGACCCTTCCCTAAAAATGCAAAGCGCCCCCTCCTGGTGTCCTACCGTCTCTCTACCCATACAGTGTATTTTTATTAGCCAAATATGTGCCCGTTTAAGCTAAATGACAGCAGCACACGTATAAACTCGCTTTTTTAACTTTCGAAGTTCTCCAAATCATCCTTAAAGATACACTCCTCATCTATTTACTGCTGCTCCATGAAAAGAAACTGGCAGTTGTACAAATGCACTCGCGTTGCAGCTACCTTTTGCTTTCTTGGGAAAACTGCAATTAGGTCTATTATTGGCTACACTTGTTTTTCTCTGTCCACTTTCTCTGTGTAGGTGGAAATTTGAACACCTGTAATGAGAAGCAGTTTTCCATGGAGATTAAGCTCCACTGTTATTTCGTAGGTATTGAGTCAAGAAAAACATGTTTTCCAGATTGAAGGAAGTCTCGGGGACAAGTGGGTGGAAGAATGGCTTCTGTAGCTTGTTCTTTATCCCATAACAATGCTCAGCATTTTTAAGATGAGGAATGCTGAAAGGTTTCCATTTGAAAACTCCTGGTGAAGTTCTGTCTCAGGAGTACAAGTCAGGGTTGCAAAGAGAATCAATATTTAAATTTATGCTAAAGCATAAGTGAACTAGAGCTGCAACATGCAGCCCTTTAATGCATAAGTATATTTCAGCCAGGGGCAGATTGCATATATTTCATTAAAATAAAGCTGAAAACTTCCTGTTGCCTATCACGCTGTATCTGTAGCAGTGTCAGAGCGCAACGCATTATTCACATGCCTCTGGTCATGCTGGTGCAAAACAGACTTACTGCGCTGACAGTCATAAAAGTGCAGCTCACGGAACCACATACAGTACAAACACCTGACAACCATTCTGTTACTGGTGTATTTTATCTGTGTATTATATTTTTATCTTAACTTTTGAGACTGTACTTATTAAAGAAGAGCTTAGTGCAAAGCAGATGTGATGGGATATGATTTGTCAGCAGCATACATCTTTTATTTACCGTGTTGTTTGGTTTGGTTACATTGAAAGGCATGGCAGGCGACCAACCTGTGATGTTCCCTCAGTGTCCTCCTTCTGCATGAATGTCTATCCATTCTGAGCTACCCAGAATGGCCCCTTGGCACCAATGGCAAATCAATGAAAATACAATTACTGGGGGGGCCAGTGAGATGTCTCAGTGGAATAAGCACTTCCCTGGCAAGCACAAGGGCCTGAGTTCAATCCCTGGTTACAAAAAAAAAAAAAAAAAAAATCAATTATTGGATCTGGACTACAAAAGGACATGACTTTGAAAGATGTGTCCCTCACTCGCTCTACATCTAGTCAGCCTCCATAGCTGATGCATTATTTTCTATCACTGTAAATTCTTCAGGTCCATGCTGTTTCATTGGACTCTAAATGACTTTGGGATTGTTCCTATTTGGCCACTGTGTATGGTTAGTTTTTTCCCTGCCACTTAGTAAAGTCTCTCTCCTCCCCTCCCCTCCCTTCCCTTCCCCTCCCCTCCCCTCCCCTTTTTTTTCTCCTCCTCCTTCTTCTTCTTCTTCTTCTTCTTCTTCTTCTTCTTCTTCTTCTTCTTCTTCTTCTTCTTCTTTCTCTCTCTCTCTCTCTCTCTCTCTCTCTCTCTCTCTCTCTCTCTCTCTCTGTCTCTGTCTCTCTCTCCCCCACTCCAATAACAAAGGTCAGAAAAAGAACAAAAGCTTGAGTTATCTGCCCAGTGACCCTGAAAAACACATCTAAGTTTTGAAGGTTGAGCTTCCACATCTTGAAAATTGGGGAAGGGGAGAAGACAGCTTGAAAAATTGCACAGCTGAAGGATAGAATATACTTTAACAATTTCCTGCAGCCTTGAGGTCTTCACTCAAAATGCTGCAAATCTTTAAGGTTAAAAATTATCTATGTTTGTGATACTGAGCTACACCCTCAGACCTTTTTTAAAGTTTTAGAGAAAGCTTTGCCAAGTTGTCCAGGCTGGGCCTGCACTTACCATCCTCCTGCCTTAGCCTCCCGTAGAGCTGAGATCACAGGTGTGCGCCTCCATGCTAGGCTCAGGTTCAATAGATTTACTGATATCAAATGTGGTGGTGCTTTACGTTGGCTCTTTGCTCTGTAACACTTTGAGCAGATTTGCTTGAGTTTACCATCATCCCAAAGTACCCGACACACTGACAGAGCTTCCAGTGGGAAACACTCCTGTGGAATTTCTTTCTGCTTTTTTTTCATCTTTGCTCTTTAGACTACTTCAGTCCTGTGACCCAGAGTGCCAGCTAGTATAGTGACTACATCTCAAAGGGACTATGTGCAGAAATCGCAGTCGCTTACCTGTGGTGCAAATAGGAAGCTCGGGATATTGCAGTGTAATGCATGAGGAGCTGGTGTCACTTGGTGATTCACTGTGTGTGGCAAGAAAGCCCAGCCCAGCCTTTCTTTCCATCCATGCTTCCCCTCATGCTGTGGAACACTTCCCATAAGAAGCCTCTTTCCCTGTGGAGTAAAGTGGCATCGATTGAAAAATAGGCTAATAATTTTACCTTTGAAATAATGCATTTGAATAACTCCACAAGGTGGTATATGCCTAAAACTAATATTTGTTTTCCTTCTAAACAATAAGTGATTTTTTCTCATTTACTAGCAAAAGACAAGAATATGCCAGGGATGGTTTAGGATGCATATAGAATCGTGGTTTCTTGGATGTTAGATCAGTGAGCGTTTTGTGCTTTGAGAGCTGTGAGCTGCTTCTCTGATGGTTTCACATGCACAGAGTAATTTATCTGGATCCCTACATCCTCAGCAAACTGTATCAGCACTCTGTTGCTTATTTGTTATCAAATGGAGTTCATGTACATCCCTCATCTACACAGGAATCTGAGGATTCTTAGTGTCAGAGCTTCTAACTTTTGTGGTGTTTATTCTCCTGGTTGCTGGAAAAATAGCTGCCTAACCAAGCGTATTTTTCTTCAAGATTGATTTTTGCCTCTAGGTCACCAGGAAGCAAATCACATTGTAGCAGAGGCCATGCCTCTGGGCAGTGGGACAGGGCCACCCTTGGAGTCACCCCAGGAGGCACCTTGCTTCCCAGGCTCCTAGGTAGTAACTACTGTAGAAAATTATTTTTTCAGAGAGGAATAATTACCCAGAGAGCTTCTAGGAAATGGACGTCAGACTGGTCAGTGCAGCTCTTCCAGCTTCTGTAAACAGTGACCCTGGGTTGTTGCACAGGTTTCTGTCATCTGGGGCAGCTCCTGTCACGCCCTGGAGGTGGCACCTGGGAAGAAAGAGATGTGGAACTTCTTCAAACTGTAACTGTTGAGATGCTCTATTTCTCTTTATCCTGGAATACTGCATGATTTTCCACAATAAAAAAAATCTAGTATGCTTCAGGACAATAAACACATACGTTCTAAAGGCTAATCTTCTGCTTGAATCCAATCTTAATTTCTCATATTTTCACTTTCATTTCTTCTTCCTGGGTGTCTTTCTTTCCCCCTCCCCTTGTACTTCGTTTCTATTTTTTCTCTTTTCCCCCTCTTCTTTCATGCCTTAACCACTTGAGCTGATGTTTGCACCGCAAGAAAAAATTTCATTGGAATTTTCTTTTTCTAAAGGCATTCAGCAAAGTGCTTGTTCTTTTGTTTTGTAGAGCTGATCTGCAATATTAATAAACCCCAGTATAGAGATGATTTCTTGAGACACTATTTGGTACTCATAGTCATCTCTGAAGGCATTCATCATTTTCTGGGAAATGCTCAAATTTCTGAGAAAATTGTAGTAGAGATGAATAGTATTTGGAATTTTATCATTTTATTTGACCTTAGGGTAACATTTTAGAAGCATTCCAAGCAAGCTGTGTGGTTGGCACATTAGGAAAAGCTTTTATTGTACCTCATTCTCCTTGAAAGCACAGAACCAGGACCCATCCTTCCTGAATTTCACTGCACCATCCTGTCCTACAGTTCACTGCCCAGGAAAGGGGCACAGGGCAGCACGATGCCTCAATGTTTTTAGATGCTTGAAATCTTTTCTTCAGATTGAGCTGAAATCCTGCTTCCTAAAGTGCATATTCATCTCATGCTTCACTGTTTATCTACTTCAGCTAAATCTATAAAATCTCTTTTTCATGTGGAATTTATTCAGGCATGTAACAACTATTGTGTCATTATATCGAATGGTTATATCATTTCACTGAACAAACTCTCCTCCTGGCAAGACACTGCTCATCTCTTCCTCTGTCCTACAGATGTACGGCTTACAGCTTTTCCCACCACATTTGTCATTTTCTTTGGATAAAAGTATTGTTTTATAATTGTATATTTGCTCATTTATAAATCTTTTACCAAAACTATCAATTCCCTTAAAAATATATACTGTTTGCTTTCTAAATAAAAAGTATTCTGTTTGATTTGTGGGCACTGACATTATGAACTTCACATACCACATATATACTAGGTGATGTATTGGAACATGTGTTTCCATCCTAGAGCACGCGGTGAAACAATGTCCGCCCATTTAGAATTCACTCTCTCCTGTGGTGCGTTCATCTATGAAGATAATGCAAAGCAAAACCGATGACACCCAATTTGCTCTCAGCAAGAGTTCTAGGAGAAACACAAGCATCAACAACTGGACTCATTCAGCGACTGAAAGGTGAAACTCACGTGCAGCCCACCTTCATTTGCTGTTACCAGTTATGGAGGAGAATTATGACTATAGCTTTTATGTTGTCTGTTTTTTGGTTTCATTTGGTTTGGTTTTGCTTCGCTTTCTTCTTCCACCATCAGGATTCGCCTTTCTGGTTTCTCATTTCCCAGGATAAGGAAGAGAAGGGTCGAACTCAGATTTGCTGCGCTGACCACCGCTGCATTGTGGGTAGAGAAGAAGAGGAGCGCTGTGTACAGTGCGGCAGTGCTTTCTGGTGCTGGCTTATCCTTGGAGCTCAGTTACAAAGTGTTCTACTCAGAGGCTCCCAAACTGACCTTTCGATATCTAAAATTCAACTCACAACAGTGCCATAGATGCTAGTTCTCCTAACTTCTCAGTCTTCTTAGCTTTTCCTTCCCAGCCTAGAGCATTTCCACCCATCTCTTCAAAGGATTTCATGAACACAGAGGTACTAAGTTACTCTATTGTACCTAAATCACTGTAGTGAATTTTGTTTCTGTTATTAAAAATCTCAATTAGTCAAATATTTGCTAAAAAGAGTAGTTAATGGATAATATCATTTTTATTTACTTATTTATTTATTTAACGTATTTGGTTGGTATAGGGTCTCACTACGCAGCTTGGACTCATGGTGATCCTCTTGTTTTCAGCCTCCCCGGTGGTGGGATTACAGGCATGTGGCACCACATCAGGACTCTGGACAGCTCAGCCTGCCCTGAGGGCGGGGCTGGAGTAGCACGTGGTACTGCAGATCCAACTGGGGTCCCAGGGCTTGCCTAAGCTTGCCTAAGTAGGTGCTTTAGGCCACTGAGCTATCTCACTGGCCCCATTGGATAATATCTTGAATGAGGGAAATATAAGGTGGTTATTAAGCAAAGCAGAGAAAACCAGTGAGGTCTTATCTGCCACTGAATAATGAAAATTTAATTGTCTATGATACACAATGGAGAAAATAATTTGAATTATTGAAACAGTGTATCCACATGAGTCTTCTACTGAGATTAAACATTTAGGAGGTCAGTTGGCTTCTAGATTAATATGAAATCTCAGGTGAGCCAGGTTAAAAATTACATCCTCATGAATGAAACTACATGGTAGAATAAATACAGATTCTATAAATTACCAAACATTGACTTCTCAACACCAAAGATAGTGTAGCCAACATAATTGCTATTTGCCAAATTATAAAAAAATAAGACAAATGTTAATTCTTCATTAATCTATTTTCTCTTAAAGAGGGAAGGGTGAGCTATTAAAAATATACTAACAGAACAGGAAGTATTACTCTTTTCCATGGAATCGAAATTGTCATCCATTACCTGACATCAGTCTTATCAAATTGGGCCCTTTATATCCCAAATGTAGCATCAGATTTCTTTCACTGAAAAGGACACTAGTTTGGAAATGGGTCTATATTCAGACTCCAAAAAAGTTATATTAGCACCACCATCTGAGGACTTCCTGAATGTCTGCTTATCATTAGAATTCAGCAGAAAAAAATGGCTGTTTGTTCAGTCACAAAATGCATTGTAGTGTTGTGTTCCAGGACCTTGATAAGCATAGTGGGACGGAACATTCAAGGCAAAGTCACCAGGTGAGAAATGGCAAATTCCTAGATTAAGATTCCAACTGTATTAGTGGGGGCTCAGTAGGAGAAAAGAATTAATGTACATGACATATGAAGGATTCCCTACAATGGCCACTGGAAGAGTCAGGAGTGGAAGAAGCAAAGGTCCATTTGCATGCTGAAGAGCTGGGGATCCAGTCAAAAGTCGAAGACGTGGAGCTTACTGTGGAGTCCTGTGTGAGTGCATGTGAAGGACTAAAGATTCCGCCTGGGAAGACTGAAAAGGAGTATTCTGGAAGCCTGGAGATGAAATTGACGAAAAACACTTTCTAAGAAAGCATGAGCCAGACTTTCTTCTATTTTTTAAATTTTAAAATAAGTTTTTTTAAAACTAAACTTTGCATTCTGTACAATTTATGAACTAAAAATGTATGATTGGAGTTGTAAAACCATGGCCACAGTCAAACTTAGAACTTTGTTTTTTATAAGTTTTTAATTTTTTTGTACCAGGGATTAAACTCACGACCTTGCACCTAACAGGCAGGTGCTTATGCTGTTGAGCTATAGCCCCAGACAACTAGGTCTTTATTTTTTATCCTAAGCAAAGCACTAGCTATCAGCTGTCAAACTTCCCTCACCCCTAATTTTAGGCAATCACTGAGACACTATCTTCATTGATTTTCCTGCTCTGGAAGTTTAGTTATTTACTTGTTTGTTTGTTTATTACAAAATAGGTCATGCTTATAGGAGCAATAAAGCACTTAACATATCTAGAGAATCGGAAATCATGCAAAGTGAGCTCTTATACCATATTAGAAAGAAACTAGAAAATGATAGCATATTTAGAGTACAATAACTTTTTCACTCTCCTCTTTCCTATTAGGTCCATCTTTTCTTTCTCTTTCATTTGTTCTTTCTTTCTTTCTTTCTTTCTTTCTTTCTTTCTTTCTTTCTTTCTTTCTCCTTCCTTCCTTCCTTCCTTCCTTCCTTCCTTCCTTCCTTCCTTCCTTCCATTCTTTCTTGGTTTAGTACAGGGTCTACAGGGTTTCACTATGTAGATCAGACTCCTAGTGATCCTCCTGTTTCCAGCCTCCCAAGTGCTGGGATTACAGGGGTGTACAACCACACCCAATCTCAATCTCCATCTCAGAGTACCCCGGGGGCAGGGCTGGCACAGCAGGCCAGCGATGGATTTTTCAATTAATAGTTCATTTATGTATTAATGCTTCTCATATGAAGAAAACCAAGCAATGCTGAAGCTTGTATGCCTGATTTTCTTCACTTAATACTATGATCTCAAGAGACATCCATTTTTCTATAAAAAATGTCTCAAGTTTATCTTTCTTTACAGCAGAGTATTACTTCATTGTATATAAATATCATTTTTTCTTTATCCATTTGTTAATGAGCTTATAGGCTATTTCCAAGATTTAGCTATTAAGAATTGTATTGCTAAAAACAGAAGTATACATAAATAACTGTGGTATGATGATTTTAATTCTTTTGGGGAAAAGACCTAAAGAAAAAGCTGGGTCAAATGGAATTTCTCCTTTTAGTATTCTGAAGAATCTCCATACTGATTTCCGTAGCGATTGTATCAGGTTTACCTCCTACGGACAATGGTGAAGGGTTCTTTCTCCCTTAGCCTTTCCAGCTTTTGTTATCAGTTGATTTGTTGGTGGTGGCAGTTCTTTCTACGGTGAGGTGGAATCTCAGTGTCATTTTAATTTTCATTTCTCCAATGGCCAGTGATATTGAACATTTTTTCGTGAATTTATTGACCAATTATATTTCTTCATCTGATAAGTGTCTCTTCTATTCAGATGTCCATTTTTTGATTGGGTCTCTAAATTTGGGGGGGGTCTAAGTTTTTAGTTTTTAATATATATTTAGATGTTGGTACATTGAACAGTAGATGGCAAAAGTTTGTTCCCGTTTTGAAATATGTCTGTTTACTCTGTTGGTGGTCTCCTCACTCTGCAAAAGGTTTCTAATTTACTGGGATCCTATGTGTTGATTCCTAGTATTATTATAATTTTTTCATTTTGAAGAGAATAAAAAGTAAAAAAAAAGCACTAAAGAATTTGAAAACAAGATGATAGTGTGGTAGTTGATACACTGTTTCATCTTGGCTGAATTGGCTTAGGCAATTCCCCACGTGGGGGTCCAGCCCTGTAGGAGGGCAGGGCCAAACCTGGATGCTATTGAACTGCACTGGGGTGCAATTGGTTCCACCCTAGGGCCATGGGCCACCCCAAAGTGACTCAGCAGAAAAAGTGTATATAAAGGAATTGAGGAAGCCTGCCTGGGCTTTGCTCCACTTCCGTGGAGTGCAGCAAAAATGTGTAGGAACAAAGCCAGTGTGGCCAGGGAGGGACAGCAAGGAGAGGAAACGGAGGCTGGATCTTGCCCTGTGCTACTGGCTCCACACGCGCCTGTGCTAATAAGCATTGGGGCATACTGTGTCCCAGTCTTCTGAGGTCTTCGCAGCCACACCACTCTAGGAGCTTCGGTCTTCACACCCCAGCTGCTGCTCCTCCTCTGCTCTTCACTGTTTTCTGCCACCATAGACTGCTGTCCTTTGCCTTGGAGTCAGCGGAGTACAGACTGACCCCTCCAGTAGCTGTGAGCTAAATAAACCTTTCCTTCCTTCATTTTGAGTGCTGGGCATTTGTCTCAGTGACGAGTAAAAACAGTAACTAAAACAAATCAGAAATCTATAATGGTGGTTATACTGTTTATTGTTATATTCAAAGTTGAGACAACCAGATGTAAGTATGCAAAATTGGTCAAAAATTAAGCATTAATTTTTCCTTTCGATAAACCAATAGGAATTAGTAGTATCATTCCCCTAGCTACCTTGTGTGTGTAGAAGGCAGAAATATATAATCATTTACTTGAATACCTTCAAAGTCTTGGATTGTAACTCAGTTTTGCATTGTGAGTAGCAGTTTTTGCATCGAGTCGCTGGTTTGGAAGAGGTGGCCACTCAGGAAGGACTGAAAAGAATGCAGGTGTTGCCCTCCTCTGTGTTCTGTTCTCAAGCTGTGCAGGCCCAGCAACAGATTTTGCTGAGAATAGCAGGTGCAAGCAAAACTCCCTGGTACCTCGGATCACTCTACACATAGAAGCTGTGTTTCAGAAAGGAGAGAGAGAAAGATCCGAAACATCTCGGGCTCAAGACTGTCCAGTACCTGACAGGGAGATCCGTGCAGGACTGAGCAGTGTGGTCTCAGTATGAGGCAGGCTATGCGATCTACCGGCCGGACACACTGAGCACACATGCATGACCAGTCATGTGCACGCTTACTGTTCTGTCACACGCGCCTGTGCTAATAAGCCTTGGGGCATATTGTGTGCAAACGTTTCCTTCCTTCTGCCCAGACTCCCCCCTTTCTTGCCTTTCCTTCACTCCACTGTTTCCTTCTTTCTCTTTTTGAAGACCTGTGCAATTCTTCTGACATCAAGGGAGTATATTCTAGGATTGGTAAATCTTTGTTTTCTTAACTATGCCTTTAGATTTACATCCTGTCTTCCGGAGAATGCAACCACGTGTATGATCAATTTTCTTAATAGGATTTAGCTGTTAGTTTCCCACTAAATTGACATTAGTCCTCAACATATCCTTATACCTTTACTTTTACTTATTTTAACCAGATTGGAAATAATCTAAAGCTAGGTGGAGACTGGTATATTCTCATACAGTGTGAAAATAAACCACAAACACATTTTTCATTTCTCCACTGTTTCTTCTGGTAGACTGCCCCTTTGTTATTGACAAGTGAGGCTAACTTTTGCAAATGTGCTCTCTTACAGAACTATTTTTACAAACTGATTTTGAAAGTTCTAGTGATTCTTTTTATGGATAACTTGTGCTTTATTCTGTGGGGAAGGAAATTATAAATACATTTCAAAAATGCTTGGCTGATTGAAAGTGCATTACTGAGAGAACTGTGATTAGTAGAATTGTTGCAGGATGCTTTTCCGAAGTAAGCACTCCAAAACTGCCTGTCATCTCCACTGTGCCAGAGCCAGCTGGGTTCTGAGAATATAATATA
>NW_004524630.1:9746598-9750313 GCF_000260255.1 Octodon degus | reverse complement strand
CAATTCAGGTACTTTAATAGCAATTCCACAAAATAAATGGCTGAAGATTATCATTTTACTTCTAAATCTACTTTGCTGTACAGCAGAAGTAAAATATTTTGATTTATATTGAGGACTTTCTAATCTCAATCCCACAAGGGATCTCAGCTATTCTAAAAATTTAACCTTTTGAATACTGATGGTATCAGTCAGAATTCTAGGTTTGAAAATATGTAAGTAAATAAGCAAAACCTATGTATGCCAAGGAAAGGAAATAGAAAACTAAAAAAAAAAAAAAAAACCCTACCAGCAGTATAATTTATAGAGAAGTAGCTCTGAAAAATAAGAAAGTTTGTAAAAGATTGATGGAAGATATGAAAGAGGTGTTAGATGTTAGATGTTAGAACAATAAACACAAGAATATGTAGGGTGTTGTTTGTTATCTGTGAGGACAAAAATGTTCTGGAAACCACAAATGCAAAAGACTTGCAGCAAAAATGTGTAGGAACAAAGCCAGTGTGGCGGGGGAGGGACAGCAAGGAGAGGAAACAGAGGCTGGATCTTGCCCTGTGCTACTGGCTGCAGCAAAATGTTTGAAGTTGTTAAATGTGGTGGGACACTGCTATATGATTTTGGAAAAGAAAAATAAACTTTCTGGCTTAATGTAAATTTTTTGACAAAGCATCCATTATAGATATGAAGTACATCTATGTACTAAAATAAATCTATGTACAAAACAGAGACTGGGGAGTGGACAAGGGTCAGAGAGATGATACCAAAGGTTACTATAGTAACACAGTGATAAATGAGGAGGGTGTGTACTGTGCCAAGGAAAGGGACTGTATTAGGCGGACATTGTCTGAAGGTAGATGTTATTGACTGAAAAGTGTATGTGACAAATAAAAGTATTTCTTAAGCATGTATGAAATATTTTTTCTTTACTAATGCCACTGAACAAGACAATAATGATGAAGAAATCTGGGGAGATAGCTCAGTGTTCTACACATCTGCCTGGCAAACTCAAGGACTGGGTTCCACCCCCAGTACCACATGCAGTTCTGGCCCTGTGCTGTTCTAGCCCATGAAAAGGCATGGTGGCGCATGCCTGTAATCCAAACACTGGGGAGGCTGAGGCAGGAGGATCAGTACCTGTCCAAGGTGCATAGCGAGACCTTGTACCAAATATAAACAAAGAAATAAATAATTTTAAAAAAATTACAGAGAAAAGAGTGGTGCTAGGGTAGGGAAGGCAATAAAAATGACAGAGACAAAGAAAATTCTGATATGATTATATGTTTTCTGATTTCTGGGCAGACATGGTGAGCCTGTAGAATTGAATAAGATTTTGTACAGGAACAGTGAAGGCCAATATTTGGAGGCTGGAAATGGGAGCCTAGAGAAAAGAAGACTGAAGAAATACTCAGCAAGGCAAAAAGAAAAGACACCCCCAGAAAATCACTGAGATGGGTGACAAGTGACACTGTGTCCCAGAGTGGGGCCACTGCTTCTAAGAGGTCACTGTCTTAGCAGTGCTGATTTGTCTGTGAGGATGTGGAACCCCTGCCAGCCTTATGAGGAGCTGGGTCAGTGGACAAGTGAGGGCAGTGGCCTGAGTGAAGTGGGGTTTAAACAATACTGGGTTTTTTCTTCAATTGTTAGGGTATAAAAGGACAGAAGATTATCTCTTCTATCATAAAAGTAAGAACAAATGGTAAAACAAAAATAACACTGTCCCAGAGATAACCAAAAACAGATGACATAATGAAGTCTAGTTGAATTTAATTTGAGAGAAGTGAAGCATTTCCAGAGAGCAAGAAACTACACCAGATTCCTGAGGCAAAATGTGGCTCTGCGCCCCTCTGGGGCTCGGTGTCTGCAGGTGGAAAGAAAAAAGGTGGCGAAGACGACACATTGCACAGCCAGCTGCTGGGCTGATCAGAGGCCAGCCGTGTGCAGGGGGGAGAAGTCTGCCAGGACAAGCTGGTGTCTGGAGGAGATACAGGGCAGCAGTAATTTGATTAATTCATCATTCTTACTTGGATTTATATTAAAGGCCATACAGTCAAAGGTGAACTAAGAATTAGAGTGAGAATCATCGTAGACTTGTGCATTCTGGATCCTATGCAAAGGATAGGATCCTATGCAAAGGATAGTACACACAGCTTAAGTGTGTACCAGCCGTCGCCTGGCTTGAACACTGGTAGGACCTGAAAATTCAGCTGCTCCACTATAGGTTTCCGCAAGAGTGGACTAAGCTATGCCCAGGACTCCTTAACTGAGTTGTGGTTCAGTACAGGGTGATTTCCATTCCTGTTGAAATATGAGTGTTTATATAATTAAGTTGGCTCACAGATACTCAGAAACTGTTTGCACTCCCCAAAAGACATCCGCTGCCCTCTTCTTATGTTTTGAGACAGGGTCTCACTAGGTACTTCAGGGTGGACTTGAGACGTATAGGTCAGGGTGGCCTCAGACTTGCAGTAATTCTCTTGCCTCAGCCTTGCAAGTGCTACATGAGGACTAAATGCCTTAGTGGAATTGCCTTAGAGAATGTTTCTTATGTTATAATTTAGATAGTGTAATCTTACCACCTGTGGATAACCCACTACTATTATGGACTACTGGACTATTACTGAATTCATGCATCTACAATATTTGAATGGCAATGGAATGCCCATCTCTGACAAAAGTGAACAAAAAAGGGGGATATAAATGAAGAACCATTTTTCAGTGAAAAAAAAATATGCCTGTATATACAAAATCGTTAGCATAGATATACAGCTACTTTCTCTTAGTTCAATAGAAGAAAGTTTTGAACTAATAGTGTTTAGTCTGTCTTGTACTATGAGTAACCACTACAAAGACAACAATATGCAACGTATTAATTATTGTAAATGTCCTACTAGCCTGTTCTGAAACTGTCTCATTGCTATTTCTTTATCAATAAAATAAATTAAAAAAACCTAAAAAATAAGTAAGAAATCAAGATTTTGTATTTTATTTTTTCATTTGTGGTTTTGTTTTGTACCAGGTATAAGGTTATATGTTTTATTTTTATTTATTTATTTGCTTATTTATTATAATTGTCATTTATTTTGAAGAGTAAAAACAAGAGCAAGAAAAACAAAAACAAAGAGAAACAGGGTAACAATTAACAATACATATGTTATAGATTTTCAAAACAAGAATATCTTATTAACAGTGATTGATATGTTATTGATTTTTATCATCAAATCTGTTGCTCAGATTAACAGATATAGTCATGCAAGATGGGACATATGATTGAATACTACCACATGCTTTCAAGAAATCTTAAATTGTTCTTCACTCTTATTTTCTTTTACTATCTTTTTTTTTTAAAAAGAACTATGTTAAAGAGAGTATAGTAATAATTGATAAGACATTAGAAATGGTACACATTTAGAAGACCAAGATGACAGGTGTTTTCAGCAGGATTTTAGTACTAAACATTGCTGTCTTCAATGTAGTTGCTTAGTTCACCAATATCCACATAAGAGCTAGTCAAGGTGAGAATTCTACCCAGTAACTGCTGTTTTTAAAAGCCTGATGGAAATTCTTAGTGCAATTGCCTTATCCATTGCTCATACCTCATTTCCTAAATTTTGTCCTTTCTCTTTCTTTGTTGTTAAATCCTTAAGTTCTGTTTCTTTCCATTTAACTGTGTTTGTCATATCTTTTAGTTTATTTTTCTTTTGAGTTCTGAAATTAGGGACAC
>NW_004524630.1:9744635-9746143 GCF_000260255.1 Octodon degus | reverse complement strand
GGTGACAGGGATTTTGGTTGTTTCCAAGATTTGGCTATCGCAAATTGTGCTGCTATAAACATGGGTGCACATATGTCACTATGATATTATGTTTTCAGTTTTTTTTTGGGTTAATTCTGAAAATGGGAATAGCTGGATTGAATGGGATTTCCAGTCCTAGATTTTTGAGAAGTTTCCACACTGATCTCCTGAATGGTTATACCAGTCCACATTCTCACCAGCAGTGGAGAAGAGTTCCTTTTTCCCCACAGCCTCTCCCACATTTTTTTGTTGGTTGATTTCTTTATGATATCCATTCTTCCTGGGGTGAGATGGTATCTTAGCCTTGTTTTACTCCACATTTCACAGATGGCTAGTGATGTAGAGCATTTTTTTATGCATTTATTAGCTTCTAGAATTTCTTCCTCTGAGAAATGTGTGTTCATATCAGATGCCCATTTCTGGATTGGGTCGTTAAAATTTGGGAGCTCTAATGATTATTAGTTCTTTATATATTCTAGATAGAAGACCTTTGTCTGAGTGATTATTGGTTAAGACTTTTCAAGATTTGTGGGTTTTCTTCCCAGTCTGTTGGTGATTTCTTTTTATATGCAGAAACTTCTCAATAAAAGGGGGTCCTAGCTGTTAATTTTTTAAGTATTTCCCAAGCAGTTTGACTTTTGTTCATGAAATGTTTGCCTACCCTATATCTTCAGGATTTCACTTACTTTCTCTTCCAGAAGATTTAGTGTTTCTGTTTTAATGTTTAGATCTTTAATTCATTTTGACTTTAGTTTAGTGCATGGTGATAGACTTGGGTCAAATTTTAGTTTTTGGTATGTAGATTTTCCAGTGACATTTGTTAAAGAGGCATTCTTTTTTCATTGAACATGTTTGGCCCCTTTGTCAAAGATAAAGATAGCTAAGTGTGTTTGTAGTTGTATCTGTATCTTTCAATCTAGTCCATTGATCCTCAGGTTTACTTTTTTGCCAATACCATGCTGATTTTATCGAAGTAGCTTTGTAGCATAATTTCAAGTCAGGAATTGTAATGCCTCCTGTCTTGACTTTTTTTTGCCCAGGATTACCTTTGTATTCTAGGTCTTTTCTGGTTCCAAATAAATTTTAGAAATGATTTTTCTAGGTCTGTGAGGTATGTTGGTGGTATTTTGATAGGGATTGCATTAAATCTATGATAGTTTTTGGAGTATTGCCTTTTTCACAATGTTGGCTCTTCATATCCAGGAGCAAGGAACATTTTTCCATTTTTATGAAATCCTCTTCAATTGCTTTTTTCAGAGCACTGTAATTTTCACTGAATAGATCTTTGACTTCTTTAGTTAGATAAGTTCCTAAGCATTTCATTTTTTGTGGTCCTATTTTGAAGGGTATTATTTCTCTAACTTTTCTCTCCATATATTTGTTATCTCTGTAGAGGAATGCTACTGACTTTTGGCTATAGACTTAGTATCCTGCTATGCTACTGAATTTGTGTATTAATTCTAGCAGCTTCTTTGTGGGGTTTTTTT
>NW_004524630.1:9737654-9743485 GCF_000260255.1 Octodon degus | reverse complement strand
TGGTATGTGGTGCTGGGGGATTGAACCGCGGTCCCTGATGCCTTGCCAAGCTTGTTCTAAGTAGGTGCTTTAGACCACTGAGCCATCTCTCCAGCCCCTATTTAATCTTTCAAAGAAGCAGCTTTTTGATTTGTTAATTCTTTGTATTGTTTTCTTTGTCTCAGTTGCATTAATTTCTGGTCTATCTTTATAATTTCCTCCATTCTTTGGGCTCTGGGTTTTGTTTGCTCTTCTTTTCCTAGACATTTGATATGTGGCATTAGAGTATTTATTTTATTCTGTTTTCCTAATGTGTGATTTCATATCTATAAATTTCCCTCTAAGAACTGCTTTCATCTCATCCCATAAATTCCAATAAGTTGTGCTTGAATTTTTATTGAATTGTAGATATTGTTTAATTTCTTGTTTAATTTCATCTGTGACTCATTGGATGCTGAGGAGGATATTATTTAATTTACATGTGTTTATGGAGCTTTTGTTGTTTCTTTTGCCACTTATTTCCAGTTTCATTACAGTGTAGTCAGATTATATGCATGGGATAATTTCTTTTCTCTTGCATATACTTAAGAATGACCCAGGACTGGGGAGATAGCTTAGTAGAAGAAGTTCTTGCCTGGCAAGCACAAGGGCCTGAGTTCAATCCTCAGTTTCTCAAAAAAAAATATGTGGACTAATATGTGGTCTATTTTAGAAAACGTCCCATGTGTAGCTGGAAAGAACATGCATTCAGCTGTGGTTTGGTGGAACACTCTGGAGATGTCCATCAAGCCCATTGTTCAAAGGTCTGGTTCAGTTCTGCTACATCTTTGCTAAGTTTTATCAGCTTAACCTATCTTTGAGATCTTCTGTTAAGATTGTGATATTGGATATGATCATAAGAGCAATGACTGTAAAGCTAAGCAGATATTAAATTGGTACTTTGTATTTAAATTAGTTCCCCTAAGTTCTATCTGATCAGCACCCCTTGATGTATCTGGATTCTTCCAGGCAGACTAGTTTACCCTAATTACCTGTTCTCAGAGAGAAAGAGAGAGAGAGAGAGAGAGAGAGAGAGAGAGAGAGAGAGAGAGAGAGAGAGAGAGAGAGAGAGAGAGAGAGAGAGAGAGAGAAGAGGATGCTCTCATAGATCTTGATCTAGCAGTGTGTCTCAGCTTAAGGAGTCCAAATCTACTGATTTCAAATTTATTTAAGTGGGCCTGCCTTGGGTCTGGTTGCTATGCTCCACTTTTTCCTGCTGCAGCCCATGGAAGTGAATCCGCAGTGCCTTACTTGCAAGATGTTCTGCTCATGGATTAACTGGGTTGGTCTCACCCCTAGCCTCTCTTCCAGGAGTTCTGCCACAGTGTTCCACATGAGACCAGTCTGCTGGAGGAGCTTCCAGTGTGGGCTGGCAGTCCGTCTCACGCACATGCTGTGCCTGTCTGCTGGCTGGCTGGAGGGAGGTCCTAGCAGGCAGGCAAGGTTGTATGTTTTAAACCCCAACAAAAATATTTAGTTTTAGTGTTAAATATCTAACAGAGAATTTGGAACAAATTTTTCAAGATGCATAAAGGTGAATTGAAAGACTAAAATACAAGGGGAAAAGAGAAAACAAATATCTGACAGTACTCTTAACACCTGAAATACAAACAATTACATGATGTAAATACTCTCAAAGTGAAGATGGAAAGAAAACAAGATCAAGTTCAAATTGTATACGTTC
Source organism: Octodon degus (assembly GCF_000260255.1). Classification (NCBI taxonomy): domain Eukaryota; kingdom Metazoa; phylum Chordata; class Mammalia; order Rodentia; family Octodontidae; genus Octodon; species Octodon degus. The sequence goes on along the minus strand of NW_004524630.1, from coordinate 9,741,783 downwards.
TACATGAGACAAGAATAGAAATGAAAGGATAATTATACAAATTGCTATAATAGTCTTATAGACATATAGTATCAGACAGTCAAGTTTAATAAGAGAGAATTACCAGAGAAAACAGAGAACAATTTATAATGATTATAAAGTTAACTGACCAAGATGACACTGCAGTTCTAAATGTGTAAGTACTTAATCACAGTCTTTTAAATTACACAGAAGAACACTTTTAATATGGGCAAGTAATCTCTTATTAGACTGATGTTCCACAAATGGCAACTATAAATTCCAGGTAAAATATAAACAAGTAACTAAATAAATGCATTAGAGATCAACCACTGAGCCCCTTTTGGAAGAGAGGAAGGGCCCTGAATGAGACGCCTTCATTGGCTGAAGGCACACACAGAGGACGTGACAGAGCAGTTCATACCCAGCAGGAAATCTGTTGCCTTTATCTCTAAAGAGCTAGAACACAGAATCTGAAGACATGGAATGTCTTGGAAATGTAGTAAAATCATCCCAGAACAGAGAGAAGCACAGACTGAATTCCTTGCATGTACACTTGCTACATGTGCAGGGGGGATTATAAATCATGCTTGCTTGTGATAACCTCTTCATATACCAGCTAAAGTTAAAAGCACTGAAATAGCATTTGTGATGCCACTGAAGGATTCTCATTTTAAATCTAATATATTTGTTTAACAAAAGCAACAATAACACACATTGTAAAGGATGCTAAGAGAAACCCTACTATACACAGCATATTCATAGTATTCAGGATAGAAATTCAAACTTAGTTAATTTTCAGCAGTCAACAAGAGTGAATAAACAGGAAAATCTCTAAATTTTTAATGATGAAATGTAGATGGTGTTTGTAAATCTCTTAATACAAAATAAATACTCAATACATATTTGTAGGATAACTGTCTGTCCTAGAATAAGATTCAAATGATCTGATTTCTGTTTCCCAATCTGCTACTTAATTATTTGTGTAAAATCATGTCATCTTCTCATTTAAAAATAAGTAAATTCAGTAGATTAAAGCACCTGGTTAGGCACACACAGGGTCTAGGAATTTAATCCCCTGGCCTGCTGTGCTAGCTCTGCCCCCTGGTACATTGAGACTGCAGTTGAGACTGGGTGTGGTGGTACATGCCTGTAATCCCAGCACTTGGAAGGCTGTAGGTAATCTGATCACTATGAGTCCAATCTATGCAGTGAGACCCTGTACACCTTGTCCTAAATACAAAAATAAATAATAAAAAATGAGTAAATTGATAAAATGATCTATAATGTTCTGTGATATGTACAGGGAATTGAAGTTCAGCATTCATTTCATCCTGCTAGTAGTGTAGATTTCTTATCATGCAGGGTAGAAGTGGATTTTAATTTGTTTAAACAAGACAAGTGTAAGATGTAGAATATAATAGAACAGAACAAAAGAGAACAGATAAAAGTGCATCACACCTAGTAAGAATATTATTTAGAAGCTCACCCTCTGTATGTGCTTGTCTATCTATCTACTATCTACTTGCCTGCCTGCTTATCTATCTATCATCTATCTATAGATATTAATAAATGGATATACACATACTGTGTTATGAAGTAAGTATAACTTACAACCAAATATTTTTGCAGAAACAGTCTTTAAATATACCTTTTTTCTTTCATAGGGAATGAGAAAGCTAAAGACTAAATTTTGTGACTACCTTTTAGCTAGGATCCCAGATATACTTGGATTCAGGGTCAGGTCCTGATAGGAGATTTGGAGACAGAAGGGAAGCGGGAATTTTGTTGCTGTCCACACTACACACATGTCGGTTCTGTTCGGAGGGGTAAGACAGCTATTGAGTTTGGTATAGAAGTGGTGAGTCATAGCCTTCTTGAGTGCTAAGAAAACATGTACTTTTTGTCTTATTATGGTTCACAAAGTAGACAGAACGTAACCCAGGTCGGCAGCTCACAGCACATAGTTGTGACCCTGGCCCTGGGACGGCATTTCAGTGGTGTGATCTTGGTGGTGGAAGTTCCAGGGGTCTGGTCCCTGCTCCCTAGCTCCTAACCTTCAGACACTTATTCTCTTCCCTGGCAGGGGACATCATTTTGAGTCATTTCTGGAGGGAAAAAAATCAATTTAATCCCCTGTGGTGATGGTGATGATGCCGCTGATAATGGTGAGAATGACTGAATTTCTAAAGTGACCAATCTTCCGTCCATAATAAATGTAAACACATCTCCAATTCTCGAAGAACAAGCATAAGACTGCTGCTTATTATACAGACAAAATAGAATTTCAAGATCTGGTAATTAATTTGACTTTGTTGAAAGGGGATTTTTAGCTGAATAAGTGATAGCTATAATAGCAAAGATAATTTTTTGGATGACTTTGGAGTTTAATAAACATGTAAGAAAGGACCATCACAGGCCTGACGGAGGACATGGTGGTGGCTACTCATATGCTGATGTGAAGTTTCGCTGGTAGATAAACTGCTTCAGCCATAACAGACAACATTTTGAATTAAATTCATAAGTCTAGCACATTTTCTATTATGTCTTTACACTTGTATAAATTAAAGCTGCCAAAAATGGCTTTCATTTCTTTTTCAATTTAAGTCTGGTGAAAAGAGGTACTCTAGCTTCAATTTGCTCTGTATCAAATTATAATTCCAGGCAAATTATTAAGGAAATCTCAAAAGAGAAGTTTTTAATAGAAAATGCCAGTTTAATTCAGGAAAAACCATGGAAGCGTATTGAAGTGAATCATTTCAGTGAATGGGGTACAGTTCACAGGAGTTCACAGGGAACACGAAGGCAAACAGAGTGGAGGGAGCACATGTGCTCTGGAGGAGCCTGCGTTGTCTGCTCCAAGTCTGTGTTCTTACCAATCATATTTAGAACTTTTGCTGCGACACATATTGCTCATAATTATTGTTGTGGCTGAGAAAATGCAAAACAGATGGATGTTGAAAATGAAAGCAGCCTAGACCATAGAAAAATTGATAAAAAATGACCTTTCGTTGGCTGAGGATAGGAGACATTAGAAGTTAGATATTCCAGTGTGAATACAAATTCTTTCTTTCTGAATAGATCTTTTTATTTACTTAAATATTTGAAATATTGATCTCCAGTAGTTCTCAGAAATGGGTTACAATTAGATTTTTAATGTGAAAAGTAAAATCGTGAAATTGAAACATTAAGAAATATGAAAGTAGGAATTTGAAGTGCTAATGAAAACATTTCTTGGCTTGAGATTGATGCAAATTTCTTATGATCTTGAAATGGATATTTAAAGTGCTGATGTTTCCTTGTTTAGTTGTCAGTGAAATTAGTTCCATTGTTCAGGGCAGGAAAGAGTTTACTGTAAATAGAGAAAATTGTTGAGTAGTAAGTTAACCCTAATTATAATTGGATGGCTTTGCTTATTTAAACATTAACTTCACAGTCCATATTATTATTTTTAGAGTCTACATAACATGTATCTTGCATTTACGCTTTTCTGAAACACTGCAACCTGGGATGCAGTTCTGATGTGGTTTCTCCGTTGTAACTTACATAATACAGCAGAGTTTCTTATTTCTCCTTTGAAAATATTTATTTTTGATGAATACACACCACAGGACAAAATGACTGTGGGCCTTGTGGAGACTCGGTGTGTGCTCATAGTCCATTTTAATTTTGTTTTTCTTTTTTTTTTTTTTTTTTTTTTGTATTTAGGACAGGGTGTACAAGGTCTCACTAGGTAAATCCAACTCATAGTGATCCTTTTGTTTACAGCCTCCTGAATGCTGGGATTGCAGGTGCGCCCCAACATACTCAGTCTCAATCACCCTCTCAGTGCACCCTTGGGGCGGGGCCGGCACAGCAAGCCAGGGGACTGAACTGCCGGCTCCTGCATTGGCCTAGGAAGGCTCTTTAACCTGCTGAAGTATTCGGCCAGTCCATCTTAATTCTTTCTGTTTCCTTTCTGTCTCCCCTCTCTGATTCTTGTCCCTTTTACAAATGTCTGTTCCTCTATTTCTTATTATCTGTCTTTTTTTGTTTTTATTTTTTCCATAATTTTATTGAGAAACAAATAGCAATGAGACAATTTCAAATCAAATTGGTAGGACAGTTCCAATAATTAACACATTACATACTC
>NW_004524630.1:9731360-9737134 GCF_000260255.1 Octodon degus | reverse complement strand
TGCTCTCTGTGAAAGCCTGAGAGAATGTTTTCTCTCCATGTGACTCTCCTTAGGCACACTCTACATCATTGATCACTTTCCACTTTGACCCCCATTATCTCCTTGATCAGAAAATTTGGGACACTACTGAGTTACATGATGTTACAGTACAAGTTCTCATACTGAGTCTTAATTGACCTTGGAAGGCTTGGGCCAAAATGTTGGCCTTCCTTGCAGCCCTCTTTTTTCTCTAATTTTGGTCTGCAAACTTAGGTTGTTAACCCTCCAGAAGAGAAGCTTATTGTTATTACCATACAACCTAGGCTGTTAAGCTTAACCTCACTATCTGAATACCAAACATCTTAGGCATAACATGGAACAGGTATTTTTCATCAACTATTGATATGTTGAACTTTAAGTCCCTACAGAATATGATGAAAAAACATTGAAAAATTAGAATATATTTTAAAAATAGGCATAAAGAATTATATAATTCTTATGTTTACACGTAAGTCCAAAAACTAACCATATACAACCTGGTAGCAGGACAGTCCCACAATATTCCTTTTCCTGTCTCCTGCCTTCATTCACCACCCCCTACTTTTTGAACAATCATCTACCCGAGAGACAGCACAGCAGCAACTGGCATGTCATGACAAGCAGCCCATATTCAGAAGACCAGAATGACAGGCACTCCAAACATGAACCTACTATTACAAATTGCTATCTTCAGTGCAGTTGCTTAGTTCACAGGTGTCTGTATATATAATTATCAGGTTGAGAATCATTCCAATTAACTGCTAGATTCAAAAATCTTCTGAAGATTCTTAGGATTGCCTTACCCATTGTCTTAGTTACTTTTTACTCATTGCTGGGACAAATTCCCGACACTCAAAATGAAGGAAGGAAAGGTTTATTCAGCTCACAGTTACTGGAGGGTTCAGCCCATATTCCGCTGGCTCCAAGGCAAACAACAGCAGTTCACACAGCAGAAAACAATGAAGAGCAGAGGAGGAGCAGCAGCTGCAGCGGCGTCCATCAAGCCTCTCTCTTCCTTCTGCGCTGACTGTGAAGACTGGCGCTCCACAGTGAAGATCAGAGCTTCTCCAAAGTGCTGCCACTGCCAAGATCCAGCTCTCCAAAGACTGAGACTTCTCCATGAAAGCCGGGCGGGGTAGCAGGAAGTTGGGCAGGGTGGCAGGAAGACTTTTTCAATTCCTGGGCCCTGCCCACCTGCAGGGCGAGGCCCCCACGCTGCCTGAGCTGATTCAGCCAAGTTGACACCATGTGTCAACTAACACACCCATCTTCTACGTATAACTGTATGGCTTCCCCTGTCATGTTCTATTTTTCACTTTATTTAAACTTTGGTTTTCTTGTAGAAGACAAACTTTTATGTATTTAAACTTGTGTCTAATTTTTCCACTTAACAGCAGTGAACAGAGATTTCCTTATGTCACTTTGAGGACCTGAGTGTGGCAGGTGATGTATCACATGTTTGGACAGAGGAATCAATTTATGGGTTGCTGCATACTCAGATACTCATCTTCATTAGGTATTTGCCACCTTAGACTTCTTTGTAACTTCTTAGATTATTGGCCAAACTTGTTTTTCTTTTACACTGTATTTTTGGAACACTTCTATCCATAAATTTTTCACTCAGATTTAAATCTTTTATTATTTCAAAGTTTACTGAGCAATGTTGATAAACCATGTTCCCCAAAGATGCACACACCCACCAAGTTCTATCTAAAAGTAAACAGTGGTATGAGTAATTTTTTTTTTTTTTTTTGCGAAACTGGGGATTGAACTCAGGCCTTTGCACTTGAGGGAAGCACTTTTTCTACTGAGCCATCTCCCCCACCTCATATGAGTAATTATTTGATAGTGTGAGTGCGCTAGCCCAGAGTTCAGATCACAATGTTAGGGGTGAGAAGAGGTCTTGAGTGCCTATTTCCTCGCGAATAGCATCCCTAGAGCCTCTTCTTCTGTGGAACTGGCAAAAAAAATGAACCTTGAAAAATGAAAAGAAGAGGCCTCAGCTGTGAGTGCTCCACCTGCCGTGGCTACCACCTTAACAGTACTGTTAAGGTGCACTGTTAACACTACTGTGGTTCTCTTCAAATTTATTAATAAATTGCTCTTAGATTGTTTAAAATGTAATTCTTCTGTGGAGTTTGTCTGATCCTGCCTCATGGAATTTGTCATTTATTTATATTTATAAACTTTTCTTCCAGACCGATGCCCATCTTGTTATCTTTTACGCTCTGAGGTCTATTTTATAGCACATCCTTTTTTGAATTTTTCTAATTTAATTTAATTTTATTTTGAAAAGTAAAACCAGAAGCAAAAACAAATAGAAAAAAAAGAGACAGAAACAGGGTAACATAAACAGAACGTATGTCACAGATTTTCAAAGCAGAAATAGCTAATTAACAATGGTTGTTATACTATCTTTAAAATTTTATTTTAGCTTATTTTATTTTGAAAATGAAAAACAAAAACAAGATCAAAAATCAAAAGTAAAGAGAGAAACAGGGTAACATACCATAGTACACATGTTATTTTTTGTAACATATGTATATTATAGATTTTCAAAACAAGAATAGCTGATTAGCGTCTTCTCATATTCATATAGTGCAATAAAACTCCTGGGTTTCCTTGAAAGAGTATCACCACTCTTTCAGTGCATAGTTCTTACATACTGCTGCTCTGTGGGACTCTGACACACATGTGGGTCTTGCTTCTTTGGTCCAGGAAGTGTGAGTGAGAACAGTGCTTACAGTTTCGGGGGAAACATTAAGGCGCCAAGTGCCATTCACTATGTTATATTTAACTCTGTGATAGGCAGAATAACGTGGCCTAAAGATCCATGCCCCACCTTAGAATCTGTGCTCACCTGGCCTTAAGCAGAAAGTGGAACTTTGAAGGACTGATGAAGTGAAAGGATGCTGAGTCAGAGAGATTTTCTTGGAAATTTTAATCGTGAGCCATTGCCGTAAGGCAGCACATACTGCCTGTGACCGGTGTAGGGCAACTGGGGAACTCTGGCCACCACCCACCACATGTGACTACTTCCCAAGGCTTGCCTAACCAATCATCAAAAGGTTGGCATCTTAAAACAGCAGCAACGTTTTCTTCCACAGTTCCACAGACCAGCATCCCAAACTCAGGGCTTCAGCAGCACTGGAGTCCTTCACGAGGCTCTAGGAAAGCTTGATCTCAATGCTCGTTCTAGTTGCTGGTGGCCGTGGACACCCAGGTTCACGACTTCAGTCTCTGCCTTTGCCTTGGTGTCATCCTCTCCGAAGTGCTGCTCTCTTTCCCTCTATGGGCTTTCATTTGACTTTGTGCCCACTCAAATACCCCAGGAGAAATTCTTGCTTTCAAACTCCTTAACTTAGTTACACTTTGACCATATGTCATTTTCCATAATATGCCTATGTGGTAATATGCACACATCTTAGTGAGTAAGATGTCCTTCTGGGGGTCACCAGTCACCCACTTCAGGGGGCCACATCAAGAAGTTGGGAAAAGCAAAGAAGCAGACTATCTTTTAGGGCATTCAAGGGCTGGGAATGTAGTTCATGTGAGTGATTGCCTAGCATGCACCAGGCTCTGAGTTAATTCCTAGTCACACACACACACACACACACACACACACACACACACACCAAACAAACAAACAAATGACAACAACAAAAAAATACAACTCACTGTGTCTAGAAGAATTATTCCCAGTCAAGATTTATCCAGGTGGGACCCATGTTCAACTGGATTACAGGGTTGCAAGGTCATTGATTTCCGTTGTCACTTAATTAGAGGCAATCTTATTACTATAGCAGGATAAATTAAGACACTAAGATTCAGTGACTGGCATTGATGCAGGTATCTTGGATGTCTGGCTGTGGCAGTAGAACAGAAAGAAAGTAGATACTGCTGGTGGGCATCGGCTGGAGCCACTGACTCTTAGAGTTACAAGTTCTCAGGTATCCTGTGAACACTGCATGTCTTAGTCTGTCCTGAGTGACAAGTAGCTCTCTTGCTTTCAACATGTATGGAATTGGACAGTTTAAAATCAAAGCAAAACAAACTAAACCATGGGATTTGAAAATAGATAGTCACAAGTCTTAAAATCCTTCTAATACCTGTTGTAAGACATTAGATTGATGTCTGGCCATTTTAATAATTGAATTTGTTTATGTGTAAATGAAAATGATAATTGAATCTTCAGTCATCCTTAAATCTAATATTTTGTATAATTACTATTGTGCTTCAATTTAGATGTTAATAATCTTTTATTTAGAAACTATATTAAGTTATTCTTAATGGCCTTTGTTTGGAGTGAGTACTGTCTAGTTTCTCCAAGTTTGTATCATGCTTTCAGCCTTTATTTCATGTGTAGTGTATAGCGCTGGTCAGTTTGTATTTGGCCCACATATGGAGAAAATCTTGTATGGATTAATGTAATATTTGTCCACATTTTCCACTCTTGTGGCCATCTCTCTCAGAGAGGAGCCAACGCTCTTCATTAGCATGATTGGTGTATTTGATTCTGTTTCAAGTATTTGCTAATATAACCCTATTAGGCTTCTATCAAAGAATGTACATGTTCAAGTTCACTAAGTATCTTTTTACTTTAAAGTCCTTTGATTTCTTTACTTTATGACTATAAACCTTGGAGATACGCCCCAAGGCAAGGAAGCCTACATGCAATAAGCCATTGTAAAATGCCTTTCGTACATGGAGAAATATTCCTTAGAACCCAAAAACATTTCTATTATTCCAAAATATGTGCTTAATTAAGGATTAGACAAAAAATATCACTGAACATAGCAACGGCAAAAATGCAGCATCATGATATGCTCTTGGGAAAATTGTGTACTTTAATTACAGTAGTTCTATAAATATTTATGCAGGTTTGTATTTTAAAAAGGTATTCAATAAATTAGTTGCCATGGACTTTTTAAAACAGCTAATTTACACTAGCACTATTTAAGCATATGCATTTCTTTTTTATTTCTTTGGCCCAGAGTCTACAGGGTCTTACTCTACAGATCAGACTCATAGTGATTCTCCTATATTCAGCCTCCCAAGTGCTGGGATTATAGGCGCAAGCCACGCCCACTCTCAGTTGCTATCTTGGAGTGCCCTGGCAGCAGGACCAGCAATGCAAACCATGGATCAAACCCCGACCACTGCTCTGTGGCTAAGCAGGTGCTTTAGTCCACTGAGGTATCTGGCTGACCCCATGTATTTCATTTGTATTGAACAGATGAATGACTTTTATAGTGTGTCTACATATACATACAACATGAGTTTACCATGTCTATCTACTCTCCTTATTCCATCCCTTCCTCCCTCATGCCCTATAAAATCTCTAGTTAATACTTCTTCTGTCTTCAGGTCCATATAACTACTGACTTATTTTTACTATTTATTTCCACATACAAAATTAGAATATGCAATTCTTGTCTTTCTGTATCTGGTTTATTTCACTTAAAATGATGCCATGTTAAAAAAAAAAAAAAAGAGCAGCACAACACTACAAGTCCAAAATATGTGTTAAAAGTCAAAAAGCTCTAAGGAAACTAACGAATTGTACTACTTCTTTGGCTTTCTAATTAAAATGAAATGGGGGTGGTCAAGATCCAACTAGAGATCTTTATAAAGTATCCTGGGTATACATCCACGTGTGAGCCCCATAGGGAAAGGACCAGAGCAACAGCTTGAGGTCTTGACCAAAAAAAGAAAAAAAAATGATGCCATGTTACCCCATTTACTTTGCAGCAAAT
>NW_004524630.1:9720583-9730764 GCF_000260255.1 Octodon degus | reverse complement strand
TTTTTTGTGGCCAGTTCAGCCCTGGTGGGGCTGGTGCAGCATATGATGCCGGGGATTGAACCTTGGTCCCTGCACTTTGCCTAAGCATGCCTAAGCAGTCTCTTTAGAGCACTGAGCTATCTCACTAACCCCATATTGCTATCTAGTTTTTTTTAATATTCTTAATGTTAATCCACTATCAGATAAATGACTGGAAAGCAATATTTCCCATTCTTTAAATTGTCTTTTTACTCTGTGGCTTCTGTGCAGAAGATTTGTAGTTTTATACCATCACATTTGTCAGTGTTTGGTGGTGTTTCATGTGCTTTTAGAGTCCTACTCTGAGTCATTTCCTGCACTAATGTCATGAAAGGTTTTCTCTTTGTTTTCTTCTAATAGTTTCAGAGTTTTGGGTTTTACATGAAAGACTTTGATCTGTTTCAAGTAGATTTTGTCACAGGTTGAGAGATGAATCCCATTCTAACCTAATGTAAATGGAATACCCATTTTTCCCAGCAACATTTGTAAAGGAAGGTGTTATTTCTGCAATGTATGATTTGGCACCTTTATTGAGAATCAGCTGCCTCTCACTTCATGCATTAATTCTGGGATTTTTGACATATTTTTATGTGTCTGTTTTTATGCCAAACATGCTCCTTTTGGTTGGCTCTGCAGTACGCAGTGAAATCAGCTATTGTTATTCCACCAACTTTCCTCATTTTTCTCAAGATTGCTTTTCCTACATGGGGTCTTTTGTGCTTCAGTAGGTATTGCAGGAATTTTTTTTTCTCTTTCTGTGAAGAATGGCATTAGTGTTTTGATGGGGATTTTATTGATCCATGCATTATTTAAGGTAGTACAAATAATTGGACAATAGTACTTCTTCCAACTTGGGACCATAGAAGACATTTTCAGCACTTAGTGTCTTTTTCCATTTCTTTATACAATATTCTATAATTTTCATTGGAAGATTATATTTGTTTAGCTAAATAAATTCCTAGGCTATTTGTATGTGTGTGCATGTTGTAAATGTGACTGCTTTCATGATTTCTTTCTTAGCCAATTCATTATGGGTATATAAAATATCTACCAATTACTGTACATTCATTTGCATCCTGATAATTTATTGAATTTGTTTTTCAGTTCTAGAGTAGTTTGGAAGCATATTTAGCTTTTTATTTATATGAAATCATGTATCATCTCATGCAAGGATTATTTTACTTCCTCTTGTTCTGTCTGAATGGCTTTTTCTTTTCTACTCTTACCCAGTTGCTCTGACTAAAATATCTAAAACTATGGTGAAGAAAAGCAGGTAGGGGGCATCCTTGTCTTAGTCCTGATCCAAGAAAGGATTAAGCACAATCATTTTCTATTCCCTTTCTTTTAAGCATTCATTTTTCTGAAATATTTAATGATCAGAACACTTTTCTAAATCATTCACTGGTTTTTTTAAATAAATATTTAAAATTTTATGAGTAAGTATTTATATATATATATATATATATATTTAGATAAAACAGTGTAAATATTGCTTTATCTCTTTTGAAATCATAAATATAAATTTCATTGAATAGTATACATTCAGAGGTATATTTTTCTCTAGTGTTTCTTGTTTTATCTCCTTTCCAAACACTGGTGTTCATAATTTAGGACAATTAAAACAGGTAATTAAAAAAAAAGAAAGAAAAAAGAGAAAATTCTCTGAGCTAACACACTTATTAATACATGTTAGAAATAAAATTATTGTAAAATAGCACCCAAAAAGCCTGGTGGGGCAGCAAAAGTTTCTACTACTGGTAAATGGGAAACATCAGCTACTTGACCTCAACGAAGTAAAAATAGTTTTTACTTTTACAAGTATGAGTTGAATTCTTTCACAAAGTTCACACAGAGTTTTCTAATGGGAAATGGTTGTCTTGCCATGATCTTATAGAAAGAAATTCAGTGCAGTATGCCTCATAGGAATTAATTATAAACCCAAGTGTGAATAATTAGTTTTAGCACTGCAGAGAGAAAATTATGAACAAGTATTTGTATGACATTTGAATTAACTATTAATGCCAAATTAACAATCATGATAATTTAATTGCATGTCAATAGGTTGCTTTCTGAAACATTTAGATACTTAAATTATTCAAGTTTATAAGTTTTTTTCTGCCTGCGTGTGGAATTTCATTGGAATGAAGTCGAGTTGAATGAAGAAATAAGAGCTAGTTGAACATTCTTTGGCTACTGGTAAGTGTCAGTGAACTGCACCTGTGAAAACACCAGGCTCTATCAGATGTCTGTACCACTAGAAGGTAAAAAGAACAGGCCCACATTATTTATCTTTTGACATTAATGCAGAACAGAAATATATAATGACTCTTTGTGTATATTGTTAATCAGATTCATAAAATCTGGAAGCATGGTGTACTGATTGATATGCTGTGTCGACCTGAGAAGTTTAGAAGTTTAATTAAGTGACTCAGCAGGAAGCCAGGATTCTTAGTTTGTAAACATCCTCATCCTGCACAAGAGGAGGGCGCGGGCATAGTGTGAGTTCCACACCCCCCGCCCTGGAGCAGCTAATTTATAATACAAGGTGTAGGGAGAGGCTGACTAGAAGCCACAGATGCTGCCCATAACTTTGTTCTTCACTGTTTTCTGCTGCCATGAACTGCTGCTCTGTGCCGTGTGTCACTCTGCCTGGGACTCAGCCAAGTATAGACTGAAACCTCCACAAACTGTGAGCCAAAGAAACCGTTTCTTCCTTAATTTTGGCTGTCAGGTATTTTGTCCCAGCAACAGTGAAAAGTGTCTAGTCACCAAGTTGCCAAGGGGTAGATTGTAGTGGTTAACACGGTGTGTCACCTTGGCTGAATGGGCTCCTGTAGTTCTGGCTGTGGGGGCCCAGGATCAGACCTGGGGTGCAATTGGTTTCATCCTGGGGTGTGATTGGTTCTGCCCTAGTGTGTGATTGGGTCTGCTCTAGGGCATGATTGGTTCCACCCTAGGAAGTGACAGGCCGACTCACAGTGACTCAGCACATAAAGTATATTAAAAAAAGGAGCCGAGGAAGACTTCTCTGCTTCCCCGCCCTGCCTCCTTGAAGAAGTCGTGGTCTTCCTTCCACCACTTTGCAGCTGTGCCGCTTTGGAGGGTCTTCGCTGCTGAGTGTCGGTCTTGGCAGTCAGCTTTGAAGGAAGAGAGAGGCTTAATGGGTGCCGCAGCTGCTACTCCTCCACTACTCTTCATTGTTTTCTGCCACTGTGAATGGCTGCCATTTGCTTGGAGCCACTGGAGTGTGAACTGAAACCCCCACAAACTGTGAGCTAATTAAGCGTTTCCTTCCTTAATTTTGGGTGGGGGGTATTCTGTCCTAGGAACGACTGAAAAGTAAGACAAGTGGTAAAAGGTGTATAAGATACAACCACACTGTTTCATAATTATTTAAAAATAAATGAATTTGGGCCTTCTTCTACATATGCCTGAAATACAGTGGTATTTCTTTTACAATGATTTTTTCTCTTTTTAGCAGTGCATGTTTGTGGGTAGTTGGTATGTGCACATGATATCTTACCTCTTTTTATGTCCCCTCCCTTGCTCCTTTCCATGTCTTAGTCCTCTTCCATTTATTTATTTACTTATTTATTTTGATAAAATGTCTCATTATGTAGTCCAGGATGGTCTTGCACTCATTGTAGGTTGGCCTCAAGCTTTCAGAGATCCTCCTGCTTCAGCTTCCCAAATGCTAGGTACAGGCATGTGTCACCATGCACAACGCCCATGTCCCATTTGTCAAAGTTCTACCTCGCTATTTGCTAGTGTCTGTTTCACTTTTGATTTATTGATACTTTGGGTTCCTCAGATATGAGCAATGATATGTTTTCAAAACTTGACTATCTGATTTACTTCACTTAGTATGGATTTACAGTTAACCACTTTTCTATGAATGATTCAACTTTACTCTTCTTTATGGAAAAGTAGAACTTCATGGTCTATACATAGTACATTTTTTTTTCATCTTTATGTATTTGGTACAGGGTCCTACTCTGCAGCTCAGATTCATAGTGATCCTCCTGTTTTCAGCCTCCCCAGGGCTGGGATTATAGGTGTAATCCACCATGTTCAGTTTTGGTGGCTGGCTTAGAGTGCCCATGGGGAGGGGCTGGCATGGCATGTGATGCCAGGGATTGGACCCTGGTGTCTGCACTTGCCAAAGCAGGCACTTAGTCCACTGAGCTATCTTGATGGCCCTCATACTATGTAGTCTATACACCCGTCTCCTTATAGGTACATAGGTAGGCCACTTCTGTAATTTCACTCCTATGAATTATGTATAAACATGGGTATGTATACATCCCTGTAGATCTCTTCATAAAGAAAGTATGTGTTGTAGTATAAGTACAACATATAGTTTTCAGGGTAGAATTCTTGAGCATTTGATGCTTGGGGGACTGGTTAACTTAAAAATTTATTTTTAACATATACAAATTCTAAAACAACTACTTTTGAATTGAAATATTTAGATGATTGATATTTAGTGCAATGATTTCTGTGTTAGAATTTGCGGTCCTGTTTCATTGTGAGTTTCCTGTCGGTGTTCTCCAGTTTTCCTTTATTCTTTGCTTGTAACTTGGAAAGGACAATCACAATCTTACAACCTCCAATAAATGTGTGGTTCCAGGATCACCAACAGAAAATGAAACAGCTCATCACTGGCCAACTTTTTACCTTTATGGCTTTTTAATAAAAAGTCCAGTTGTGTGAGGACATGGAAACTCCTCCCTGTGAACAGGTCAAGGCCCCGTCAGCTCTTTTACTTTTATGCTGGCACCAGTGTTTCACTGTTAGAGTCACTGGGCCCTTGGTAGGTCTGGAGAGAGGAGCGTTCTTGCATGCAATATGGAATTGCAGTGGTGCAATGAGTAGGAATGAATTTAAATAAAATGAAAATGACATTTTATTCCTCTGATATACAGTTAACTCAAGAACACTTACGTTAAGTGTAATAAAACCACATGACCTCATAGCTCATCGTTTCCAACATTAGGGTCATTTTGCTTCTTCTTACCTGTGATAGAGTTTGAGGATACACTACCTCAAGGTAGGGCATCTGCTTTTCTGAGAGCACAGCAGAAGAGGAAAGCTACTTGTAGTTCCTTTTATCCTTTCCCCACAGAAAGGCGCAAGGCAAGAATTTTCTGGATTTACTCTAAAATAACCCATGATATCTTAATTCCAGAGCTGCTCTCCAGATACCATGAGAAAAGACACACCTGCATCCTTCAATACACAAGAGCAGCAAAAATGATCTTTGCAAATAGGCTGTGCCAAATTCTTTCTGTCTCTGGCCACTAGATCGTAAGTCCTTTGTCCAGCCGTATGCTTGCAAGATTGGCTACCCTTCACTAATCCTAGTACATGAATGATAAACTTCCCTGTGTCTTTAGGCATCAGTTTTGAATGATCTTTTTTCATGTAAAAACCTTAATGAAATAGATATACATGTAATTTGTCTCTTATTATAGTTGCTGAAGCAAGGAACTTTGTGAAAGGCAAAAAAAAAGTAATTTTTCATTTCCCTTGCATCTGTAAGCTTTGTAGTACTACAGTGAAACACTTGATGTAGGGTCCTTATGAAGGGGTTTATTTGCGTACAGTGCTGAAGACTCTTAAGTGCAGTGTGGGTGGTGAAGGCTTATGATCTCATGGCATGGGTGACAAAGGTTAGAGTAGTTGTTCAGAGAAAGTGATTAAATCTGAATTTAGAAGCTGAAGGAGAAATTAAATGACCAAAGTGCCATAGTCTACCTTGGAAACACACCTTTGATGACCCAAAGAACTGCCACATGACTTCAATTCTAAAGGTCCACAGAAATTTCCTACAACACTGCCCTGGGGATACAGGAAAATGTAGGAGATGTTAACAGTACTAGTACCACAACATCCCTACAAGCACAGCCTCCCTTTACTTTTCTCCCTCGTTGACTATTTTAATGAAGTTCTAAGACATTAACATGCAGGTAACTTCAGTGAATATCCCTAAGAAATAATAATTCTTGGGCTGGGGAGATGGCTCAGTGGAATAAATGCTTCCCTGGCAATCACAAGGGCCCGAGTTCAATCTCCCATTCCACAAAAAGAAAAGAAAAGAAATAATAATTATTTTTTAATGTAGTTAGTACAGGGTCTACAGGGTCTCTCTACACAGATCAGACTTGTAGTGATCCTTCTGTTTTCAGCCTCCCAAGCACTGGGATTACAGGCCTGCACCACTATTCGAGGACTCTGTGGCTGGTTTAGCTCCCCCTGGGGGCAGAGCTGGCATGGCGTATGGTGCTGGGGATTGAACCCAGGTCCCTGCTGTTGCCTAAGCTTCCTAAGCAGGCACTTAAGTCTGCTGAACTATCTCAGAAGCCCCAATTTGTTTTATTCTAACTGCAATGGTATAATTGCACCTAAAAGTAAGCCATAATTCCTTAATATAATTTAATTTTCAGCCCATTTGTAAATTTTCAGAACTGATTAGAAATATATTTCAATTTTTTTTTGTATCGGGACAAAAATACAGTAATAAATTGCTTTTGATTTACATGTCTTGAATCTCTAAAATGATTCAGTTTCAACTTCCTTCTCATTTCCATTTATTTGTTTAAAAAACTAGGTCACTTCTCTGGATGAATTTAGTGCATTTTCACGTGGGTGCTGTTCCCTTAATAAAACTTTAAACCAAGTCTTGTAACCTTCCCATGGATGTGAGCCATTAGGTGATTGGCTGGCAGCTGTCCAGGCGGGTACCAGTTTCCCCCAAGGCTCTACACCAGCAAGACTGACATTTTCCCATAATGTGTAAATTAATCACATGACCCATTTCAGCATAAGAAAGGATAGCTTGCAACAGATAAATCTTTATGGAAAGTGCTTGAAAAATGTAAGTGATTAAGAAAAATTGGATTACCTGTATCCAAAATGGACTGGAGTCTTCTGAGACATCCAGGAACCCAAAACAGGGCAGTGACATCGGTCTACCAAAGACAGAAAATGCTCACTACAGCCCACTTTGTCTCAAAGCCGTTACCCAACTCAGCACAGAAAAAAAAAAAAAAAAAAAAAAAAAACTTTGAGAATTCAAAATGCTCATAGAGAGGAGGATGCTTTCTCTAAGGAGATTTAGGGCTATTATTAAGGTCTCACACAGTGATAAATTAGGACCAGCTTTCTTTGAAGGAAATTTGTCAAATTTTGAAGACTAACAGACAAATCCTTACTCTTGACAATCAGAGTAGTTGTATAGCAGTCTTCTCATAGTACTAAGTAAAAATTAAACTTCAGAACCTATTTAGGACAAGGACAGCACCTATGGAAGTTTTGGTGGAATTTGCATGAAAAAGCATCAGATAAAACTGAAATTTACCAAACATGCACTGCAGTTTTGGTTAATCTCAGTCTGTAGATTAACCTGATTCTGTTAATCTCAGTCTATGCCTATATCAAGCAGTCCTTCCACCCTGTGGGTGCTTCACAAAGCAAAAGGTGAATATTTGTGGAAAAAGTATATCACTTTGTTTATACAAATAGCTAGCAGTAAATCAAGTTTCACACAAATAATATTAACTGTACTAAAATTTCTTAAAATAACTGGAAAATACCACAGAAAATAGTAATATGTACAGAGATAATTCTACTACAAGACTAATATCAAGGATTTAAATGCCCATAATTATTATATTAAAAAAGTAGAAAACTAGTGAAAATATGGAAACATCGTTACTTTCACTGAAAACCAAATTTCAAGGGGTAGTCCAATAGCTTAGTGGATTAAAGCACCTGAAAGCAGGCGCAGGAGCCGGGAGTTTGATCCCTGGGCCTGCCATGCCAGCCCTGCCCCTGAGGCACAGAGGTGGTGATTGAGACTGGGTGTGGTGGCATGTGCCTGTAATCCCAGCTCTTGGAAGGCTGTAAACAGGCAGATCGCTACAACTCCAGTCTAGTAGTGAGACCCTGAGCGTCCTGCAGATATTTCCTTAAAAATACAAAAAACAAAAACAAAAACAAAGAGAAATTTCATAAAAATGTATAAACGTAAGTCATTAGAATTTAAAAATGTATTATAATTATGCATTCAGTAAATGTAACAGATTAAACATGAAATTACATCATTTATGAAGAAGTCAGACATTTAAAGAATATCCAAATGAAGACATACAGAGTGAAAACAAATACAAAAAATAGGGTATGAGCTATATGAAGAAATGCCACATTTCATAGCTAAAGTTTCAGAAAATGACTTGTGCAAAACAGAATTATGCAAGGGAACAGAGATAACTGTTAAAAATATTGCTACACTGATTAAAAATATTCGCCAGAGTCAAGAAGTTCTGTTGCTGCCATATAGAGTCATTACACTGTAGGATAGTCATATAATTTTGTTATTGGCATCAAATAAAGTAGTTACATGGTAAGGAAGGTGATGAAAGGTGAAAGAAAAAGGAAAGCCTCATAGTAGGTAAAAGAAGGCATATTGCTCTGAGAAGAGCAGAATTGAATCTAAAGCTGTTTTTTTTTTTTTTTTTTTTTTTTCAATAAAAATGATAGAAAGCTAGAGACGGCAGAATGACATCATTCGAGGCCTGAACACGGCCGTTGCTCACCGAGAAGTCTATCCCATTTAAATCATGGGACAATTAAAACTTTAATAGGAAATGAATATGTTTTCAGAAAAGTGAATCTGACAGGTTGATGCACTGAAAGAAATGAGAAATATTCAAGGCAATAATTCAGATGGGAGAAAAATGATTGCATACGTCAACACAGAAGCACAGAAGGATGAAACAACCGAAAAGATACCTGCACTAGGTCTATGTGTAAAACTTAAACAACTATGAACAATTATGAAAATTATTGGAGAAGTTAAATGGAATTAAAAGTTCTGTGATTGTCACATCAGCAAAGAAGGAAACATGAAATTCCTTAGAGCTCTGGTATGGTTTAGATGATGTACGCTCCCCAGCAGTCTCCTGTCTTTAACGATGGGGCTCTGAAAAGCCAGCTCTGAATAGCTCAGCAGATTAAAGTGCCTGCTTAGGCAGACGCAGGGACTGAGGTTTGATCTCCAGAGTGCCGTGCCGGCCCCGACCCCGGGGTGCTCGGAGGCGCGATTGAGACTGGGGGTGGTGGCGCGTGCCTATAATCCCAGTGCTTGAGAGGCTAAAAACAGGAGTATCACTACAAGTCCAATCTGTGTAGTGAGACCCTGTAGACCTTGTATTAAATACATAAAACAATAATAATAAATACATTTTAAAAAAGAAGAGCTAGCTAGATCACGGTGGGCTTACACACAGTGAACCTGTCGCACTAACGAAGTCACAGCTAGGTGTGCTGACAGAAGGTGGCCCTGCTCAGAGGCCTGGGTCACTGGACTAGAGGGGTGTCTTCTTCAGTCCTTGTTCTTCTGCTTCCTGATGGAGACAAGGGGAGCAGGTTCCCCCATTGTCTCCTTTTGTAATCCATTTCAGCCTTGTAGCCAGCTAAAGATGAACCGAATTCTCTAAGGTCTTTGAGCCAGGTGAGCTTCTCTTTCTCTATGTTGTAGGTGCAGAGAATTTTGTCCCAGTCACTAGATAATGACTAATATAAGCTCTAATAATCACAATCTGAAAAACTATGTTGAATTAATTAGTGAATTGTATCCTTGGATACTATACACAAATCCATTGACATTCTGTTGTTTATCTACTTATGGGAAGCGTAACGCCACAATTTTAGAGAAACTGAGAGGAGGGTGTGTTTTGTATTTTTATTTGGTACAGGGTATCACTACACAGTTCTGACTCATTGTAATCCTCTTCTCTCGGCCTCCTCCTGAGTGCTGGGATTACAGATGTGTACCTCCATGCCCGGTTTAGAGGCCGGCAGAGCATGCCTGGGCTTTTGGGCCAAAACAGGAAGTGATGCCGGGGATCAAACTCAGGTCCTTGCATTTGCCAGGCAAGAGCTTAGGATGTCAATTTCTCTCCCCAAACCCATGAGAGAAAAAATATGTTAATAGATCTGAGTTGGGAAAAGAGAAACATTTTAGTTTAAGCTGGTATTTTAAATTTTACGTTAGACAAAGTATTCACAGATATTTTATTTTAAAATTTGTGGTCTTTTTTTTTCTAAATCTGACTTCTTTTCTTAAATGCTTTACAATGTACTTTGTATTTTTATGGTTT
>NW_004524630.1:9700968-9720483 GCF_000260255.1 Octodon degus | reverse complement strand
AGAAAAATAACTGAAATTTTGAGTTTCTAGGTTTAAAATGAATATCTTACTATTATTGTGTATTAAACATACTTGAAATAACCTTTTTGTGTTTGAACTACCAACATGATACATGACTCTATCAGTGTAAAAATTCTTATATTTATAAAACTACTTTTTAGATTCTCTTTTGTGCCTAATTTCTTATGTCTTTTTTATCTTTGTGCTGGGGAACCTGTTAAGCACATTGATTTCATCCCTGAAGAATATCTTCTGAGAAAACATTTAGAGAAGCAATCAGAGAAAGCTGGGAAGTGTAGGAAGAGTTGCTTTTTGGGATATTTATTCACAGTTCAGTGTGAAATGGAGACGGCGACTGCTGAGAGAATGGATGTTGGGGAGATATTTTACTCTAATTAAAATTGGCTTCTGCTCCTTAGGAATGCTGTCAAGCAAGATCTATGTGAGCCCTCGCTTCATACACTGCAATGGGAGTTCCACTTGCAGGATGTCTGTTCCTGGGGGCCTAATTCCCACGGGAGCTACCAAGGCAAGCACATGTGGGCAAGACAGCTTGCCTGATATTCCTGAGGTGGCCATGGTATGCAGTTTAGGCTGGGTCCCCATGTTCAGCCCAAGCTTCCAGGAAGAGGGGCTTCTAAGCTTTGTAGGTACTTACCTTTTAAAGGGAAGTCATGGTAGGACATTTGGACTTCTCCAGGTTACACAGGGTCAGATGTATTGTGGCTTTCCAAACACTTTCTTTAGATTAAAAAGTTTGGAACTGGAGCTTGCCATGTTTCTGAGGAGACCTTTCGGAGAAGAAGATAATTGCATCCTCCTCCTTTAAAAATCGTTTCCCTGGATCGTATCAATGAGAAGTCTGGCTTCTCGGGTAGACTATTAACCAGATCGACACTGTCACTACAGAGGTAAGGACAAAGATAGAGGTGGGGGTGACCCAGACATTTATATTTTAATGCCATCTTTTAGAAAGAAAGACTGTGATCTGGGGCTGAAGCTCGGTGGAAGAGCACTTGTCCAGCACTCACAGGGCCTTGGGTTCAATTCCCAGCACTAAATAAATTAAGTCTGTATCCAATGTAGCCCATAATATAAACACAATCCCATTAATCATGTATTCTATATTAATATTATATTGAGACAGAATCACTAAATCTACTAGGAGAGAAAGTAGTTAGAATTTTGAAGATATAGAGGTAGGCAGAGAGTTTATGAACAACAACAGCAAAAAAATCTACACTAAAAATACTTCACAGTTTCAATAACTGGGATCTAATCTTATTAAAAAGATTTGGCACATCAAAAGACATCAAGAGAGTGAAAAAAAAAATCCATGAATTGTGAAAAAACTTCCATCAACTGTCACTCAAAGGATTTTTATCTAGAACGTATAGAAGATTAAAAAAAAATCAGACCACTAACATTCAAAGATCCAATCCAAAAATGGGCGTCTGAGAAGACTACATACTTCTCAGATAAAGAAATGCAAATGGAAAATGAATATATGAAAAAATGTTCAACATCATTGGTTATTATGGAAACGCAAATTAAAACAGCATTGAAACTCCATCTGACCCCATAAAGAATGATTATCCTCAAAAATGTCAACCAATAACAAATGCTGGCAGGGCTGTGGAGAAAAAGGTACACTTTTCCACTGTTGGAAGTGCAGATTGGTACAACCACTATGAAAATCAGTGTGGCGATTCCTCAGAAACTTGGAATTAGAGGTACCGTTTGATCCAGCTATGCACCTTCTAGTGTTTTCTCAGAAGAATTAAAAACAGCATACCACAGTGATGTATGTGCACCCCGTGATAATGGCAGCATGATTTGTCATAGCTAAATCTTGGCAATAACCCAAATGTCCATCACAAAGGAGGAAGGGGAAGAGTCTATGCATATGTGATACAAATAGCTAAGATTATTACACTATTAGGTTCTGTCAGTTTATTGAAGGATATAGCTAGAGCTTGCACTGTTGGATCATTTTTACATGTCTATATCTGGTAATCTCAGTAACTACTTTGAAGATAGCAATATGCAATAGAATAACCATTGTTAATTTCTTATCATCTTGCTTTGGAACTCTGTATAGTTTTCATTGATTTTTATTCTCTTCAAAATAAAATAGCTTCTTTAATTATGGGGATGTCTGAAGCACTTTAAAAACACATAATTTTTTAAAAATATATATAAATTAATGACATTGGACTATTGAGGGAATAAAAAGTTCTAAAACATTTTTTTAAAGTATGGATTGATGATTTTATGCTCTTTTTATCCTGGTAAAGATAACTAATCACTCAGCAAAAACTGGTTCCTTTAAAACTAGAAAATGACACACAAAGGACAGCACAGAGATCTGTGGCTTGCAGAGTCAAGAACGTTTATTATTTCTGAACATAAAAAAGTAGAGGTAGTAATGAAAGGCTTGAAGGAACAAGGCCCTGTGTGGATCTGTGGCTAAAGAGACACAGTTTCATCACACAGACCAGTTAGAGCTGCGTCTTCTTCTACTGAAGAGCATTACTTCGCATGACATGGAAGTAGCTGCAGATAAACTCCAAATATGGAAGAATGAATAAATATGGTAGCAATGAAGACTAGGGGAGACATGAAGAAAGAGGAAAGTCTATGGAGGGTTGGAGATCTTTCTCCAAGGAAAAATTGTAGACAGAAGACTCATAAAACAAAGTGATAGGAGGCAAAGAAATCAAATGCCTTTTAATTTTTTTTCTCTCACTAAAATGCCATGTTGCTATAAAAAAATACCCTGAGATATCTTCTATCTCTCACCAGAATAAAAAGCTTTAAAAAAAAAGTCAGCCTCTACCTGGGATGAGGTCTCCAAGGCCTTTATTGGCCATCACTGTAGAAGATGAAGGGTAGGCACAGCCCTGCAGCCAGTCAGGCAAGGATAAAAAATAAGGAGCAAAAGACTCTCTTGTAAACAGCAGGACTGGATGCTAATCACAATTCTTCTTAGATTCTTCTGGGATACAAGTGTATTTCGTATCACTTGGCCATGAAAATCTTGTTATCACTGTCTCAGTGACTGTAATCTGTTCCCTAGCCTTTCTTCCACTGAGCTGTATGTTGTTGTAATAATCCTGGTCATGCATCTCTATCGTGTGCAAGGTATCTGTTCTGGTTTAGATACAGAAATTCCTCCAATTGCCTAACTCATAGCTGGGGCTATTAGAAGGTGATTGAACCATCAGGTTAAAGTAGTTGGCTTGCTTTTAGGAGGTAGCATCTGGTCAGAAGAGGCAGGACACGGGTGATGTGATTTGGAAGGGATTTCTCCCTTCCAGTCTTCATGTTTCTCTTTCTGCTTCCTGGCCAGAATGACATGATTAGGTTGCATCTGCTGGTCCTTTCCACAGTGCTGCTTATGTCTCAGAATCAGCCAACCATGGACTATAAATGTGAACCAAAATAAACTTGTACTTCTTTAAGTTGTGCATGTCACATGCAACGATGACTAAGACAAATTGGGCCAGAGAAGTGGGATCATTGCTGTGACTACTGAATGATCATGCAACATGAAAGTTCCAGAAATGGCTCCTGGGAAGATATTGGAAAGGGTGGAAATTATGGCTAGAGAAGCTATCGAATGCTACAACTTGATGAGAGACTTTGGCCAGAGCTCAGACATAAAAATGCTGATAGCTGTAGGGGACTCAGGTCAACAATTTCTGACATTGCCAGTCAAGCAGAAGACCCAATACTATTATGGGCTACTGGACTCTTTTAGAATATTTCGCTGAGTTTACACACCTATAATATTCAAATAATGGAACTTAACCAGAAAAGGGGATACAGATGAATGTCCATTTTGTATCTGTGTATTCGAAGTGGATAGGATAGATATTTAGTTACATTCTCTTAATCAATAGAGGGATTTGTTCTAATGGTGTTAGGATATCATGTCCGCATCTTGTACAGCAATTAACCACTAGGAAGAAGGTATACAATGTGTTAATTATTGAAACTGTCCTACCAATTTGATTTGAAACTGTCTCATTGCTATTTGTTTATCAATAAAATTATGGGAAAAAAAAAGAAATGCAGACCGTAAAGTCCAGTTGCAGAAATCTTCGCTTGGCAATGAGTATTCCATTGTTTGTTTGATTCAAAGCTATGCATATTATGTTCTTCTGGAAAATGTGCCAACATTTTGTTCATAGCTTGACTTACAGACAAAATTTTAAAGCAGCCCAGTGTTCAGGCTGTAGCATAAATCCTGCTTGCTGTGTTTGGCAAGACTTAAGTAAAAATCAGAAGGAATAAGCCCATTTAAAAAACTTTCAGTTTCTTTAGAAAGGATAAACTTGTAAATTTGGAACAGGGAAAACTACTGTTACCAAAATCATTAGCATTAAAAATAAGCCACATACTTAGGATATGAGGACACCAGAAAAGATGCCTCAAGGAAATTTTAAAAATTTAGAAGAGCTCACCCACCACAAGTTCACAAAAGTGCAAAGAGAATCTCTTACCTGCTACTTGAAAAAGGCTTCCTGAAGACTGATGTGTGTGTCTATATCTATATCTATATCTATATCTATATCTATATCTATATCTATATCTATATATATGATTTGGTTCCTCGTGCTTTAGCAACCAGGTACTCAGAATCCTCTGCAATCTTGATCCAAGGATTCTTGGCTGCAGTTCCAATTGGTGTTGTACCCTGGCATCATCTGTTGAACATAACTCTGTGGGCATGCCTAATGCAAAAGTTATTGGATCTTGGAGGCTTACACCCAGATTTTAGAACAAAGCATGGGAGGCCAGGTGGTAAGCTCCAGAAGGACACTGCACCAATGCTTAGTTTTGTCCCTTTTTTCAATTGTGCTCCCTTGTCACTGGAAAGCTTTGCACTAGAAAGCTGCTCACCCATACAGCAGAAAGCAACATATGTGTTGCTTTCCACCATGGGTCTGGAATAGGCAACAGGCAACCACAACTGTGTTTAGAGCTGGAACCTACTTAAAATGGACCGGACTTTGTTGTGTAAGACTGAAGGCTATGAACTTTTGACAAATTTCTAATTATTTATCTATTTACATCCAGTCAGCATCTGTTGAGTATGTGAGGAGACAGATTTTTAGCACTTCCTAAAATATACATATAAATAGTGGATATCTATCTATCCATAGATAGTATAAATATGCAATATTTATAGTATATATAAATATGCGATATTTATAGTCTGTATGAATTGATACAGTGCAATTTTCATCCGATTGAAATATTGGTTTTCGTAGATTTTTTTCAGTGTTTTTAGAAATGCAAACATATTTAAAATTATATTCTATTTCTGTTTTAGAGTTACATTATGTCTGAATTACTATTTTCACATTGCTGAGCAACACCTGAAATTAAAGAAGGAAGGTTCATTTAGCTCACAGTTAGTGGAGGTTTCAATCCGTAATCGGCTGGCTCTAAGGCAGGGTGGCATGGCACAGGGGAACAGTTCAAGGTTGCAGAAGACAGAAAAAATAACAAGAGAAAAAGGGGAGAGCAAACCTCTTTCCCCCCTTATATTGTAAGCAGGCTACCCCCAAACCCAAAGCAGGTGTAGCACTCACACCACCTCCCTACCCTCCTCTTGCATGGGATGAGGATGTTTACACAGTTAGCACCCTGGCCCCCTGCTGAGTTAACCAGCTAAACTTTTCAAGCTGACACCATGAATCAACCATTACACATTACAAGGAAGATATTTTGAGTTCAGATGAAACTGGCTGGTTGCTATGCTACATATAGTTATGTAAGAATAAAAGCAGATGAATTATAAAAAGTAGATTAGCACTCTATAATTTATAGACAAGACTGGTTTTGAAGGCAAGAGAGCTCAGAGCAAAATCTTGTTCCAGAAGATTAATTTCTTAAATTAATATGTCTATTGTTTATCACCTTTGCTCCCCAAGGACTTGAAGAGCTTCCCAGAATTCTTAGTTAAAATGCAAAAAGCCAGACAGAAAATTGATGCTTACCTCATATTACTCTTTATCAAAGCAGTAATCAATATTTTATGAAAGTGTATGAAAAATTGTATCAGAAATGTGTAGCATGCTAGTATTTTATCTACTCTCTTCATTTATGCTTTCACATAATCTGAGTGATGTAAGCACTGGTTGGAAAAAAAAAAAAGAAAGTGGGTGTTTTCCCATGTTTATTCAACTGTTTCAAACCCACTAAATTTGAAGTCAGTTTATGTCTCTTCCTTACATCAATACAGGTGCCCTCTTAATTGTTTTCCTGCAAGGGGAAGAAGATGGGCAGAGAAAGGAAATCAAGTGCTGAAAATGAAACACATCATCACTGTTGGCCTCACTCTGTTAACGTCACACTGTCATGTGGTTTCTAGATATCCCCCAAAGCCTCTTGCACCCTTAGGTAGGACTTTTCTAGGGAGTGTGCTACTCAAACTTAGGGTCTGGTGTACTGAATCAGTCCACTAACAGGAGTTAGGGTAGTTTGGGTGTGTTTGAATGGCTAGATGGGAGGCACAACCCTCACCTTGAGTATGGGTGGAACCACCCAAAAAACTTGTATCCTGGATGGAATAAAAACAAAGGCTCGGTCATTACTACTGGTTGCTCCTTCCTGCCATGAGCTGTTGCTATTCTGTAATTCCCCATAATAGGTGGAAGCTCCGATCATGGACTGAAACCTCTACAAACTTTCCTCCCTTAACTTGTGCTTAGTGGGTATCTTGCATCAGCAATGGGAAAAGTAACTAGGACACATGCCAGCTACTGCAGCCTACATATCTGCCCATTTATTTCTTTGGTGCTTAATAGCCCTATGCAATTAACTCTTCCATGTCTTTTCCAAAATGACACTGTGTTAGAAATGGGTAAGTTGACAATATCATCACTAGAAATCAGAAATTTGGATGAAAGTTGAATTAGCCCCTGTCTTTCTATTGGTCAGAGTTGTTCAAAGAAATAAAACCTTAAAATATAGATGTGAGTATAAGTGTATAAAAAGAGCTTTTTAATGAACTATTGGCCATGGGATTCTGGAATCTAAACACTCTTAAGGAGAGTCACTGCAAGCTGCAGGTATGGGAGAACCATGATACTGGTTCAGTTCAGCCCAACACCCTAGAATCAGAGATTGATTTCTCTCACCTCTGACTCTGTCTCTGTCTCTGTTTCTGTCTCTGCCTCTGTCTCTGTCTCCGTCTCTGCCTCTGTCTGTCTGAATCTCTCTGTCTCAAACACTGCGTTGTGGACACTAACTTTTCTACCCTTCCTGATTTTAATTAGTAAAGATGTGGAAAAACAGAATAACTTTCTTCCATTTATTGACTAGCATGTGTTACTCTGCATGTATTTACCTTTCTGACCACGTCTGCCTCTTAGTTCTCTTTATGATAATGATTTTGGAAAACTATTGTCAGGTACCAGGAACCAGTGAGGTCACAGCCCTTCATTTTGCCTGGCAGGGGCTCTAGAACCTTCCTTCCCTCTGTATCATCTCCATCCTTCAAATGCACCACTCAAAACAGATGATCAATTTTGTGTGAGAAGCAATCTATTTGCCATTCATTTTTTTAACCTTTCCCCTTCCTAACTCCAAGGCAAAGAAGCAAAGAACACAATCGTTTAAAAAGTAATTATGATGATAGATTTGCAATCATTATCTCTTCAATTTTGTGAGCACAGTTTCTGAATTATTTGGCAGCATTTCTCCACTTTTGCTTTTGATGCAATTTTCTACTCCATGTGTTTGTTTTATCACTATGTTTTCCTCATCACAGTCTATATGCCAGCTTTGAAGACGCATTCTCTTTTTAATGATCTTCATGCTCAAGTTATTCCAGAGGCCCAGGACATAGCTAAGATTGGGAACTGAGTGCTAGAATTGGTAGAGAGTTTGAGAAGGCCAATGAATCTAACAATTAAAGTCCTAGTAAATATATTTAGAAATATACATAGGCACAGGGATGTCTAAGTGGCTCTATTAAGGCTGTTCCTTTTAGGGTAAATCTGCTTCTAATCACTAATCTATCAAAATCTTGACTCACCAAGACAAAGCATTCCTAGTAATGATAATGATGACAACGTTAGAGATGAAGAGCGTGACGATGATGAACATTCGTTTTTGTTAACCCGTGCAGGTCTCGAGGTACCCTTCTCATAGTCTGTGTGTTTTACTCATAGTTTGTAAGTATGTCTGTTATGGTTTGGGTCCGGATGTCCTCTGAAAGTCTCGTGGTCATGAGGGCAGGATTATTGGGGTGGCCAAAGCTAGAGGTTTTGATAGGTTCACTGTCTAGTGCTGGGTTTGAAGGTGTGGCTGCTTCACCCTCCCGAGGGTGAGTAGCTTACACAATAGAGGGGAGAGAAAAAGAGGCTTTCTCTTCCCTTTTTGCTCATGGTGCTTTTGGCATTTTCTGCCACCATCAACTGCAGCTTCTCTGCTAGCCTCCCTGTCTAGGAGGCAGCTAACGAGAGACTGAAACCTCTGCACACTGTGAGCTAAATACACCCTTCCTTCCTTAACTTTGGGTGTTGGATATTTTGTCTTAGCAAGGAGAAAAATAAAACAGTTTCTCTTCCAGAATTGCTAGATTCTTGAGGGAGGAGATCTTTCTTTCATCAGGCAGAACAAGTCCTTTTCCATTATAGGCAAGTGTTCTTTGGGACATCTAAAGTGTCCTTCTAACCCCAAACTTTGTAAAATATATATGATCATTACAGACTTCTGGATGAAACTCTAGAATTGATGTTCAGTTCCAAAAGTGAAGTATATAGTTTTCCTCACAATTGGAGAGCAGATCACTGAAGAGCTTGTCCACAATGATTTTTTTTCCAATCCCAGTACTGAACCTAGAACCTGGTCTTGTTAATGTTCTTTGGTATAGGTTCCCAAGTCATGAACAATTACCAGTTCACAATATGCAGTGTACAGTTTAGTCTTCCTGTGAAATATTTCCCCCTCATCCAACTATCCAATGATCAATTCATCATTAAAGACTTAATTATTTCAACCCTCCCCTTCTTCCTCCTTCCCTCCTTCCCTCCTCCCTCCTTCCCTCCCTCCCTTCCTTCCTCCCTTCCTCCCATCCATCTTTCCATAAAATCTTCTTAACCATTTTCACTTCCACAGGTATCTCAGTAAATATGACATTGATGAAGCCTGAACTCTAATAAGAAAACTAAATATTACTCCAAGAGAAGTTATAGGCATCCAGTTTGGCGTGCATATAGCCATCCTTGTCATAACTTGTGACCTTAGTATGCGTTTTAAACTTTTCAGAAGAAATAAAGTCATTAAAACAGTCATCCAAGCATTTAGTTATTGTCCACTAACACCAAGATTATTTATTTTCTTACTTTAATTGCATAGGTTTGTTCCTATATATGTCTGTATTATATAATAATCTTATTCATTTTGAGGAATTGTTACCTGTGAACATCTTGTTCGTTTTTAGTCTCTCTTTTTTCTCTTCTCCTTTATATTGTCCTCCTGATTTCTTTCCCTATCAAGCTTCTTGTTTCCTACCAGCTTTCCTCTATTTTATTTGTTTGTTTATATTTTAGGCTTTCTTTAGATAAGAAAAGGCATGCAATATTTAACTTTCTCTGTCTGATGTACATCACTTAACATTTTGCTTTCAATTTCCTTCCATTTTCTTGCAAATTGTATTAGTGCATTTTTCTTTATTGATGGCTACCATTCCATTGTGCATATGTACCACACTTTCTCTATCCATTGATCTGTTGATGGGCATCTAGGCCATTGAACTACTACTTCTGTGTTTGGAGAATTTCTGTACAGCTTTCACTAGCTTACATTTTCATCAAAAATCTACAAGGGCTCTTTTTTCCCCAGATGCTCACCAGTATTTGTTGCCTTTTTCTGTTTTAGATGATAGCCATTCTGATTAGGGCATAGTGGTATTTGAATTGCTTTGGTTTGAATTTCCCTAATGGGAAAAGGCTATAAAAACTCTTGTGCTGCTGGCATCTTAAATTCTTCTTTGCAGAAGTGTCTATTTAGTCAATTTTTGATTATTTGTTTTAAGAGGATCTAACTTTTTGAGGTTTTTGTGCATTCTAGATATTAGTCCTCTATCAAAATATTAGCTGGCACTTTTTCCATTTGATATTTTTTGTTTTATTTATGTATTTGGTACAGGGTCTCACTATGCAGCTCAGACTCCTAGTGATCCTCCTGTTTTCAGCCTCCCCAGCTCTGGGATTACAGGCTTGTACCACCATGCCTTGACTCCTTCACTGGCTTAGCATGCCCTAGAGGCAGGGCCAGCATGGCACGCCGAACCAGGGATTTAATCCTGGCCTCCACACTTGCCAAAGCAAGTGTTTAATCTGCTGAACAATCTCGCTGGCCTTCTATTCTTATGATTGTCCATTTCCTCTGCAGAAGATTTTAATTTGATGTAATTCCATTTGTTGATTCTTTGTGTTTCTTTTCCAGTGCTATTGGATTTCTGTTCAGAAAGTCCTTGTCTATGCTATGTCTTCAAATGTTTCACCTGTGTTCTCTCCCAACAGTTTAAAAATCTTTTATTTTTATATTTAACTCTTTGATCCATTTTGATTAGATACTAATGCAGGCTTTGGAGTTCTAATTTCAGTCTTCATGTGGATAACCAGTTGTCCAAGTGCTGTATGTAAAGAGGCTAATGTCAGACTGCACATTTGCCTCAAAAAAAAAAAAGTTTCTTTAGACTGCTGCCTAGAAGTCAGTGTCCAAGTTTCATCATAAGGGAGCATTGATGAAGTGTTGCCGGGGAAGTGAGTTTGTTGCTGACTTGAAACTCCTTAGTTCATTGCGAGCCCCTAATGTGTATCAACCATCAGCCTGCCTTCCTGTGTGAGTGTGTGTGTGTGTGTGTGTGTGTGTGTGTGTGTGCACGCCTGAGTGTCTGTACATGTGTGCACTTACTCGCTGTAGATGTCAAGGAGGAAAATCTGAGTCATAAAAGATCTTTACTATGGTAAATCCAGGCCGCTTTTATTCTACACAGTTTTGTAAACTTCACATTTACAGAGTAAAGCACAGCAATCATGGCAGAATGCATCTTGCATTAGCACTGTTTTATTCCCACAATTTTATTGAGAAACAAATAGCAATGAGACAATTTCAAACCAAATTGGTAGGACAGTTTCTGGTACATAGGCTAAAGCATCATGCTATATCTAGGGTTCAGTGATTCTTAATATTTTGACAAAGTCACAGATTCTGACAAGGGAAGAATGGACCATGCATAGTATATCCGTGCGGGTGCTCAGAAGCATTTTAGTCCACGAACTAAAAACAGTACAGCTTCATATTTTTTTTATCTCAGTTTGGTAAGATGCCATATATTTGTCACATATCTAAACTGAAGTCTATAGCTTCTCGGTATTCAAGTTAAGCTGTGCCACGCAATTAGCTTGAGATTGGAAATCAATTGAACAAAAGAAATTTCCTGAGAAAGTATTATAAAATGAGGGGTGAACAAGCAAAGGGAGCAGGAGAGGATCAGCTCTGCACACATGGTAGTATAGTGACTGGCAGGAAGGCAGGAGCCACACTGGCCTCTTTTTTTCTAGAAGATTCTGTATCACAGCTGGGAGTGCCTAGTGCCTATAAGTGTACATAAGTAAGTACCTCATTTGGGTAGGACAAAGTGTGAGTTGTTATTCAAAATAAAGAGATGATGAGTTTTCCTTGCACAATTTAAGAACTTCATTGGACTCTGGGAAGCCTGAAGGACTGTGGTAAGCTCTGACCTTCCTTAGCCCCCAGTGTGCAGGCATGGAGTGAGACCAGACTCTTAAGAACTTAGGAGGACTCTGAGTGGCCTGTGGGGTGCAGGAGAGCTGTGATCTATGGGCTCAGCATGAGCAGGTACAGAGCTTTCCTGGAGCCATTTAAGAACTTTGAGGGGCTTGGGGTAGCATGTGGGGCTCTGTCTGGGTGATTACTGGGAGCCTCAAAAATGCCAGTATTCAAGCTCATAGGGCAATCTCAATCTTCTCGCCCACCCAGAACAAATACAGGAGACAAATATGCACAAGAACTTGGAAATCACACGCCTATATTTCTGAAGTGATAGCAACTTAAATAAAGAAACAGGTCTGTCAGGCTAGAGAAGACATAAGATCAGATATGATCTCTCAGGTTCAAAAGAGAGGACAACAGTAGTGAAAGAATTGCTCAGCACAGCTAAAGAAGACTCACATAGACAAATGGAGGAGAAGACGGAAATGATGGAAACACTGGTCAGTGGTGTTGTCTTGTTGATAATGTCATTTCACGGAACACATCAGGCAGCATTCATGATGGCCATGCAGCAAGGCAAGTGAAGGCCACCTCAAAGTCAAGTGGGGATGCAGGTAGAAATAAGTGTCACCAAAAAGTGTGACTAAGACCACTGTTTTTGTCATTGGGGTCCTGCTATAAAAAATGTCAGGACTGGGTGATTTATAAACAACATGAAGTTATTGCTCATAGTGGTAGAGACTGAGGCATCCAAGATCGAGGCTCTGACCTCGATTTGAGACTAATGAAAGTGACTCCCTGGCAAACGGACCACTTTTTTCTCATGTAATTACTGTATGGTCAAGTTATAGGAGGCAGAGGAGAGGGGGGCTCTCTGGTGCCTCTTTAATAAGGTACTAATCTTGTCTTTAAGAGTTTCATCCTCATGCTCTAGTTGTTTCCCAGTACTCAACCCTTAATATATTAGGGATTAAATGTTAATATATCAGTTTTGGAAAGACACCCGTAGTAGACCGTAGCGACCTTCCACTGAGTGAACACGCTTACTTCACCACATATGGGATGAACTCTGCCCTTGGCCTCACCTCCTCGATGCAAGTGGTACGGAGGCTGCAACAGAGGCGCCCTACTGACAGCACCGTTTGTATCACAGCACTGAATTCTTGAGCCTTTCCTGTAGTCATATCATTTCAGCACCGAAGGCTGCAACAAATCCTTCTTATCACTCTCTTCCTAAAATCCCCATGGCTCTTGGTGGTGGAAATATTCTGTGTTGTAAGAAATGCCCATCAGCAGAGCCCTCCTCAGCTAGAGATCCTCAACTGATGAACATAGTGATAGGAAGCACATACCAAAGAGGTGAGGAGTTCTCCTAGGATCTTCAAATTGCACTGATATCATGAGGGACACCAGTATACCGAGGGCCTCCCAAACTCAATGAACCAGACTAAGCGCCTAAGAATTGGAATCCTTAACAAAGAAGTGTATGTTTTTTCTAAATATTTTAAGTATATTAACACAATTAATTACTTGTATCATATTCCTATAAGGCAGATTTTATTTACAGAGGAAAAGAATTAATTTCATCCAGTAACAGCTTAATAAAAAAGTTACTGTTATATTCATTTTATTTTTTTATATTCATTGTTAAAAGAAGATAGTAGTGCACAAATAATTCAAGAAAATCATGCAGACTGTCTCATGTGTGACAGAGTCTAATACCATGCATCTAACTATTGTCCTTTAGTCTGCTTGCTTGCAATAGTGGGATAGAACTAGGACTATATCCTGAGCCCTTTTTACTTTTAACTTTGAGACAGAACATTGCTGTGTATCAATTTTGGTGAAGGGTTGGATTTGGTGAGTGATGTCCTATTTCATAGTGTTATTGGGGATAAGAGGGTGCCTGAAATCCTGGTTTGTGGATCTTCAAAACTCATACATTTATGCATTTAATTTTCCATTTTTGCTTCTGGTATGCTTTGGCCTAGTTACTTATAAACCATTGTCACCTAAAAACCTATGCACTGCACCTAATGCTTAAAGGAACCAGAAGAGGAAAAATGAGTGACCCTACCCTAGATTTCACCATATGTTCTACATCCAAAGCAGAATTTAACTGTTACCTAAGTGCCAAAAACAGATGAAGTTGATATTCATTTTAAATTCCTAAGCTTATTATCTTATAATTGACAAGCCTGTTTTGTGACAATTGTACTGTTTTGTGGCTAAAATAGTTGCCAGTATAAATATATAGAATAGCTCCTTGAAAGCATGTGGGAATCACACTTGCCTAAGTGGACGGTCTCAGTATTTTTAGACAAGAGTTTATTGTAAATTACAGAGAGCAAACATTGCTTATGTCA
This sequence comes from Octodon degus, assembly GCF_000260255.1. Lineage (NCBI taxonomy): Eukaryota > Metazoa > Chordata > Mammalia > Rodentia > Octodontidae > Octodon > Octodon degus. The sequence goes on along the minus strand of NW_004524630.1, from coordinate 9,706,354 downwards.
TGTGCTGTGTGCTCTGCTCTTCATTTCTGAAGTGTACAGTCTCTTTTTATGCGCTCCTACTGCCAGTGACACATGCCAGGCTGAAGGACAAGTCACATGCACGGAAAGCCTGAGGGAGCGTGACATATTTAAGGAGGAGGCCATTAAATGCCATGTCTCATAGAGGCAGCGGACAGATTTGTGGCTGAGTTCTCATTTTAAAAGGATGGGAGTTTTCTCAAGTGTACTGTAGGTTGTTTAGTGTGTAGATTTCAATATGTTTTTAACAGAGGAAACTGGAAATGGTTCTCTGATGAAGAGCGAGCTGGGATTTTTCAGATGACATTTTACCATAAGGCAATTTTCATGTACTGGTTGACATTTATTCAAAGACTTCTTCGCTCAAGCCTGCGGGAAAAGGTAGCATTGTAGCTGGAGATGGGTGTTATCTATAAGAACATTTGATCCCCCAATGTTTTTCTTCATTTGCAATCTTTTCTTATTATAATGCCTGGTATCACTTTTATGGATTATGAATATTAGTCCTTCATTACAATCATTTTATCATAAAGTGCTATAATAAGAGAGACATATCTTTCCCAATTTTCCAATATTTTCTTCTAGTACTAGAGATTGGACCCAGGAAACACTGAGCTACATCTCCACTACCTCCCTATCTCAAAACTTCTGTTTTTTTACTTTTATCTTTTTGGAAGAACCGGGGATTGAACTCAGGCCCTTGCTCTTGCCAGGTAAGCACTTATTCTACTGAGCCATCTCCCCGGCCCCTCAAAGCTTTTATCAACTGACCCTTCTCCACAAGGATCTTTCTGGAACTGTCAACACTCTATTGTTCCTTTTACCTAAGAAAATAAAATTCTCAAAGAGGATCTGAGATATGATATGGAACATTTTCTCCTTCTGTGTGGTAAGACGTGTTTTTATTGCTGTATTTTCTAAAGATTTCAGTGACATTCTTCCAACTCCAATGTCTTCTCAACTCTGATCTCACTACTTCTCTGTATGTTTGAGTTGGGGCAGGCTTGTTCCTGCTTCAACCCACAAGGCAAAACAAAGGTGATATGTGTGGCTTTGGAGGTTGTGAGAAAACGCCCTTGCTTTCCCTGTGGTTTTCCAGAAGGTGACCTCAGCTGCCATGTGAGAAATTCATTTCTCTGCGGGACCATGTATGATTTCCTGCTAAGTCACCAGCCTTGTAAGCGAGTTCTTCCTCCCACTTCAGTTCCGTGCATGATTTCATCATCCTGGAGGAGCAAAATAATTTTCAAGTGTCTCTGATTCAAGCCCCATCTCCACTAGAGTAAGAAAATGATTGTTTCCTCCCAGCATAAAGTATAAGGCAAATTGTTATACAACAGTGGGAACTGGAACTGTTTGCTCATCAAATTAGCAAAGGGTTTAAAATAATTATATTTAAACGTGTTTGGCATGTACCTTGTAATGAGCTCATAATTTTATGATTCCTCTGAATTCATTTTAAATTTGTTTTATTTGCTCATTCTAGAAGCTGGTCTCAGGCATGCAGTCTCCAGTTCTACATCACACCCAAAGGACTCACCCATGTAGACAGAGATGAGAACTGAGTGTCAGCTCTCTGTCTCACAGATCTTGCTGCTGTCTGCCCCACTGATTCTTTCAAAGGGATGGTTGAGACATTTACCTCAACGCTGAATGAGGCTCCACCCTATTTTGTTTTGGGTAGCCCTTGTTGTGTGCAAACATTCTTTCTTTCTGACTCCCTTTACCTGTACAGAGGACTGCTCTTCTGACTCACTCTGCCTTCTTTGCTCAGAATCTGGAAGATTCTGAGAGAAGGCTTGAATCTGTTTACTGCTGCTGGGATGTATTGATCTCGTGCCTTCTATCTGAAGAACTATGGCTACCTTGAGCTGTGTTACCCTGGGATGCTAAGACAAAGGTGACAGTGAGGGGCTCATGACCAGAGCCCAGGTATGATCTGGACTCAGGTCAGAGGAAAGGCCCAGATGCATTTGCCCATGTGGTTGTGCTTCCTCGTGTGGGCCCTTGGTTGGGAGTTACACCACTAGCAATAACTCTGCCTGCCAAGTAAAGCATGGGTGCAAGTATTAACATAACCTCGTACCCAGCTCCCCTCAATGTCCTAAGAGCAGGATTGATAGCAGGTATGGCAGTGGGACCCCAGTTCACCTAGATAGTCTCAAAGCATCCTTAAGCAGCACTGTAATGGAAAATAACTTCTTAATGTACCACTCTTTTTTTTTTTTTTTTTTTTGGGCTGGCTCAGGCTGCCTTAAGGGCAGGTCTGGCGCAGCATGTGGTGCTGGGGATCAAACCGCAGTCCCTTGCCCCAACAGCTCTAAATTACCCTGACCTTTGGATTCTATAGAACTATTTTAAAGATATGCTCAGAAACAGAGGTAAACTACTAATGTGCAAGACATGAATGCACAAGTTATGACTCATTATTTGTAATAATTTCCAGTTGCACATAAAACAGCAGCAAAGAAACCATTAAATGATTTCAGTCAATGAAACCACAAGTGTTTAATGACATTGTTTTATTAATGCATCTAAGAGTGAGTGCCCAACCATAAAACAGAAATTATTATCTAAATGTAAATATATGTAAGACCAAGGTAAATATGCATGGGTTAGTTTCACAGGTCAGGTAAGAAGTGCGAGACTGAGGGGCAGATTAAAGGGTCTATAACACCTGGCTGAACCAAAGAGGAGGAAAAGGTATTTCTATCGCCATCTAGTAGACCTGCTGTGTGTGTTCTGACTTTGCAGTTTTCTCCAACTATGACAAGCAGACAGAAGCTGTGCCACATACTCCCTGTTGTTTTTGCTTTGATCCTCTGATCCAATGCAGTCGAAAGCTTTCCACCGAAGAGCAGGCAGGCACAGCACAAGAAAGAAGCTCTTGAAGTATAAAAAAGGGTGGTACCAAAAGGGAGAATGACTTTAAAGACCAAAGTCCTAAGACAGGCTCACTGGGGTGAGCCTATAAGGCAATGGTCTCCACAAAGGATTTGACTTTGTACAAATCAGGATGTGTTCTACCAGTGACTGAGCTGTGATTGGACCTATGATTTTAAATGGTGGTTCTCTAGCGGTGAGTTACCGCTAAAGAAACTCTAACTCTCAAAATTTTGCTGCCAAAAAAAAAAAAATCCCCAATCAGGATTATCATCATTGGTGAATTTTCATAGATGAAGTAAGATTTCAAAACATACTACCTTCGAATACAATTTATATTCAAGTCTCTTTATAGAAAAAAATACCAACTTTTCCATTTTTGTTGTTTTCTGGCAGTTGAATTAGAATTCCTTCTCATCTACTTATTTTTTCTCTCTTCTTGTTACTCTTTTTACTAGGGACTGAGCCGAGAGCTTTCACATTATACTACATTCTCTACTCAGGTTTTTCTTTTTATGTTTTGACACACAGTTTCACTGAGTCTCCAAGTTGTTTCCACTGGGATTAAACTGGCCATACTCCAGTGCTGGGAGTGGCTGAAGCTGAAAATTGATCACGTAAGGGAGGGAAGGACAAGGCCAGAGTGCAGAGAGAAGTCAATCTACTTCAGTATTTTTTTTCTTTTAATTTTATTTTAAAGTGGAAAAAAATGAGAAAAATGTCTTGTCTGGATATTGTGGGCTATTAGTCGCTAGGCAACCTTGTGTCTCTGATGCTAACTTTGCAAAGGTATAAATAAACACTCCAACTGTTGTTCTTGGGGTCCTTTACCAATCAGGCATGGGCCACCACCTGGCCTCAGCTATTATTTCTTGTCTTTAGTCTCTAAATGCTCTCTGTGTTTCCTCCCTGGGACCACTAAGAGACCAACAAATCCCTACACTGTAGGTCTGACTGTAGGGTGTATCTTTTTTATGTGCTTGGTATAGGGTCTCACTGTACTTATAGTGATCTTCTTGTTTTCAGCCTCCCCAGTGCTGGGATTATAGGCATGTGCCACCATGCCTGGTCTCGGAGGCCAGCTCAGTGCACCCAAGGGTCCCTACGCTTGCCTAAGCAGGACCTTAGTCTGCTGAGCTATCTCGCTGGCCCTATATGTATCTTAATGTGATTCTTAAGATAAATATTCTCTCTCTCTCTGTCTCTCTGTCTCTCTGTCTCTCTGTCTCTCTGTCTCTCTGTCTCTCTCTGTCTCTCTCTGTCTCTCTCTCTCTCTCTCTCTCTCTCTCTCTCTCTCTCTCTCTCTCTCCTATTCACCCTTCAGCCAAACATAATTTGACCTGGTCCCTTTCCACAGGCTTCCTGGTAATAGAGGAGGCTTCTGTGTAGTGTGAAGCTTGAGACCTAAGCTGCCATGTTTATAAAGTAATAGATTGTGAACTGTAACACTGTTGAAAGACTTGTGAAGCTACAGACCTATCTGTTTGACCATCGTTTGGGCCCTGTAAATCTGAGTATTGCACTCCAGGAAATAACACGTATAGACACCTACCATGTCCTGATTTCAATGGCTTCTACTTTCAGAACCCAGTAACGAAGGATGCAGAGTCCACATTGGGAATGCAAAGAATATGCGTTTAGAATTCATCCCCTATTAATTGAGGGGCTAAGTCAACAATTACATAGAAATGTGACAACAAAATATTGTGTTAGGTAATGTAACAAGATCACACACCATGCCCCTGATAACTAGAACAGACCCACTGCTCTCTGTAGATTCCAGGCACGGGCTGCACCTTCCGTATTAAACATTGGCAAGCAGCCCTATGAGGTGGGTGATAATTCACCTTCTCTGGCAGTATCCATAATTCAAGGGTCAGATGACTCCCTGACCCCAGGCCCTGGGAACATGAGAGCCAGTGCATCCTCCAGGAGAAGGAAGTGAAGCAGCAAGAGATTCAGAACCTCCCCAAGGGTCAGGACCTGGGCAGGTTTCATCTGAGACCAGAGCTTTGATCATCTTTCATCTTCTTTTGAAAACAATCAAGAAAGTAAATGAACGTAGATCTCAGTTTCAGATTTTGTTTCTCAGATACCTGATGCAAGACACCATTTAAAGGAGAATTTTGTTCTTCATTAGGCATCAAGGGAGTCCAAGAAACCTTGCTTGACCTTCTACTTCAGGACAATAATCATTTCTAAGTTCAGATTCTTTCCCACAAGAGTTGCCTACCTCTTGAGTATGTCAGAAAGAAGAATCTCATTCACTATAATGTGAAAATGAGAGAGACATTCCATCACCTGTGCTGTACTGTACTGGAGAAAAGCAGAGCTTCAAGGTGAGTAGGTACTGTGTTATTGGGAGGTCTAGGCCATTCTATGTAATATTCAAGAATGAAGTCTAGGGGCTGGAGAGATAGCTCAGTAGAATAAGTGCTTGCCTGGCGAGCACAAGGGTCTGAGTTTAATCCCTGGTCCTGCCAAA
>NW_004524630.1:9690063-9700868 GCF_000260255.1 Octodon degus | reverse complement strand
CTGAAGATTGTACCTATGGCATAACCATATGTGTAAGAAGAAAAGAAATTCTTTAAAAGTAGTTATTCCCCCAAAACATAACAATACAAATTAAGGTTTGTAGGCTTTTATATTGTATAATAAGGGAATAATTTTCACAACTAAATTAGCTTAGAGGTGGGTTTCCATAGGCTAAGAGAAGTAATCTAAAATAAAATAACCTAAAATGCATAATTTACGATTAAACCAAAATCAAGGGCTCCCCAATAGAATTCAAAATTGTCTCTTCCATTGCATAGATATATTTTAAAGTGTATTTGAGCATTTGCATAAGCTGTTACATAGTTTTTCTTGAAAAAAACTGATGGTAGTTGATTTTACTTACAAACATGATAATTGCAAAACAGAGGTAAAACAAATTTTTAATGCCATCTTGGACTCTATTTTGAAACTTTTAATAGATTTTTTACAGGTGCCTATGATGCATAGCAAAATTTAGAGCAGAATTTCATATATTCCTTAATATCATACGTGCAGAGCCTGTTTCATTATCAGCATCCACTATTGAGTTACTACAATAATAACTCTAGATTGATGTATCAAGTCAGAGTTCATAGTTAATATTAGGTTTCATCCTTGGTGCATTCTTTGTGGATTTGGACAAAAGTGTACTGTATAGTAATAATATCTTAGACCATGTACTGAATATTTATTAAAGTAATCCTAGAGAAAAAAGAAAACCTTAATTTTGATTTTTGTAGTTTTAGGATAGAAAAGTAGGGAATTTGAGAAAAACCTCAAAGAAGATTATAGTTTTGGTACACAAACTAAATATTAAGGAAAGAAATATAGGGTAGTGCTTTGGAGTACACTATTTCTGGAAATGAATCTATCATGTTATTCATTTTCACTTTATATGTGTCATTTTTATCTTATGAATGGTCAGGATTTGGCAGCTGGTTGGTATGTTCATCAACTTTCCATCTCTATAAAAAAAAAAAAAAACAGCTGAGATAAACTATGCACAAGAAGAAATGATTTAACTTGGCTCATGTATTTTAGAAGTTTTGGCCCATGAGTGCTTGGCCTGGTGGCTTTGGGCCTTTGGCCACGGAGGATACTATGGTGGAAATCTGTGATAAAGAGCTCTTTCCTCTCTGATGGTGGCCAGGAAGCAAAAGAGGAGTGAGCAGAGTCCAGCTCTCAGAATCCTCCTTATGGGTCCATTTTCAAATACCTTGCTCTTTCCCACTTGGCCTTCATTGTAAACATTTTGTCACTTCCCTACCACTATTTGCTGATGGTTTCATAGGACGAGGCTCAAGCCTTTAGCACAGTGACTTGGAGAAACACTTCAGAGCCAAGCTGAATTGTTCTTCCCTTCACTGCCAAAAGTTCATGCCCATTTTACAATGCAAAATGCCTCCATTCTGTTTCCAAATGTCTCATAATTTTAATATTTTAAGTATTGCTCAAAAGTCTTCTTTAGGGTGGCAAGATGGCTCCGTGGACTACGCGCCTGCTTAGGAAGCACAGGAGTAGGGGTTGGATCTCTGACACCATGTATCTTACTGGCCCTACTCCCCATTGTGCTGAGCTGGCCACTGAGTCAGAGTGTGGTGGCCCACACCTGTTATCCCAGCACTGGGGAGGCTTAAAACAAGATGATCACTATGAGTTCGAGTTGCATAGTGACACCATGTACCAAATATATGGGGGGGGGTAATGTCTTTAAGCCTATGGTCTATTCAGCAATAAGTCCTTCTAAAAATAAATAAATACAAAACAAAACAGAAAAAAACAAAAAAAACTTGGCAGCAGTGGAGGACAGAGGAAAATACTCACTCCATAGTAGGTGGGAAAGAAAAACTAAGAAGGAACCAGGCTTCCTACATCCCCTATAGGGCAAGCATCCCATTGACCTAACCATTTTCCACTGGGTGCCACCTGCTAAAGGATTCAGCACTTCCCTATAGCACAACCAGACTTGACCAAGGTTTTAGCACACAGTTCATTAGAAAGGAGCTTAAAATCCAAACCATAGCAACTGGTCAACAGTTTGGCTCCCCAAGAACACTAAAATAATTCTATTTTCATATTATATGTGTATATTAAAATATGGGCAAAAGCTCACTGAAATAAAGGGTGGTGTATTTTTACCTAACTAATAAAATTGGTCTCATAGAAATGTTTTCATTAAGAAGGGAACTTAAGTGGCTGGAGAGATAGCTCAGCAGTCTAAAGCACCTGCTTAGGCAGCCACAGGACCACAGTTCGATCCCAGGTGCCACATATGGGCTAAGCTGACCCCCCCACAAAAAAAAGAAAAAAAAAAGAGGAGGGGTGGAGGAAGAGGAAGAAGAAAGAAGAAGAAGAAGAATTAAAAAGAAGGGAATTTAAAATTATTTCTTTGGTAATCACACTGTATTAAAGTCACTCTGTGTTAAAAACATCAATAGGGGCCAAGGAGATGGCTCGGTAGAATAAGTGCTTCCTTGGCAAGTGCAAGGGACTGAGTTCAATACCTGGTTCTGCCAAAAAAAACCAAGAAAAAGAAAAAAACCGTCAAAAGAACATTAATTGTAAAAATACATGTGAGTCTTTATGTTCCTCAAGATTTCTGATATTGTGACATTCAGGATAGTACAGAATATTTTACTAAGTGAAAGGTGTGGTAAGTGTTATCTTTTGTAGAAGACAATAAAAATAATAGTTTATGAGATATTACTCAGTATGTGCTAGTTTTTATTGCAAAATTCACTAGGTCTTGATCAATGGGGTATAATATTCAGACATTGAATTGTAAAAATTCAGTGTTTAAAAATGTAAAAGTTAATATATATGATTAAAAATATTTACGAAAAGAAGGTGATGTTTGGTGTGAGCTTTTAAAGGCCCCTGGAGATCACACTATGTGCAAGAATAACTTTGATTAATAATCTGCACTTGGAGTATATTCTCGATAAAAAACAGTTTAAAGAAAAAAACATATTTTTTTAGTATAAATGTGCCTTACCTATTCTATTGTTGTCCAATACAGAAATTTTACTATTGCTTTCAATCCAGTGTATGTGGTTGCTCTTTTCTTTTAATTTAAATTAAACTACATGCATTTGAGTTTATTATATTTTTATATGCTAGACTGAAAACATTTTTGATATGTTGAGTTAGTTTACACAGTTTATTGTTGATCCCAGGGAGCCTAGAAAAATCATACTCTTTTAGATGCTGAGGTTTATGTTCTATAACAAAGACATAGTACAACTTAAATGTTAAGTGTTATATTTTAAATTTCCTCAAATTAGTTCCATCATTTAAAGAACTTTATTGGAATTTCATGGGAACATTGTAAGAAAAGCTCTCTGGTGATAGTTCTAGTACCAGAAAAATGTTGTTAGTTTATTGTAAGAATGAGTTTTAATCTAAAATACCTGCTATGGGCCCAAGTAAACTCAGTATATGCTATTTGTTGAAAATTCAGAGGATTTCAGGAGTGACTTGGTAAATGATTTTAGCTTTTTTCTCAAAGTGGCGATAAAGTTTATAATTTTGTACATAGTTTTTCTTATTGCTAATTAGAGAAAAGGAAAGAGAAGAGAAATTATTAGAGAGAACACAGAAATGTTTTTAAAAATTTGAACTAAAAATGTCAGGATTAGAATTTAAGCAACTTGTAAGATTGTGCTAGCCATAGCTATACCCTTAATCAGAAATTTCTTCAACAGAAATAATGAAAAAATAAAATGATACCAATTTATAAATTCAATTTGTGAATACATTACAAAACACTAATATAATTAAAATACTAAGATAAAGATCAGTTACAATTTTCTGTGATTGTGTCTCTGGACATTAAAGGGGAATTTTTTTAAGAAAAGATTAACATTAAACTTAGATGAAGTATACATTTTTTTCCATCAGTGTTATTTCCAAACTATTATACCACTTTATGTGCCAGAGGTTGGTTAAATTTTCATACAACAAAAAATTTTTGTAAGCAAGCATTATACTCTGTTATTCTACTAGGAGATTGTGTTCTGTCCAATAAGAAATGAGATGATATGCTATTTTCTTCTGCTGCTGACTTGATAGAGACAAATGCATTTTCTTGGAAGGCATTTGTGAAGGACTAGGTTCAAGCTTCTGTGATCTGGTTTCTAAATCAAGTTTTGAAAAGAACCTTTTTTTTTTTAATCAGGCATAATCCACTCTGGAAGGAGATTAAAATTAACTTTGCTTATAAGTAAATATAAACAAGTATTATCAGCAGATGTTAAATGTGAAGTTAGTGAACTTTAGATCGTTTTGAATCGAAAAGTACTTTAGATAACGTATCAGTCATGGTTTTACTAGAGGAACAGATATAACACAAGATGTTGAAATGGATAAGAAATTAAAAGATTGGCTTACGACAGTCAATCAGTCTGATGAGGAAGTGCATCTGCACACCAGAGACTGAAGGTTTCAGTCCAAGGTCTGGAGCTCACTTCCTGTTCTGTGCAAGTCTGTATCCGGAGGCCAACGGGTCTGTGACAGAAGGCTGAGGCATCTACACCAGAAATCTAAAGGATTCAAGGCAGAGGTGAAAGAGTCTGTGGTAGAAGCTGGTGGACAACATTCAACTTGAAAGCGAACATTGGAGTTCCTTCCATGAAAATGGAACCCTCTGTCCTTCCTTGTTTTCCTTTTATATCCTTTAAGCGATGAGCCAGCCTAGGGTGACTTCTTTATAACCTAGGGTATAGAATTACTGAGATGATTTAGTTAAGCTTCTAAACTTTTCAAATTGACACAGTTGATCAAATGCTGCAATCCACCCCTTGTCAACTTGGCAACTAGACATATTTCCTTAAATCAATCTCCAGATACAAAGACATTCATATAAGGACTGCAGTGGTTTACTAACTGGTGGTTGACTTGTTACATCCAGCTGAACTGAACTAATGTAGTGCTGGGTACGGGAGGCCCACCTGAGGATTATTTCCAGAAGCATAAGAGGAAGAACTGGAGAAGGTATAGAGATGCTATTAGGTATGATATTTGGAGAAGGCATTGGAGCTGTTGGAAGCTCCTGGTTCTCTTGGAATGTTCCTCTGGAGGACCTTGTCATCCTGGTTTTCCTGGTGAACTTGGCTATTCTTGTCACCGGAGGACTTCAGGACCTCATTGTCACTGAGAATGTCTCCTCCTCCTCCTCCTCCCCCTCCTCCTCCTCCTTCTCCTCTCCCTCCTCCTCCTCCTCCTCCTCCTTCTCCTCATCCTCATCCTCATCATCCTCCTCATCTCATCATTCCCTTTCCTATTGCTTCTTCTTTTTGTGGTACCAGGAATTGAACTCAGAACCTTATGCTTGCCAGGCAGGTGGTTGTGCTGCTGGGCTGTATTCACCGCTTTAACCATAGTTCTTTTCAGAAGAGCTCTGGTCTGCATCTTGAGCATCACTTCCTGGCTCCAGAGGAGAAGATGGTGCCTTACTCAGTATCATGGAGAAACTTGTCACTTCAGCTTTCCCAATGGGAACTCAGATTTTCTCATCATTGGAAAAGCTCAGGACCTCACTGCTGTTGAGGATGGCTGTGGTACTTTTAGGGAAACTCTGGATCATACCTTTAGCATTGTTTACTGGCTTCAATTGTGAACCCTGAGCTTGATGGCATAGATCTCCCATCCTTCTGGCATAGACTTTCTAGATTCCATCACTGACCTTTGGGCCTTTCCAGCACAAATCCGTGGAGCAGGCCTGCATGAGACATTGTCATGGGATATAGGCCTCCAGTTGGACTTGTAGGAGGCATTTTATGAGCTCTAGGTCTTCCACTGGACTCATGCAAGACATTCCTGGGAGACTCAGGTCCTTCGTTGGATTCTTTAGTGTGTGGACAGATTTCCTGCACTTATTGTATATGATTCTTTGAGTGATTCATTATAAAATAATCTTATAAAATGTGTTCTTTATTTTATTGTTTTCGTTGCAGAAAACCCTAACCTTGACAGATATTAAAAACTAAGGGCTAAATAAAATATGGGTAATTACAAAATTGAGCATAGCACTATGAGAAGAAGCATTTTTGAACACTAAGAAAAATTGTCACAATTTACTACAAAATTCACTGGCAATTTAAAACTATAGCAAGATAATGTAGTACAATGGAAAAAGGGAGAATTAGTATTATTGTTTGAATTTTCTGATTTTAAATTGTTCTGTGTTTTCTTAAATAACTCATTTAGTATTTCCTATTTGCTATTTCCATTTTTGGTGAGATGGAAATAGTACGTTTTTGAATATGACTACCTGGAGCATATAGTTAAAGAGCATATAGATTTGGTGATGTATAGAGCATAGTTACAACATAAATTTTAGTTCTTTCTCACTCTAGAAAATCTGAGAAAAATGAGAGATGATAAAATAAATTATATTTCACCTGCACAACTAAATTTAATGCAAGAATAAGTATTTTTAGGCTAGCACAGCATTCTATCTAAGGCTGTCTGTCACCAGTGATTTCAAATCTGTTAACACAGAAATTTATACTTAATTTATTCAAAACCATATACATTTAAATTTTAGAATTTAAAATCTATACTTATGCAAAATTATTTTATGTTAATGAAAACGTATTCTAATTTTTGTATATGATATTTTTAATTTCACTTTTAGCATAATTTTAATTTTATAAAAGTAGTAAAATAATAGCGAATGCTTATTGATAAACAGCGATGTGTCTGGAATTCACCTAAAAAGCATCCATTTAGTCTTCTAGCTGATCTTCTCACCACTCCTGGGAAGTACGTGTTAGCTCTTTGATTGTATAGATCAATAAGCTGGAGTTTATGAAGTTAAAGTAATTTACTTCATATTATCCAATTAGTAAGTGATAGAGTTGTCTGAGATCATGCTCCTTCCTCCTGGATTTATCAGTGAAACTATCAATTTACTTTGAATAAAATTCATGAATTATTGAATAAATAGGTATGTGTGTTTATGGAGTTTTAAGTTTTATTCATTGGTTGTTCAGGACATTGTGTATGTGAGTATTGCACAACTGGATGTAATATGATGGTATGTTTCTTTTGAACTTCCCGAGTACTACATTTAGATGTATCACTGGGGGAGATGACATTTACCAAGGGTCCATGATAGAAAGACTGCAATCACTAAGAAAATCACTAAGTCAACAATGTGTCCTTTGCCTATTGCTGGGACAAAAAATCCCTGATGTCTACAACTTAGAGGAACCCAGATTAAGCAGGCTTATATTTTGGAGGATTCAGTCTGTGCTCAGCTGGCTCCCAGGCAAAGGTGACACAGTGAAAAGGTACTGCAGGGGGCAGCTGCTCAACACAAGGCAGGTAGAAAGCAGAGAGAGAAGATAGTAGTGGGAAAAAATTACCCCTCATCAGACTGTGTCCGTGAGCTGGATCTTCTGAATAAACCTCATCTTCAACAATATATTTAATCATGAACTCTACAATGCTATACTATCAGTGAATACAGAAACTTCCCCTTTCTGATCCAATCACTTTCCAGAAGACCTGTGAGACTTTGGCAGACACTTTAGATCTAAAACATAACATTTGCCTCAACCCCAAAGGAATCATATTCATCTCATTATGCAAAGTCAATATAATCCATCTATAATAGTCAACAAAACCTTAACAATTCCAACATCTCTAAAAAGTTCAAGCATAAGGTCTCCTCTGAGATTCAAGGCAAAGTCATAGCTGGGAACTTTTGTGAAAATCAAGAGCCAAGTTAAATCCAACTCAAAATGGCACCAAGTTCCTAAAGGGAAGAGTAATAGGTAGAAAGGAATCAGATGAAAGCAAGTATAAAAGTCAACTGGGTAAATACTAAATTCTATAGTAAATGTCCAGCACACAGGGAAGACTGTGATAAAATATGAGCACCAAGGGGCTCGGATAGCACTTCTGTGGTCCTGCTGCTTGCAGTCTCCCTTAGGCTGGATTTGGGACTTAAAGGAACTCTTTTACACCCATGTAAGAGACCCACACCCCCATAAAACCCAACCACCATAATAGAAGTACTTTCCTATGTGAATGATCTTATCACTAAGAATAATAGAAGACATTGGATCAAACCCTTGAAACTTACTTTTTTGTCTTTTTGAGACAGGATCTTATTATGTACTTCAGGCTGGCCTTGAGCTAATGTTTTAGCTGAGGCTGGTCTTGAATTTGCAGTGATCCTCCTGTCTCAGCCTCAGGAAGTGGTGTGACTACAGGAATGCACCCCCACACCCAGCTTTTGGAGTTCATAAGGCAGAAAGATGACATATCTAAAGTGTTGAAGAGAATAATAATGTCAAACAATGAAGTAAAAACAAATATTTATATCCAGCAACACAATGTATCAAACAGGGAAGATGTGTTTAGACTAGCCCAGGTGAATAAAAAAAAAATTGTTCCTAAGCAAATTTAGTCTTTTTAAAAAACTGAAAAGCTCACAAAAAATCCAAAAGCATTGTAAAGAGAGCGATAAAATGAGCAGGTACTATAAAAATTCTAATCTACATACACAAAGGGCACTACTGCATAGGTCAATGATTTTTTTAAAAGTATAAGTGTATTTTATTTATGATTATTATTAATCCTATCTGATTAAAAACAAACAGCACAAAACAAAATTTGACAACTCATCATAGGCTTTCATCAAAAATTTGTAATTTTTATGACAATGTAAGAGTAAAATTAAATTTAGATGAGATTTCAGCACTTTATTTTCTGAAAATTTGAAAATAACTTGACATTAATCCAATCTGAACTATTTTCCATTATAGTTTAAGTTGTAATCTCAGTACAAGTACTAACAATATATTTTGAAAACATAGGAGAAAAGAGCAGTGTCATAATTTCACACTTAAGGGGGCCAGTGAGACGGCTCAGTAGAATAAGCACTAGCCTGGCAAGTGCAAGGGGCTGATTTCAATCCCCAGTTCCACAAATAATAATAATAATAATAATAATAATAATAATAATTGCACACTTAAAATAATTAATATCAAACAATATATAAAAGAGAAACAAAAATACACTTAAATATGTAGAAGTCAAACAATATTGACATAAATTATATGGAATCAGTAATCAAATATGAATGTATTAAACACTTCAAAAAATAATAATGATTGACAAAATTAACAAAATTGGTTCAATTATATGTTGTTTACAAGAGATGCTAAGTAACCGCAAATTCTTTAAAAGTAGAATGAAAACAGATATAATGAGGAAATAAATAAGATATTTGGTCATAGATATCTTTAATATCTGGAGGAAAAGACTCAGATAAAAATCATCGCTAGAAACAAAAAAAGACATTTTATATTAAAAAATGTACATCTTCAGAAATATTTATATGTTTGTATTCATTTAAAAATTGTTTCTCAAAAATTAAGAATGAAACCCAGTCCCTCTCTTGATTAGTTAGTCGTCGAGATCCTGACTTCCTTTAACTTGTATTATACCTTTCTATTTGTATTTCTTCTTTTGAGTTCTTATATTAGGGAAACTATATGATATTTACACATGTGTGTCTGGTTTATTTCACTTATGAGTGTATGTTCAAGTGGCATCCACTTCAATATAAAGGCTTTGAGTTTATCATTCTTAATAGCTGAATAATACTCCATTGTATAAAAATACCAAGGAGAAGAGCTAGGAAACATGACAATGTCAAGACATTCAGTTATATGTAGAAGATGGGCAAGGCAATGATCCTGAGAATCTCCAGAAGATTTTTGAATCTAGCAGTTAGTTGGAAAGATTCTTACCCTGACTAACTATATATATTGATACCTGTGAACTAAGTAACTGCACTGCAGATGGTAATCTGTAATAGTAGTTTCATGCTCGGAGTGCCTGTCATTCTGGTCTTCTGAATATGGGCTGCTTGTCATGACATGCCAGGTGTTGCTAGGATGTCTCTTGGGTAGATGGTTGTTCAAAAAGAAGGGGGTGGTGAATGAAAACAAGAGACAGGAAAAGGAATATTGTGGGACTGTCCTGCTTCAAGGTTGTATATGATGAGATTTGTGGAAACATAAGAAGTATATAAATCTTTATGTCTATTTTTAAAATATATCCTAATTTTTAAATGTTTTTTATCATATTCTGTAGGGACTTAAAGTTCAACATATCAATACTTGATGAAAAATATCTGTTCCATATTATGCCTAAGATGTTTGATATGCAGACAGATAGTAAGGTTAAGCTTAACAGACTATGTTGTATGGTAATAACAATAAGCTTGTCTTCTGGATGGTTAACAACCTAAGTTTGCAGACCAAAATTAGTGAAAAAGGAGGGCTGCAAGGAAAGCCAACATTTTGGCCCTAGCTTTCTAAGGTCAATTAAGACTCAGGACATATGAGAACTTGTGCTGTAACATCATGTAACTCAGTAGTGTCCCAAATTTTCTGATCAAGGAGATTATGGGGCCAAAGAGGAAAGTGATCAATAATGTAGAGTGTGCCTAAGGAGAGTCATATGGAGAGAAAAGATTTTCTCATGCTTTCACAGAAAACACATTGGCCAAGCAATGACTATGACCCATCCACATGGCTGACACTGACAAAGGATCTACAATCTGAGGTACAAGGTCTCAGGGTAAATCCTGAGGGGATTTCACTGACCTTATCAGACCCAAAAGCTACAACTCTTGCATACGTCCTGCTTTACCTTGGTCTTAACCACCCAGCAGAAAAGTATAAAAACAAAGTATAAGAAGTAAAGCCATGCTATTATGTTGAGCTGTAGGGGACTCAGGTCAACAATTTCTGACATTGCCAGTGAAGTGAAGGACCCAATTA
>NW_004524630.1:9678464-9689912 GCF_000260255.1 Octodon degus | reverse complement strand
TATGCAATGTGTTAATTATTGAAACTGTCCTACCAATTTGATTTGAAACTGTCTCATTGCTATTTGTTTATCAATAAAATTATGGAATAAAAGAATGAAACCCAACATAATTAAAGGAGACATAAATCAATTTAACAAGTCAGAAATTTCCACATTTTAATTTTAAAAATAAATAGAAAAATTAGACTAAAGACAAACAGGAAATAGAAGATTAATTCACTGTAAACACCAACTGGAACTATCAGACATTTTTGAATACCTCCTCTTCCACCCTCTAAACTGCTGATGGAGGTATTCAGACTGAATTGGAAGCAAGAGAAGGAAGACAACAAAACTGACTAGAGTGGAAGTAAGTGAAAAAGATGAAATGAAGTTAAAGGTTAATCCTAGAATAGAAGCAAATGTGTTCAAATATTAGTTAGGCTGAATAGAGAAAAAGAGGAAGAACTCATATGAATAATCCAAAGTATGAATAAAGAGTAAAATAAGAGGCACAATAGGAAACAGGAAGATATTTTGTAAGTGGAAAGAGGACCAAGAGATGCTGGGGAAGGAGGAGGAGGGAGGAGAAGGGGACATAAAAAGATTTACGATGAGTTGCATGTATGTACCCATTACCTACCCTAATGTAATTCATTACGTACCACACATACGTACTAATTTAAAAAATTAGAAGTTAAATATTACTACCAATTTTGCAGAAATGAAAGGCATTGTAGGAGGATGCCACGTATATATGCACACTAAGAAATTAGGAAGAAATTCTGAGAAAGATAGGAACTTTTTATGTCTACTCATGAAAACTGTAAATTTTGAGTAAAGCCAATAGAACCAGTGAATAGAACTAATGAAGCAAGCTGAGACGTTGAATTAGTAATCAAGAAATTTTCCATAGGGGTGACAGACTGAGATGGTGTTGATGATGAATTGCGCCAAACATTCAATGAAGTGATCCTAGTCTTTCAAACAACCTCCCCCAGAACATAAGTAGAGTAACAATTTCTAACCCATTACAGTACTACCCAGATAGCAAAGTCAGATAAAATATCACAAAGAAGTTATTAATATTTATTATGGATATAGATGTAAATATCATCAGTAAAATAATATCAATGTTACTTCTGCAACATATCAAAAGGGTTACTTAAAATAATCACATGCATTTTATACCAGAAAAATGAGACTAATTAAATACATGCAAATCAATAAATGTACCATGGTACATTAATAGATTCTAAAGTAAAATCTTGTATCTATAGTAATAGATGCTTCTGGCAAAACTTGACTCCTTTTCTTGATAAAATATGGTGGTAAAAAAGAATGAAACAGATTTTTCTTAACAAGATACGAGGCTTCCAGCTTCCAGAAGGTTGATTTCCTGCTGCTTTCTTCCCCGCTCTGCTCCAGAGAGCTCATCTTTGTCACTTATTCACTTTTAAGAATGTTGGCATCTGACTCCTACATGCCCGCTCATGACAACACTGCCATTGTAAGTGGCAGCTAATAGCAGTCCGGTGTCTCAACCTCTTGACCTTCTCAGCCTCCGTGGTCTGCACTCTATCTTCTACTTTTTAATCAACAACCCAGTCCTAACTTCCCATCTGGAACAGAGCCCAGCTAGTAGTGGCATCAGCACCAAACCACAAATCCAAGTCTTTGGCTAGTCAGTCGTCACCTTTATCTTTCATATTTCAAGTACCCCGTTCCAAATTCTGTCTAATATTCATATAATTGTCCTGGTCTTCTATTTGGTTTTAATATTACTTAGATTATTTTTACTCTAAATTGCTTGCAATTACACTGAAATATCTTACCTCTTATTATTCTAAAAATAAAGATAAAGAATTGTGTCTGAGCCTGCCTGTGTTATTTTAGAGGATTGTGAGATGAGTTATATTTTAAAGATGCGGCTGGAAAATACAAGGACATTATGTCATCTTCAAATGCTTAGATGCATGAGCACTGGAGAGGAAGATTAAAGGGACTTAGAGATAAGACCAGTTTTCTCAGAAGGCAATAAAGTGGAGGCAGTGCTGTGAGAAGGGTGGGAATGCATTACAGAGCTTAGAGATTGTAGAGACTGATTTTGAAAAAAGTTTGTTTCAGTGAGAGAGTGAGATGCGGTGGATGGTGTCTGCAGAATTGTTTGTGCTATGGAATGAGACAGGGTTAAGGAAGGTGGGTGTGCGGGCAATCCTGTGTGGTCCCTGAAACTTGCCCTAAAGCATGTAGGGAGTGTGAGTCTTGGTGAGGTCATTCAGAAAATACCTTAGAGTATGACGGTACTCAGGGAAAGACAAGGTGAATTGAAAAATGTCCACTTTAAGTTCAAGAAATTCACTGGCTAGTGATTCACTATTAAGAAATGAAATTGTCCTCAAAATATTGAGGACAAAGTTACAATCTAAATCCAAAGTGGGTGCATATAGTTACTGAACCTTAATTCATTCTGGCTTCTTCGACAACTTGTGAAACAGTGGGTTGGCTTTGCAGGGGGGGCTCCAATGGCAAATAACATCCTCAGGAATAAGAGATTATCATTATGCCTGTTATCCTGGCTGTGAGTATGTCAGGTGTTGAGTTAGTTTCCCTTGTTATCATCTTAATTTAATTATTCGTATTTAATCATGATTGACTCAACCTAGGTCTATATCATAGTTGTTTTCCTGCAACTATGGAAAGAGATTTGGGTGCTCATTCAAGGGTTCTATGTCTTCTTCGTACCTCATCTTGAAGTCTCTTTGTGATAGAGGAAATTCATTCATTCCCTTTGTTTGCCTTCATCTTTGAGAAATGAGAAGAATTTTGCTTGTACAATCCAAATGACCTTTTATTTTATGACTATGTCTGTATGCATAGATATGTTGGTGTGGTTGTATAGGTATGGTCCATGTGAGTATCTGAGCTAGCAAGAACCAAAGGTATTGCCTTCTGCCTGTTGAGAACCCGCTAAGGAACAATGGAACTGTCATTTCTATATTTACATCCACATTAAGTGCAGGCAGTAGAAACACAGGGTAGATAGCGAGTCAATTTTAAGTATCTGAGGCATAGAAATATTTAGACTTCATTCTATAATAATACTTGTAAATGAATGAAACATTACTGATAGTTTCATTGTCATTATCATAATGACTTTGTTTGGTCTATTATTTGGTTGAAAAATGTGAATTATTTTGAAACAACAGTTTATGATGCGGATGTTATTTATTTGATATGCATTTTTTCCTCTCCTGACAATTTAAACCTCAATATTTCTCTGAAAAGGCTTTGGTGATTGTTTAAAGAATGTGTTATCCTGACCACTAATAACCCCTCTGCAATAATACAATAGTAGAATTAAGGTGAAACTCTGTGATTTCCCATGGGCCAGAAATTACATTATCACTTTTCTAATAAATAAAATACCCAGAGTTGTACAAGCAAATATCTGAGGAAGTAGAACTGAGTAGATTTTTACTGATACAGTTTTGTTAACATTATAATCTTGACGCAGGAGGGCTATTATACTGTTACTGAAAGAAACATGTAGATAATATGAACATGCCTCCCATTTGTCTTCTCGTGTGTGCATGCACGTGTACCTGCATGTGCATGCTTGTACATGCTTGTGCGTGTGTGTGCGTGTGTTTGCACGACCCAGCCTCTGGAGGTGGGCCCTCAGGTCACCATCTCTGTGTCTCTGCAGCATCCAGGTTAACGTTCTATAAATGACCAATATTCGTAAGTAAAAAAGAAAGTGAAGCAAAGGCCCAAAGCTTTCAAGTCCCAGGGACCGCCTTACCTAAAGGCCAGGAAGCTCTGTGATTTGCTCATTAAATATCTGCAGCAATGAGACTTAGCCGTTTTGGAGCTGTGTTCTCAGAGTCTGATGAGAAATCTTTGACAAAAAAGTGTGCATTTTCCACCTGATGACTTATGGCAGCCTTTTTCCTTGGTTTGGCCCCGAGCCAGGCTTGCCAGTTGGGAGTTGGGGTGAGGTGGGGGGTGGGTTGCGCAAAATGAGAAGCCAAGCTCGCGGTTTTGAACGTATACACCTGAGGTGTCTCTTTGCCACTCTTACAACCACTAATTTTCTTTACTCCAAAAGGTAAATTCCAAAAAGAAATAGAAATCATTAGTGGACACTAGGAGCTCGAACTTTGGGCAAACTTCAGCAACAGGCTAGAGGAGACATTTTCTTTCTAACGGCATATACAAGCATATACATACACACACATTTAGAATGGTTTATATAAGTATATACACTTACATATGTAAATTTTAGAGATGTATACAGATAGGAAGCTTATTAAAACACAGATGAATATTTAAATAAAAGTTTACAACAGGAGACACATTACTGTTAAGCCCCACAAAATTCTTCCCCTCTCATTAGCACGAGTGTCCCCTTAGTCTTGGGAGTTTTACTCTGCAAACGGCCACCAGCTGAGACTAGAAGTGAGGTGCGCACTGCTGTCTGAGAGCGGCCCAAGGGGACAGGGCGTGCCTAACGCACTGCGGTGCATCCTCACCACGCTGTTCACTGCATCTGGCACTGCTTCCTCCTCAAAGTCAAAATGGCTAGAAATGATAAATGCATTGAATTAAGTAAGGATATAAAGAACTCTGCAACAGTGCCACTAAATCCTCACAAAAAAGGACTTGCGGCACTGCTTCAGCAAGTGGCAAAATGATGGGATGGGTGTGCTGTACACAAGGAGAAGTGTTAGCGGAGGATCAAGAGCAAAGTGTGTTTTACTGTAACTTTTATAAGAAAACTTGATTTGCGCCATAATTTTGTTATACACTGTATATTTTCAAATGTAGCCCTGAATAATAAAGATAATAGATTCTTACTCTACTCCAGGATCGACTCAAGTTTCTGGATTCCAAAACCAGCGGTCCTTCCTTCACTTTAATATTCATGTTGAATGTGTATATAGCACTCATTCTTCAATAACCCTTCTCCTTCTGAATCTTCAGTGAATTCAGGGCTACTCCGCATGAATTAAGCTCCTTGTTATGGAATCCTACAGGCCCTACCGAAGATTCAGTAGACTATTACATACATCCACTCTTAATGCCCTATGGAATGGGCAGGAAAGTGCTCTTACTCAGTGAGAGGAAATGTGGGTGACACCTCTGACCGCAGGTGTATTCACTTCCTCTCCCTGCCTGACTGCAGACGCATCCACTTCCTCTCTGCCTGGCTGCAGATGTGTCCACTTCCTCTCTCTACCGTTTTAGTATTTACTTCCTCCACTTTTATTACCATTCCCTCATCTTACTAGGATCTTCACTGACTATTTCTAATATTTCTGTCTGGGGTGTGTTCTTCCTCATCTTGGGCCAGCAAACTCCACACATAGCTTTCTCATACAAGAGTTCTTTCAGAAATCCTTCCTTGACTCCCTTTCACGAAAGCTAGTTAGTTAGCATTTCCATGTACCAAATAAATGTGTTCTGATCTGTTAGAAAAACACATGAAGCCTATTTTATAGAAGCCAGATTCTGTGCCAAAGTTTAGGTGCAGGTTTAATACATACTATTTGCATGGTGTTTAGCAGGGAAACGATGGAGTTCTACCATACAGAGAGTGCGGTTGTGGCAGAACACCAAGTTGGTCCTAAGGAAGCATTTGGAACTAGAGTGGCTTTTATCTCAAGTAGATGAAGAGACCAGTCTTTGAGCCTCCAGAAGAAAGTTGAATTTGGCTGTCCTTGGAGAAAGGCCTGGTCTACAAAGGCCAGCCCTTTGATCAAGAGTATTAGGGACCCTACAGCGAGGCCTCAATAGCCAGGGGTCCCGGCAGAAGTTTGAGAATTCACACTTTAGTCTGTCATGGCTATATGGATCCACTTGCTTCAGATAGAACCTTCTTCATCTTAGAGAACAGTTTGCCACTACAATAGGGATTACTGTGTTAGAACTGTTGTTCCCACTACTGTAATTTATCTTGAGGAAACTGTGTACGTTCTGAGTGAATTCTTCTCTATCTTTGTACATAAAGACATCTCTATGTTGTGATGACAAGGGTCACTTATTCCTGCCAGTGTGGTGACGTGTCCTCAAATACCGGTCACTTGACAGGAGGATCTTGAAGTGACAGGGAGGAAACCACAGTCTCATGTGGAGAGGGAGCATCACTGGGTGCTTAGAAGAAGCCACCTCAGTCCTCAGGTAAATATGTGAAGTGTGTTATTATTGGAGAAAAGTATTCAGTAACTTCTGAGGAAGCCATTCAAGAAAAGGTAAAATGGTTATGATGGAAACTTCCAAAAATTGATGATAATTCTTTTTAACAAATAATAATGATTGTTTTTTGTTTCAAAGCAAATTTTAAAAAGTTTCTTTCTCCTTATGTAGTATTATGACATACTACTGGGAGCATCTGATTAAGTATTACCTACATTTGTTTTGTTTCTTATTTTTTCCCATAATTTTATTGAGAAACAAATAGCAATGAGACAATTTCAAACCAAATTGGTAGACAGTTTCAATAATTAACACAATGCATACATTCTTCCTAGTGGTTAATTGCTGTACAAGATGCAGGCATGATATCCTATTTACAAACACTATTACAACAAATCCCTCTATTCATTAAGAGAATATAACTATATATCTATTCTAAATATTTTGAATACACAGATACAAAATGGACATTCATCTGTATCCCTTTTTTCGTTCTGTTATTTGAATATTATAGGTGTGTTAACTCAGCAAAATATTTTACAAAAGTCCAGTAGTCCATAATAGTATTAGGTCTTCCGCTTCACTGGCAATTTCAGGAATTGTTGACCTGAGTCACCCACAGCTCAACATAACAGCATGGCTTTACTTCTTATACTTTGTTTTTATACTTTTCTGCTGGATGGTTAAGACCAAGGTAAAGCAGGACCTATGCAACAAGAGTTGTAGCTTTTGGGTCTGATAAGGTCAATAAAATCCCCTCAGGATTTATCCTGAGATCCTTTACCTCAGATTGTAGAACCTTTGTCAGTGTCTATTCCCTATTTTTGACTGCTGCTATGGGAAGAGATTTTTTTTAATTAAATATACTTAAAAATATACTTAGTATAGGGTCTACAGGGTCTCACTACATAGACCAGACTTGTAGTGATCCTTTCTGCTTTTCAGTTTCCCAAAGGCTGGGATTACAGGCACTTGCCACCACGCCCAGTCTCAATCACTGTCTCAGCACGCTCTAGGGGGTTGGGCCAGCAAGGCAGACTTGGAATTGAACCCCAGACCCCTATGCCTGCCTAAGCAGTAGATTTTGTTCTCAAGCTGTTGAAAATAATGATGATGCCTGGAAATCCTAGGTCCCTCTCTGCTGGTTGTCAGGCAAGCATCCTCTGAAGTAGGGGAGAAAGTTAAACTCTATAGTTACCCACATAATTTTAACTGTATTCCACAGTCAAAGCACAGAGAACGCTGAAACTTAATCCAAAATTATAAACTGGTAGAAAGATTTATTTTAGTCCTATATAAGACTATTTGGATATCACTGGCAGTGACTAGATGTAGTGGTTTGGGGAGTCAGGTGTCTTATTGTATACAGAGTAACCCACATATGATTTCAGTGAAAGCAAGAGAGACCTGGAGTTATTGAATTACATATGTGGTTACTTCCATAGTTCACAGCAGACTAATGATTTTGTTGCAATAAATAGAGTAGATACATTAAATGCCTAGATTGTTTGTGACTATAACATAAGCTTGAAATAGAAAGATTGGGTAAAATAAAACGTAATAATTTGAAACAATTCAATATTTCAATAATTTGGAAGTATCTTGCTAGCTTTCTCCCACAGGCACTTTCTTCTTGATAAGGACAGCTGTATTTGCATAAGACATAAAGGATCTGACGGGAAAAAGAAGAAATGTAGTGGGTTTAGTCTGGAGTCGCGTGAATTCACAAATTCAAAATGTGCCAGGACTCAGCAACATGCTGGTGTCCGCGGGGCCCCGGCTGAGCCAGGGGCATGCAGGAGTCGGAGATGCGGAGAATGCAAGCTGCTGTAGTCAAAACGAGACACCTGAAAACTGATTCTGTTCTAGGGTGCAATTTCAGCCTCTTGCTTCCAGTCCTTGTCATACTGTAAGCCTCGTGCTGCAGGCAGCGGAAGAGCTGCTGGGCACCTGGAGGTGGCTCTGGGTCCCACGCGGGCCGGCCCCGCGGCGCAGGAGCCTGGGGCTCACACCCGAGCCACAAAGCCAGCTGCGGAAGCAGGTCTCGCACCAGCTACCTCACCTCGTGGGCGTCGGCGCCAAGTGCTGTCCTGTGTCCATCCCTAATTGGAGTGCATTGATCGTTGCCTGTATGTATTTGCCAAAGGCCCTAGGCGCTGTTTCGGGGCATGAAAGTGAAGTTGGTTATTCTTATTTCTTCTATTATTATTATTATTATTATTATTATTATTATTATTATTATTATTTCTTTTTTGAACTAGGAATCGAACTCACGACTCACTCCTGCCAGGCAGGCACTGTCTCTTCTGCTTGCTTTTGCATGAAAAAAATTTATGTTCAGCATATTTATGTTTTTATATTGTATACAGAACGATCAGATCGCCCCTGGTAAGAAAAATCCAGCCCACGTTCTACAGCAGCCGCTCCAGGATGCTGAGCTGCACACGCTGCGCGTTTGATTCGTGCCGAAGTTTTAGATTAAGTAACATAGATTATTATTTATATAATAGCCCTGGCTTTCTCTATGAGCCTAAATTCTACAAAGAGAAAATTTTATAAATTGAAAATTTAATTTCTTTACTTGCTACGGGGAATTTTAATTTTTAATATCTTCCTTATTCATCCGCACTGATGAGGGTTCCCAAATTCAAAACTTGCCGGGACTCCGCAGCGTGACCAGTTCTGTGGCGCAGCCGGTCCAGGAGCCGCACGGCAAACTCTAGCGCGCTCGGCTCGAAGCAGTCAGGCCTGGCCGGGGCTGATCCTCGCCAGTCTCGGTTCTCGCTTCCCACCTCGCACGAGGCAGAGACAGCCAAGCGCGCGGGCGCGGCCCCAGCGCCGGCGGCTGTCTTTCTGTTCCGGCCGTGTCTTTGTCTTTGGTTCTGGTGCTTTTTCTTTTTTTGGTTTTGTTGCTTTTTTTTTATTTTCATACCATGTGTCTGTTTGATTTTGTTATAATCGTACTGTAACTGTTTACCTTTACCTTACACAGACGGAGGAGTAGGGATGCAGATGGCAATTGTTCCCAGGGCGGTTAAGTTAAAAAAAGGTATACATATCAGTGATTGCATCAAATATTCCTGGAGAAAACATTTTAATTCAGATTTAATTAATTTGTTAACTTAAGTCAGAACCTTGTAGGAAAGCATTGCAAAGAGGAAGGGAGCTTCCCAATGTCTTAATTATGAAAGGACACACTTTAAATATAAAAACATAAATATGCTCAATATAAATTTTTTTATGCAAAAACCAAGCAGAAGAGACAGTGCCTGCCTGGCAGTAGTGAGTCATGAGTTTGATTCCTAGTTCAAAAAAGAAAAAAAGAAATAGAAGAAATGAGAATTAACCAATGTGTTTTGACAATATAATGGTTAACTGTATAGCTGTTGGATATACAATGTAGAATAAACATTTATTTTAAATAAAATTGAATATTTTACCTGAGCCATAAAACATGAAACAAATTTCAAATTATTTAATTCATATGTTGTTTGATCAGGGCTGCATTAAGCCAGAAATAACATAAAGAAAAATAATACATCCTGAAATTTGAAAACTAAGAGCACTAATTTTAAGTATTCTATAAATGACAACAAAATAACCGATATTTAAATTGGAGAACTTTTAAAATAAAGTAGGAAAGGACATATGGCACATGAAGAGCAGATAAAGAAGAATTTAGAGGAGATTTATTGCATTTAGTGCATGAATTAAGCAGAAGGAAAACTGAAAATTGAGGTGAAAATTTCATGTCACAAAGCAAAAAGAAAAAAAAAAGGAAATAAGAACATAAACATAAAATAAACTTGTAAATAGTGACAACCAAAAAAGCTTAAGGTTTGCTTTGCATAATTATTGAGAGTACTGATAAATACTTATTAGGATTCATAGCAGAAAAATAGAAAAAGACTGAGATAAACAATATTATGATTACCATATTACTACATAAATTCTGGGCATGAAAAAATATAAGGAAAAGATATTTTTAACAATATTCGATGATAAAATCAATTTCTTGATTTGGGTGAATTTTAAAAACTAAAACCTATCCAACAGAGAAGATATTTAAAAATTAAAATTGTCCATAGCAAGCAAAGAAATTCAATTTTCAATCTATGAAACAAAATGTTCTTCATTGCATAATTTAGGCTCCTAGAGAAAGGCACAGCTACTCTATGAATAATACTCTGCCTTCATCTCATGAAGAATCTCATTAAGCATTTTTGCATTGATTCCCGAGGAAATATGCTTAATGGCTGCTGTGCGGCCCGTGGGGCTGCTTCCAAAGCTAAAGAAAGTAGACGCTAGCTGTGCGGACTGATGTAACGCTTGTCCAATGCTCATGAGCATGTACATTTTTTTCCAATCTGAAAAAATAAGAGCATAGTAATCCAACTACTTCTCAGATGACAATAACTCGACCTAGTATCTCAGGAAAGGTTAAAAATTAAAGTGTTTTCATGCAGGTTCACATAATAACTGATCATAAAAGCAAATTTTCCACTTGGGGGAGTGTGCCATTGACACTTGTTTTACTGACAGCAGCATAATCATGACCTGGTGCTATTAAAATTTGAGACAAAATGTATTTGGTAGCAACAGTGAAAGGACCAATGTGACCCTGTAGTGAAGGAAACTCTTAGCCAATGTTTTAATCCAGCTAATAAGATAGCCTCCCTAATACAGATCTAGTATTATCTCCCACTTACCACACACTTCTACCACAGCTCAATTAAATGCCATTATTAATTGTTTTCAATCAATTTCCTCTGATAGCATATGAAGTTTTTAATAGCAGAAACCATATTAACCTTCAGGGCAAGTACTTTAATATTTGGAACACATTAGAAATTGAAATTTGCTTCATTACTTGAAAAGCTGTTGTTCTGAGTTGTGCCGGCACAACCTTTTTGTAGGAGTGTAAATCTTTTCTATTGGACAACTCAAAACATTGTAAAGATATGTTATTTTAAGCATGTGATCTGTCTCAAATCAGAGTTTATATTGAAATAACCCCGTGTATTCTATAAGGATGTAAGAAATCCTACAAGGGCACATTTTAGCCTCAGGTTTTGCTAAGATGATAGTAGACACCCCCTGATATGACTGGCACCAGCATGCAGTGCTTCCCACAGCAGGGTGAAGAAAAGGATATACTCTTCCAGCTCAAACCAGAAGGAAGAGGGAAGAATTGAAAGCTGTGGATCTCAAGACCCATGAGGAATGTGAGGCTGAGAGAGAGAAGGAGGAAGAGAGGAGGAGGAGGAGAAG
>NW_004524630.1:9677275-9678364 GCF_000260255.1 Octodon degus | reverse complement strand
GAGAGAGAGAGAGAAAGAGAGAGAGAGAGAGAGAGAGAGAGAGAGAGAGAGAGAGAGAGAGAGAGAGAACTATGTTTTAGTGTGCATTGAGTGGATTCCACGGTTTCTAACTCACACCAAGGAATAATAAACATGGTCTGCTGGTCTTGGATGTTAGACAGGGTTCTACATTAGAATCTACATTCTGTTCTCACAAAGATGCTGGGGGCAAAGAATTTGCAAGAAGGTTCAGTAGATTGTTTTCTTTCAAGACACCGGATGATGGCATCTCGTATCTGCCAACTTGGCCCATTCAACTCGTATCCAACTTTGTTGGTTTCCACGGGTCAAGGTGAATAAAACAGGCACCTAATAGGCCAAAACACTTTTTCCTTTCTACTTGGAAACAAAAAGACTAAATTTCTTGACTGATTACCAAATGTGTTTGATGGCTATAAATACACAGGTGTCTGTGTATGACACTCAGTAAATTAATATGCTGATCTCACGTAGTAAATTACCTTTGTTTTGTTTTTTGTGAGAACTATACCTAAAAGGCACTCTCTTATCACATTTCCAGTGTATAATGCAAAATTATTAACCAAGTTCTCATGTTATGCTTTAGATCTCGAGATTTTCTCATTACAAATACCTTCACCTTTTTCATTTAATTTCTCCCACCCATGATAAACACTTTTCTTATGTCTGTTTCCATAAATCTTACTTCATTTCTTGTACTGGATTCCACATATGAGTGAGAATAGTGTATATTTTAATTCTCTGCCTGTGTTATGTCACTTAACTCAACATTCTCTAGTGGATATAAATGACCATGTGTCATGAACATAAGTGTGCTGATGGTTTATGACCAGATTCTAGTTAATGGAAATTAGAAATAAATAATAGGGCTTAATTTAGGGTCAGGTTTATAAAATATCCCATGAATAACACTCTATTTCTTTATCCATAGCCTAGAAGGTCAGATGTTTCAGGTAGTGCCCCGGCAGATGTGTGTGTGGGTCCTTGACCTGAGTATGGAGTGTGAAACCTCTCTGTCTCTCTGTCTCTCAGTCTGTCTGTCTGTCTGTCTGTCTGTCTGTCTGTCTGTCT
>NW_004524630.1:9671984-9677175 GCF_000260255.1 Octodon degus | reverse complement strand
TCTCTCTCTCTCTCTCTCTCTCTCTCTCTCTCTCTCTCTCTCTCTGATTGCAGAACATAGCCTGGTGACCAGCTAGGTGAGGTGGCGCTCTTTTCTACCTAAATTCAGACCTATCCTTTCTTTCTAATTTCCATTAAATAGAACCTGATCACAACCCATCAACGCATCACATTCATGACACGTGGTCATTTATATGACTAGACAATATTAGGCGAATTGAAATAACCCAAGCCAAGACCCTGAGCTCTGAACATTCAATCTATTGTTAATGCTGGCCAGTTTCATATTGTTTCGTACCAGTTCATCAAGAATAGTCCAAGAAGTAAGAACAGCCCCTCAGGCCCTCTGTCTAGTGACTTCTTCAGGATTGGAGAAGAACAGTGACTTTGAGGAAGTGTAATGTTGTCATCATCCCTAATACGTACACACTTTACTATCTAGAGAATCTCTGTTATCTGCGAGGAACAAGGAAAATGGAACTTACTCTAATTTTTACCTTGCAACAAGGGGCAAATGAGTTCTGCAGATTATATTTGAATGAACACTGAAATATTTAAATAAAGTGGCATTTTCATTCTATCATGAGCTCTAGTTCTTAAATATTTTGTTGATAAGCAGTAATTTCTTTTTACTTTGAAATTGTAGCAAGTGGATTATCACATCAAGAAGATGAACTATTCAGAATATTTGAAAGAAAGCTACTCAGTCATACAGTGCAATAAAAGATTGTGTACTACTTTCCATTTTATTTAAAACCTCTGAACAAATGCTAATTTTTTGAATCTGAGTTTTTTTTCTTTGAAATGTTCTAGATTTCATTAGCTGGGTTGTCTATCAGCTTGTAGTAACCCAGTGGTACAGAAAATAATGTGAATATCATGATTAGTAAACTCTGAGATAATATTTTTCCTTTAAAGTGAAGGTAATGATACGTATCACCTTATTTCACAGGGTTTTTCATGGAAACTTCAGAGAATTTGAATAAAGCTGGCAAGTTTGCAAAAAGTGAAAATGCCATGAAATGAGATTCGAGAAACCTGATTTCTTCACATCTCTTTCATACAGTGCAGCCATCAAGGCCTCCCAGGACCCCCTGGGTGAGGCCGTTTACTGCTTTTTTGGTTCATTTTGATTTTTACCTTCAAAGTTATTGTTGCAGGATATCAGTAGGAAGGCTTCACTGCAATTACTGAAATTTTTTTAAAATTAGTTTTTAGTCAACAAGTAGTTTGAAAAATGTGGACTATGCTGCACAGTGACCTTGAGGATTTGTGGGCTGATATTGTTGAGTTTTCTCTGTTTGCTCTCTAGCAATAATCTTTGCATGCCTGTGCTTCCAGTCACTGGGACCTGCCTAGGTGATGGAAGTGAGATTGGGAGCCTTACAGATGTAACAATCTAGGCACTAAGATGCTAGGATTGGGAGAGCTCAAGTCCCCGTCTGCCTGGTGGCTACTCTTTGTCTCTGTCTGCTGCTGCTGGGACTGGGATTTGGATGTCCTCCAGTGCTAATCTTTTACTGCTGCTCAAATCAGCATTACTCTGATGACAAAGTCTAAAATTTCTCTGCCATGCATTAAGTGATTCACTTTAGATATTTCTTGAAATGCTTTTAAGAGTTCATGTTTGATCTATAGTACTTTAAGGTATGTGATGGATTCACTAAACATTGCATTTATATTGCGCTCAGTTTTATAGAGAAAATATACATTCCTCCCGAGGCAGTGCCTATTGAGTAAAAAGAAGAAGAAAATGAGGAATGATGTGAAGAGGAAAGAAAGGCCATGTAGTTAAATCTACTAAACTTATTATGATAAAAGCAGCTTGTACTTTTATTTTGTAACATTGCTTCCTTTAAACTTTTAAAGTTTTCATTCTTTTCTTGTTTTCCTACCAATCAGAAGCTGTTCCATAAAATGAGAGGAGTGGGATTCACCCTGTGAAGGATTCCACGTGCTTGAGAAGCTCTTAAATCTCTTTATCTCTGTTTCTGTCTCTATCCCTGTCTCTGTCTCTTTGTCTCTGTCTCTCTCTGTTCATCTCTCTCTCTCCATCTCTGTCTCTCTGTCTCTGTCTCTGTCTGTCTCTGTCTCTGTCTCTCTCTCTCTCCTCTCTCTCTCATTTTTCCTTTTCATTTCCACTTTCTTCAGTTCTCTGTCTCAATGATTTTTCCCTTGCTAATACCTTTCATGTTTTGGTTCACACCACGGTGTGTCCTACTTTTGGTTTTGCTATTGGCTGTATATGCTTCTGATTAATCAGCCTGTCCTGTTTCTATAGGTTTTAGATCCCAGAATCTGAGTCTGTCTGTCCCCTGGCCCACTCTGGCTTACTCTCTGGTGAACTATCTTTTCCAATTTGGGATTATGATCCTTTCCCTGGGAAGCACATGACTGGTCCAAAGCAGCTCTTGGCTCTGCGCGTTGCAACTTGGATACCCACTCTGCAGGCTTACCCTGAGCTATGGACTGTTTGTCACCAGCCTCAGGGTGCCGGTGAGCTGCAGAGGAGCGGTGTCCATGGGCGTGCTTCCCTGCTGCAATACATTTCCAACATTTTCAAAGGGGAGAAGGAAAGTGGATGCATTAAATGGAGGTGTTGATGGTGGCCCAAATGATTTGATGCTCTCTTAATGTAGCCTTCGTATATCTAAAATATCATCCACTGAGTTCTTCCATATGTCATCATTTTTCATGAGTACGTAATCATATTCAAAAGGGGAAGCACTACACATGACTAGGCTATAAATATTTCCCGCAACACCTACTACAGTAATTTTTGATGGTAATGGTATGTACATTTGAAGAGATTGTATGAACCCAGGGAACATGACTCACAAGGCTTTTGTTCTTCCTGTTGCTTATATCACTTGACTGTGGCTTCTCATGCACGTCCCATGGCCTAAGAACCTAACATGAGACAGAGAAAGGAGACAGCAATACCAGGAAGTGTTACTGCCTTTGAGTTTTAAATGCAGCTTTTAATAGGAACTGTATTTTTCACTTCTAGCATCTGAATCAACATTTTTGTCTCCTGGGAGTTTTTGTTGGATACTGTGATCTCCAGGCTGAACTTTGTATGCTTGAATTTTTAATTCACACTTACCAGGTAAGAATCATAGAAACTGTCCTCTTAGTTACCAGAGCCTGTTTCATGAAGTCATGAGTTTCAAGGGAGGTACAAACATAAATGAAAGAATACTGATTCTGTTGAAGAAGGTGGACACAGACCCGCGTCATAGCAGGGACAGTGCTCCTTACATTACAATAAGAATTGATAGGACATTACTCATAGTGAGCTCAACTTACTTTAGGGAACTGTGGTGGGAAACACATGATGCCTAAATTGGTGTTTTCTAACAGAATACTTGGCATGAAGAAAAGTAATTAAATCGGCAAGTAATGAGCCATAAAGATAGTCAGAAGTAGGGCACATTTAATGGATAATGTTTAACAGGGAAGCAGAGTTTACATTTTTTATCATCTAATAAAAAAAACTATACCAAATGATAGAAAAATAGATATTAACTAGAGAGTAGACTAAATAAATAATATTTTAATGAAAACTAAAATAAATTCTTTCCTTCCAATTGAGCTTTTTAAAAATTTATGTTCAGATAGGGGTATGTGCTTAGTACATATAATTGCTCTGGATCAAATGGCTAAGTGACGTGTTTGGTCCTCAGTATGCATACAGGAAGAGTGTACACTCCCTCAAGAGAGATCAGGCTTCTGGGAAGTGACTATAAAAGTTAGAAATCCCCGAGGGGTAGAATTATTCGTGAGGCTCCTTCTAGCATGTCTGATGGCTTCTGATGACAGAGTTGCCCTGGGGACTCCAACTGGAA
The DNA here is from genome assembly GCF_000260255.1 of Octodon degus. Classification (NCBI taxonomy): domain Eukaryota; kingdom Metazoa; phylum Chordata; class Mammalia; order Rodentia; family Octodontidae; genus Octodon; species Octodon degus. The sequence goes on along the minus strand of NW_004524630.1, from coordinate 9,673,328 downwards.
GGATTGATCTTGTGAATGGGAAGCTGAGCTTTGGGACAGGTGAGTCAACACTGATGGCATGGGAAGCAATAGAAAATGGGCTCCAGTACATGCCCAATGCCTGGACCCATCACGCCAACCTGATGAAACCTCAAGGAAACCTCTGGACATCAAAGAAATTTGAGTGAACTTTCTGAGTTGGCAGTAATCAGTGTTGCCCAACATAGTTCCTGAGGTGAGTATCCTGGGACCCAGCAGCAGCACACCTTGAGCATCTCATCTTGAGCATCTCTTCTTTCCACTGTGTAACCAAGTTTCCCCCTTTACCTTCTCAAAATTGGGGAGTCAATGACATGATCAAGTACTGATCAAACAGGGGAATTTTATTTTATTTTATTTCTTTGCATTTAGTACATGGGATACAGGGTCACAGGGTCTCACTACGCAGATCAGACTCATAGTGATTCTCCTGTTTTTCAGCCTCCAAAACCCTGGGATTACAGACATGCGCCACCACACCTGGTCTCAGTCACAGTCTCAGTGCACCCCATGGGTGGGCTGGCGCAACATACCAGGGATTGAACTTGGGCTACTGCACTCTGCCTAAACAGGTGCTTTAATCTGCTGAGCTATCAGACTAGCCCTGAATAGGAGAATCTTACACTTTGCCAAAAATAAATGTGCAAGACACACTTGCAATTCAAGTTATTTTTTCTTTTTCTTTTTTTTTTGTTTTTTGGCAAATTAGAGATTAAACTCAGGATCTCACACTGAACTAAACAATCAGTTATTGTTTTGTATTTTCAATTTTAAGACAGCATCTTGTTAAATTGGAAAGTTTCTCCGACTGGGTTCAAATTAGTGATCCTCCTGTCTCATCCTGTGAAGACTTGGAATTCCAGGCATATGCCAACATACTTGACTGAAAGTCAACTTCCATTTTTTTTTCTTTTTCTTGCTCTTTTCTTCTTATTTTCCTCTTCTTTTCTTGTCTTTCTTCTTCATCATCTCTTCCACCTCTGTCCCTTAATCTGCCCCATCTTCTCTTCCTCCTCTTTTTTTTTCTGCTTTTTAGTGGAAAGAGGGTTTTATCTCAGGATGCTTATATAGAGTTATACTTCCAGATTCTTTGTTTATTTATCCTTGAGATGGGCTTTGCTACGTCTCTAAGTTGCTGCAGCTGGGTGTGAACAGAAGATCTTCCTGCCTCAGCCACCCAGAGTTCTAGATTATAAGAGTACAGCACCAGGCCTGGCTGAAGCTAAGGGTTTTTTTGACAGAGGAGAATCCAGATGTTACAGATTTAGAGTGAAAGAAATGAGCAGGAGGAACAGGCTAACAGAAGAGAGGAACATTAATTTTTTT
>NW_004524630.1:9667562-9670609 GCF_000260255.1 Octodon degus | reverse complement strand
AAGCATTAACTGTCACAGTGATCTTACAAAGCTGTTATTTGTAACAAAGTATAGAGACCTATGACTTCGTAGTTCAGCTAAAATTAGAGATGAAAGGAAGTAACTAGAAGCAAGTGAAATCAGAGGGCTTATTTAGGTTTACCATGAATTCAAATAAAAGACAGTGGGGCTGGCCTGAGAGCTCAGGAGACTGAAGCATCTGCTGAGGCAGAGCTCAGTGGCCGGGGTTCAGTTCCCAGTGTGCTGTGCTGGCACCACCCAAGGGCTCGCTGAGAGGGTGACAGACTGGGCATGGTAGCTGTAATCCCAGCGCTTGGGAGGCTGAAAACAAGAGAATCACTATGAGTCTGAGCTACATTTTGAGACACTATAGACCCTGTAGATCCTGCCCTAAGTTCAGGGAAAAAAAGTCTGTAGTATTTGGTTTTTAAACCTTTAAGTAAAGTTAAAAACAACAAAAAAACTATCCTTACTTAAGAGAATGGCTTAAGTCTCAGCAGAAAATAAAACATGGTAATTCATGGTGGTGTTTTGCCTCAACACTAACTCTCTTTCTCCATCAAAATTGCTACTGAGCCAAAATTCACTGTTCTGTGTACACAGGAGCCAAAACCAAGGCACCAGTTTTCCAAGAAAGAAAAGTGCTTTATTATATATTCATGCAGTAAGGAACCAAGATGTGCCTCACCATGGAGGCCAATGGAGGAATTTGTAACAAGAGATAGGGTACCAGAGGTCTGCTGGTGCTACTGCGACAAGGGGAAATTGGAAGACTTGGGCTCAGGTCTAGATGGTCCTCCTGCTTACTCTGGGGCTGCTGCGTTCTTTCTGAGCACATTATGTTTTTCACAGGGGACAGTGAGTTTACGACATCATAGTCACTGACCCCATGAGTTGATGTTTTCTTCACATATCCACTCTTTAATCTTACTGAGACTTTTTTTTCCTGAGAAAAATAACAGGCAATCCATCCTTCTTTAAGGATTTTATGTCTAATTTGCCCAGGTCCTGACTGATTTCAAGAACTTGTAGAACCCAGAATATTTCCTGTTCAAAGAAGATCATAAAAATTAAGACTCCTCTTTTTCATTGCAACTTGTAAAATTTATAAAAATTGCTGTTGACTGTCTCTGTTCTCCCTTGAAAGACTTCCTGCAGCAGGAGTCCTACTCCTTATAGTTATGGGGGCCAAGTAGTGTAACACTTAGAGCTTTAGGAGAACCTGAATAGAGCCGCTCTACTGATTTGCCCTCCTGTCAGAATGCGTCACAAATTTCCATCCAATTTCACTTCCATGAGCCTATCAATCCTACATTAAACCCAGCTACAGCCACATACAGTCTTTCATCAGTTTTGGGGCCCTTATTTCTAAAGGTTCCCACATCCCATAAAACATTGATTAGATAAATGTGACCTTTTTCTTTCATTAACCTGCCTTTTGTTGTCAAGTTTTGATCATGTCCATTATGACGGATGACAAAAGATGTTACACCTTTCTGCCACTACATGACTATCTTATTTCTCTAAATTCTGGAACATTCTAGAGTGTTGTCCAGCTTGAGGGATTCTGTGGGAATCCCCACATCTGTAGGCAGGTGGTGGAGCATGAGGATGGCTCTGCGTTAGGAGTGAAAGACAAGCCTGGTGTCTGGGGGGTGGGTTGGTCCTTGGCCTCCAGTTTGACTTTGGGTATTTTGAAGAGCTTAAAAAATAATAGGGAGCAGGAAGAGTTAGTGTATCAGTGTTGGCTTGGTGACATACTGTGCTGTGGTCACACAGTGCTGAGTGCAGCTCTGGTTTTCTTTCTTGTTCTTTTTAAAAATATTTTTAATGATTTATGTATTTGGTGCAAGGTCTTGCTCTGCAGCTCAGACTCCTAGTGATCTTCCTGTCTCCGTTCTGTGATCACAGGTGTGTTCCACCATGCCTTCAGGGCTGGCACATCATATGCGTTCCAGGGATCGAACCCAGGTCCTTGTGTTTGCAAGGTAGGCACTTAGAATGCTGAACTATCTCCCAGATAGTTGATTATCATATATTTATATTTTCTATTATATAGCTAAACTTACTTTACTCAAGTATTTTAATCAATTATTTAAACCAATAATGGCAGTTAAATATGGCTTGCTTTTCCTCTTTGGTTTGTCAGAGCCTGCAGTACAATCTTTATTAATGCTATAGCTGTTTGAACTAGAAGTAGCTATTCGCTTATGGTAAGGTTAATGGATTAAATAAATTAATGAACACTGGATTGCAAATACGCAATGTTTTGGTGAAATTTTACGTTGAAGTTAATTCTCAGAAACAATTCCAATATAGTAAGCTCACTTAATTTAGCTTCTGGCAACAATGAGGAAGATGCTTACTTTTCCAATTAAGTGTTAGCTAGCTGTGGATGCCCTTTGTGGACTCACTCTGTTAAAATAAGATTAGTTGTTTACTGGCTGAACATGACACTTTTACTGCAAGGAGATAGTACAGAAAAGGCAAAGTTACTGAGGTACAAAAAGCGAGTCCATGCAGGAGGCACATGCAGCCTTCTCTTCCTAGCTTGCGCCTGTGGATGTGCAACTCCTGCCACGTAGTTACTATGAGAGTTGAAAAACTACATTATGGTTAAAGAATAAACCAAAGCACATGCCTCAGCCCACATGGGATCAGCTCTGGAAGAGTTTGCTTATATATTTTTTATTCAATTTTTAATGTCCATTTTGAGGATTTATACCCATATTGTCCTTGTTGGTGCAGATCCCTCTTTACTGTGATATACTTTCCTCTTCCAGCTGATTAGAGGAACTACATTAACTACTCTTGGTATAAATAAATATCATGTTCCACTTGCTTTAGGTCTTGTGCAGAAATGACTTTTTAGTGTATCGCAGTTTATCTGTTAATGCTTTATGCTGAACTGACTTTTCATAGGTGGAAAAGTGAACTGCTTGAAACTGTTACCTGGGCTGGGGAGATAGCTCAGTAGAATAAGCACTTCCCTGGCAAGCGCAAGGGCCTGAGTTCAATCCCCAGTTCCACCAAAAAAAAAAAAAAAA
>NW_004524630.1:9649158-9659537 GCF_000260255.1 Octodon degus | reverse complement strand
AGGTGATGGATTATTCTTTCCTGCATCCTCGTTGTTTTTAAGAGATCCTTTCTTACCTTTTCACTAGCTGCACCAGCATCTTCAAGATCTGAAACTCTGTTTTCACTTTTACTTAAATGGTTTTGCAAGCTTGTGATTGAAATTCTAATTTCCTCTATATCTCTTTGCCTCTGCTTCATGCGATCTATTTCTTTCCTGTATTGCTCATTCAAGGAATCTGTCATTTTTCTAATGTCTATTTTTTTTATGAATGTCTTCTTTAGAAGCAGTTATTAGTTCTTTTACTGCAGTGTTTTTTTTTTTTTCAGATTGGGTTTCCTCCCTATGTTTTTGTAGTTGATTCTTTACTTCAGATGCTATGAGTTCTGAGAATTCTTTTCTTATTTCCAAAAATTCTGCTCTGAATTCCTCTATGACTTTCTGCTGTTGCTTATTTACTGTTCATGCTAGTAATTCATACATTTGAGCTGAGTTAGTGTCCTCTGCACTTCTTCTGGGTGGGCATTGGGTTTCCTCCATATGTTTCTGCATTTGATTCTTTACTGCAAATGATATGTTTCTGCATTTGATTCTTTATTAAATCAGGGATTTTTTTTTTCATTTCCAGTCTGAGTTCCTCTATACCTTACTGCAGCTGTTTCTTTATTTCAGAAGCCGTTGATTCATTGATTTCAGATCTGTGATTCCCACTTTGTTCTGTGTTAGTGTCCTCTGCACTTGTTATCAGTGGGCTTGGATTCAGAGATTACATTTTGTTCCTTCTTATTGGCATTTTGTGTAGCACTGTCTTCTGACCTTTGTTGTATGTCTTTGGTGCAGTTCTACCCTTAGCACCTACTGAAATTCAGGTGCAGATCTACAAAGTTTAGATCTATCCAGCTATGCCTGGCTTGGTCTGGCTGCTGTGCTCATCTCCTTCCTGTTGCTGCCCTTTGGAGTGAACCTGTTGTGCCCCTCCATCAAGATGTTCTGCTTCTGGATTAGCTGAATAGCTCTGTCCTCTACTCTCTCTGCAGGGATTGCAGCTGCAGGGTTTCACCTCAGACCTGTATGCCAGGCCTGAGCTGAGTCTGGAGGGGAGAAAGTGAAGTAGGGGGGAGAGGCAGCTCTCCCTCACACTCACCAGGCCTGGGGTAGGACTGGATCTGGGGGTCCCCAGAATGCAGCAGAAAATCTCACTGGGCGGCACTGTGTGGGGTGGGGTGCTGCGGAGTGTTGGCTGGGGTCCCAAGTTGGTGGAAGAGGGTCTCACCCACTTTGCACCTGGGCTGTTACCGGCATGTCCTTTAGGTGCAGGGTAGTGGGAAGCTCTCACACACACTCACTGGACCTGGGCTAGGACTGAATTTGGTGTTCCCTAGAACACAGCAGAAATTCTCATGTGTTGGGCTGAGTGCGGGGTGCTGTGGAGTAGTGGGGTGTCCCCAAGGGGATGGAAGAGGGTCTCACCCATGCTGTGCCTGGGCTGGGACTGGCAGGTCCTGCTGTTGCAGGGTAGCCGTGAGAAAGGAATTCTTTAAAAGCCTCACATTATACACTTTCACAAGGAAAAAAAAAGCACTGAAGAAAGATTAGTATTTGAACTTACTCGGGAGACATCTACCAGACTTTATTAATAAGAAGTGGGTGAAAATAACATCTATCAATATACTAGAGAGCCTCAGGAAGACTGGAAAGATGCCGGGGCTGTGTAAGTGATCTGAGCACTTTACGATCTCCCTCTGCACTACGAAGCATTCTTCAGCATTGGTGTTATGAAATCTATAGAAATTTCATGCAAAACATTTTTGTCATCTTTTTATGAGAACAATCCCATTTTCAAGGTTGTCCAATTGTCTGGCTTTTGATTATAAGACTGCCTATAAGCAAAAGTCAACCCATGTAATCACTTTTGGATTGTGTATTTCATGGAATATAATCCTTTTTAGACCCAGCTATACTATTTTTATGTATTTCTATGAAATAAATGCCCCCCAAACATGGCCAAAATAAGTGACCATTATCATTTAGTAACCTGCTTTGGCAAAGATTCTAGCTAGTTAGGTAAGAGTACCGAGAATTTCGTGTTTTGTGATACTCCATACAAAGTGCCGGGGGCTGCAATCGTCTCAGGGCTTCCCAGGCCCTGTGAGTCCCTCTCAAGCTTCTGTGTCTCTGGTGACAAGCTCAACTCTCCAGCTCTTGGCTTGTGCTGTGCATTCCCGCCCACCTGGCCTCCACTGTCTCCTGTAGGCAGGGTATCAGAGGAAGTTGGAGGAAGGGTAGAAAGGGTCCCAGGGCTAAAGCTACATCCTTCTGATGGCTGTCTTAGTTAATTCCTTATTGCTGGAATAAGATATCAGGCACCCACAACTTAAAGAAGGGCAGACTTATTTTGGTAAACAGTTTTTAGAAAATTCAGCGTATAGTTCATCCTGATAGCAAGGCCAGGGTGGAAGTTTGTGGCACAGTAAACAGCTCACATCATGGAAGTCAAGAAGTGAAGAGAAGGGAGGAAGCACGGACAGATGTCGAGCCTGCCAGGTCAAACCTACAGTGACCCACCACTCCGACCACACCACACAATCCAGATAACACGTATAGCTGTGGATGTATAAGTAGATTAATCCACAGATGAGCACAGGCCCACATGATCCAATCATATTGCACAATTTCCCATCTGAACACCCAAGGCTTTTCGTGGGACATCCTAGACTAAAGCATAACAGCAGCGTAATTGTGCAGGTGACATCCCAGTATTTCTGACATTCTACACTCTCCAGAATTGAGCCTGCAGGTCTATCCTGCACTCATACGGAGGGGGTTGAACAAGGACGTGAAGTTCCCGGGACTGAAGGGCGATCACTATCACAGACGCTGCTGACCCCTGCTCTGAGTCACAGCACACAAAGTGACTTTCCCTTATCTTGACAACTTTATGATTATACAACTTCTTCAAGTGGAGCCTTGCAGGTGTCATGGGACCTAACTGCGGCCGTCCTGCTATGAGCAGAGGTCAAAGGAGCCTCCACTGGACCCCAAAACCTGAACCCCTCGGGTCTTCCTCTGCTCTGGCCTTCACCACAGATGTCCTATGCTGCCCTGGCCATAGTTATATAAAGTGAAGGTGACTTAGCTGCAGTGTGCTAGGTTTTGAATTCTAGAGGGGAAGAGAGATTTCATCAATCTGAAATTACTTGCCCTTTTTACTACCGACTCCTACAAAGAAGTCAATATGCAGTTGTTTTTGCCTGTTAAATTTAATATTTTATCTATCGTTCTGATGTTCGGCTTTCGTGGCATTTAGTTTATGCGAGATCTCTGACCTAGATAGGTAATTTCTCTGTCTGTCTCTCCTCTCTTTTTCCCCTCCTCTCTCCCTCCCTCCCTTCTCACTCTCTCTCCACACACACACATATGCACACTTGTTCTATTAAGAAACCTGAACACGAGCACTGTGTTCCCACACTTTGCCTTCACAACATCTTCTTTACAAAACTGCACCTTTTATTTCTTCTTTCCTCTGGCTGGATAAATCACCAGTTCCCTCCAGGCTGCTCTCACCTCCATCTACCCAATCAATTATTTGGAGTGTATAGTCCTAATTATTTTTTTTAACGGCATATTGAATCTCTCCTTCCTATCCCTTAATTACATCCTGTGAAATTTCCATAAATTTTCAGCAGTCACATTCAATTATTCAGAGTCTAATCCAAATTTAAAAAAAAAGGAAACCTCACCATACAACCTGATTTCTGTCTTCTGACTTTCTCCCAAATCAGAATGGACTGGTGTCAGGGGGCCTCCTGAAGGGGTGGGGTAGAGCTTACTGGTCTTGTCTACCTTGACTCTAGGCTACCCTCCCAGACCCTTCCCAGCTAGAGAGAAACAAACCAAAACAAAGCAAAGGAAATAAACTAACAAGAAAAAAAAAAAAAAAAACTGGACAGGGCTATTCACAATAAAAGATTCAGGCTTCTAATTTGCAGAGAAAATGAAGCCCCAAGACCATAGTTTTCATTATTTCCCCTAATGCACATCCAAATTCAATCCACATCTCTCTTTTACATGACTGCCAGAATCCCAAGAATTATCTCACAATTAATTTTTGTCACCTTCCTAAAACTGAATTTACTATTCTCATCAATATGAGGGTGACAAATATACAGCTTTTATTATTTTCCTAAAACCATATGTTAAGTCCTCAATGAAAAATAGACAAAATGAGAAAAATTTGAAAAGCTAAGAACTTCCACAGGTTGAACTAATTTTCAGCAGTGCACTAGCTTTCCTACTACAGGTTTTCATTCTGGGAAAATGTGTACGTCTGGAAGGTAGATTAAAGGCCACTAAAGATACCCACTGTGTGTGGAATCTATGAAAACAGATTAGCCCAGGCGGACCAGAAGTAACCACAAAACTCCTAAAACCAAAACAGAAAAGTAAAGCAGTGCTGGGCACCAAAGGACTTTTGACCTAGAGAAAAGTGAACTTCTAAATGGGGGTTGCTTTTAGATATATAACACATGAATGCTTGTCATAGCAGAAATGGAAAACAGGTAGGAACACCTGTATTGTAGCTTTATAAAATCACTTTACGATAGAGCACACACAGACTTGAGGGTATGGACCCTGCTCCTCCTATCCACTGTGGCGTGAGATGGAAATGTCCCATGGAGGCTCTGGACGAGGGCTCACCTGGCCAGCACACAGGACTCACGGTTATTGTCCATTAGTTCTGTGTGAGTCAGGCTGCTCCTCTGTACAGAGGATAAGCCCGCACTACGCCCCTCAGACCTGGCCTGTCTACATGCCTTGAGCCCCGGTCACACTATGTTTGTGTAGTGAACTTTCTGGTGGCATTTCTGCTTACATGTTTGTTTCTACAGAACCCTGAATTCCCTAAATATAAAATCCTTGACAATGTAAGGATGTGGTTTTTCACTTCTGTTGATATCCACAATTTTGTATGAGCAAATGACCTTTGTTCAATGTATTTCATGAGGAGTTTGCCAATGAATACTGCCTCTTGTCAGCTGTTAAAGTGTGTCTTCCTTTGGTTTCATTCTTTGATGTCTACCTACATTTGATTTACTTTTGTTATTATTGTTGTTTGGGAAACAATGTTCCATAGACTGATAGAAGTTGCTTTAAAATAGAAAATTCAGTTTCTAATTTTACCAATAAGTGTCTTATAATAATTAGAATGGTTCCTTACTTAGAAGTCATTCCCTTTTTAAACAAAATATAAAAGCATATAGTTTTCTTTCATGATATTTTCACATGTAATGCAAAATATTTTAAAATGACATTAAATAACATTAAATTATTCAAACTTTAAGCCAACAATTCTAAAACACCAGAGAAGTAATTGGCTAATTATTTTAAGCTGATATTAGTTAGTATATCTAGCTCTAATAAAATAGATTAATGTATTTAGCCTTAAAATGCTTGAATTTCCACAATACCTAAATAAAAGTCAGTTATTTATAGGTATGTCATAACAGCTTTCTCTAATTCTGCAGTTGTAGTACGTAATCCTATGTGTTACGATTTGTGTCTAGTTGTCCCCCCAAAGTCTCATGCAGTCATGGAGCAGATTTCTAGAGTTTGTGATTAGCTCATGATCCACTGGGATTATGGGTATGAATGCTGCTGGGATTAGGGCTAGGAATGCTACACCCCGCCTGGGGCAGATAGCCTCAATGCAATTTAATGGAGAGTAACTTGCTCTCTGTAGCCATTGTTGCTGTCACTCCTCCCTTTCACTCTTGCTATTTTGCTGCCTTCCACTGCCATGAACTACTGCCCTCTGCCATGTGCCAGTCTGTTTTGGAGCCAGCTGAATATGGACTAGTGGCTGTGAGCTAAATAAACCTTTCCTTCCTTCCTTTTAAGTGTTGGATATTTGTCCCAGCAATGAAAGACAAGTAACTGAGACGCTGTACTATTGCCATCTGCATTATGTATGCAAACACAAACCACATGTAGCTGACATGGATGAAGGGCTGAACAGCTGTTGGAGCAAAATGAATGCGCTCGGATTCTCTAAGGATGATGTTTTCCTCTCATGAAATCGTAAAATATGACAGAATCTAAGATTTCAGTTCTGGTAATTGATTTGGACAGCTGTCAAGAAAAAAGGGACTCTGTAGCATAGTGAGTTTATTTCACAAAGTGGAGCAATAAGTAGACGTCACTCAGAATGGAAAAGCCAGCCTGGTGCTCTGTGTTAAAATAAGCCTCCAACGCCTGCACGTAGTATACACATGTTCCGTGTGCACACCATACAGACAGCAGTGTATTACAGTGTGACTAGAGTCACGATGCTTTATTGTTGCAGGAGGAAGTACCAATGCATCTTTGCTGGCAATAGGTGTGCGTCTATTGTCACATAGTAAAACATGATGTGTCCCATACGACATGCTAAATTTTATGCAAATTATATTACTGTCATAATACCTTAATCATACTATGTAGCCACACCATTTTCCATGTGACTTTGCACTTTTTCTCACACTCTCCAGGAAGGAGGGTACTCATGGCATTTGACCATTGGGAGGTTTGCAGATGCTTGAGGAGAGGGTGAGTTTATATTTGCCATCATCCTGAGAAGATGAGGTGGATCAAAGCCAATATATTAGAGTGTATGGAAGTCCCTTAGGGCCAGTGGTATAGCTCAGTGGACTAAGCGCTTGCTTAAGTAAGCCAGGGTTTGACCCCTGGCTCCACATGCCACGTCAGCCCCATTGGGTACACTGAGCTGGTGATGAAGTCTGGGCCTGGTGGCGCATGCCCATAATTCCAGAACTAGGGGGACAGAAATCAGGAGGATCACTATGAGTCTGGGCTGTGTAGTGAGATCCTGCACAAAGTAGAAAGAAAGAAGGAAAGAAAGAAAGAAAGAAAGAAAGAAAGAAAGCTAGAAAGTCCCTTGCACTAGACCTGCATCTTGCAGCAAAGTCTAGCCCATTCAACCTTAGATGAGGCAACCTGTAGCCAATACACAGCTGCAGTAGTAAAAATAACTCATCGTATTTTGAGCAAGAATTTGGTGTGTTATATTATACAGCATTAATATGAAAATAAATTTTACAGTGCTTTATGAAGTAGTTAAATACACAGACTTGTAAGCATGGATAGATTCTCAAGTATTTAACAGTACATAGCTATAGCTAATGTAGTTTTTTCTGCAAATTATTGACAAAGATAATTTGTTTCAAGTGCTTCTGTTGTTACGGTGTCAAGCCAATAGACTTACTGGGTGTAACTGAAACTTGAAGCATGCGTTATGCTTTCGGTACACCACCAGGTGAAAAAGTGAAAATAATTCTGGAAACACCATAGGAAGAAAAAATACATGCTCATGATTTTCTGACAAGTTCTCCATTTTATTGGAAACAAAATGCTGTAATTTACAGTCTTGTCACACCGTGTAGTTGCAAACAGCCACTCTGGATGACATTCAAGGAAAGCAACCAGAAGAACACATATCGAATTGCCTATAAAGATACCAGAGGAGGCAACTCTTGGCTAGTGATACGGAAAGAGGCGAGCCTATTTCTACTGTCTGGAAAGAGCTTGCATCTTGTTTGCCGTGTTTATGGATTACACTGTTGCAGGTGTAGTGAATACGCCGGCACGTTTTACTGCTTCCATCTGCTATGATTTCATAAGTCAGATATTTCTCTTCCAAAGTATTTCATTACTCATTTTATTTCTGCCACAAATCCATTATACCACCCAGAACATCAAATGTAGAATATTGAGAGAGACCAAACAAATCTAGTTTCACTAACTGGGAAACAGCATGGACTTTTTGATGCTGAATAATTTTTTTTTTTTTTGTTACTTCTGTGATTTCATTATCTTATACCTTGAAAAGATAAGAAGAAATAAAATCCTCTATAGTCAGACTCTCAGGAAAATATTTCCATTCATAGTCATTGCCAAGCATTAAGAAAAAGTAAATGCTAAGGTAAAAATAACACAATGTCATGAATAGATACGATTGATCAGCCATCAATAGAAATAGTGACCGCTACAACTTTATTATGTGCCTGTCCTCAGGAACTTCACTTTGTTTCCTTTTGTACTGAATTCATAGTTAGGATATTTACTTTTTCCTTATTCTTTGAATGCTATTTTTTCTAGTACTGGTGATTGTTTTATTTTTATTTTTTGGCAGAATCAGGGATTGAACTCAGGTCCTTGTGCAAGTGTTTATTCTATTCTATTGAGCTATCTCCCCAGCCCCATAGCAAAAAGGACTTTTTTTTTGGCTGGCACAGCCTGCCTTAAGGGCGCGTCTGCTAAGGCAGGTGGAGGTGGGGATGGAACCTCATTATCCTGCGCCTGACTGCATTTGCATGAGCAAGCACTTAAACAACTGAGCTAACCGGCAGGCCCCTAGTACTGGAAATTGAGCCCAAGGCCTTTGCAATGAAGCACATCCCAGTGTCTCTTCCTTCTTATTTTGAACTGTTCTCAGAAAGTTACTGGAATCTCACAAAGTTATAGACTTGAATTTTGGTCCCCTTGCCTAGACCTCCAAGAGTACTGTGATTCCTGCAGAGTGCCAACGCTCTTGTACAATTTCAGCTCAATATATGTGCTTATAAGCTCTTAAAAGATGAAACATGACTTTAGGATTGCAGCTCAGCCAGAGGTAAGGTGCCTCACTAGCATGTGAGAGCTCCTACATTCATTCTCTACCAGTGCACACACGCATACATGCACACACACACACACAATCACACTCACACCAAAGATATGATTGGAAATTTCAACAGCATACCTGTTATACCTTGACAAAATTGACTCCATTTTGTTGTCCTTCTAACCTCGCCGTGTTCCTGTTTTATATGCGCCTACTCCTCCCAACTCCCTCACCCTTGTGGCCTAAGCCTTGTCTTGATGGACATCTGTACCCCAAGCCTTATCTTGATCTTGATGAACTCTGTGTGCTTACCAACCTCACACCCCCACCCAATAGATCCACCCAATGAACTAATGACCCTGCCACTTCTTCCTCCCCTCCCCTTCCCTGTTTTTGTGGTTTTCAAGCTTAAATACTGATCCTTGTCAATGCGCGGTGCACCTCTTTGCACTTCTGCATAGAGACCCCCGCAGGGTACCTGCTAAAATAAAGCGCTTCTTTTAACTTTTGGACTTTCCTCATTGTCATTTGATTTTTGAGTTACAAAACAGAGTTCATTAGAAAATGGCCCTTACTGGCCTTCTTTACAATAGAAACTGTCTTCTAAAACGATTTGGATAATGAGAACTTAGTGGTTGGAAAAGGCTTTTTGCATGGTTTTAAAATGGAGTAGCCTGAAATGGGTTAAGTGTGTCCCTGAACTTTTACCTGATTCCTCCCAGAAATATGGGTGTAATAGCTTTGGGGACAATTTCCTTTGGTGTCATAGTTCTATCTGCCTTGGAAGGAAGAGTCTCACCACCACTTGTTCCAGTGTACTTTTCAAAACAATTGGTACTTGCAAGATTCAAGAGCCTCCCTGTGCAAAGCAAAGAAGAGGGTGCAATTACTGAACCCTGCACAAGTATTTGTGTGTCCCAAGTTCAAGACCTGCTATCTTGTGGTGCAGCATGCCAGGGAGCAGGCTCCTGCCTGGGCCTGACTTCATCGGGGTCGACAGCCAGGCCGATGGTGCTACTGCTGCATGGTGAGGGGCATGGTGCTGCTGCTTTCCCGTAGGGGTCTTGTGCTTTCCCTCTGCACAGCCATCTGGATATCATTGTATGTCATAGTATGTTGTGGTGGCAGGATAAATCAACATCTTGGAACCAAGATAGAAATTTCAGTCTCTGAAGCTTCTTGGGAGATGGTTAGAAGGTGAATTTTACAGCGTTACCACTTACATTTGGTTTGGGGCCCATCTTGATTTAATTATGATGATTATTTGAAGGAGATCCCACCTTTATCCTTTCTCATGTGAATCTCCAGTCTTGATATTAAGTAGAACAAGTCTTCTTGGCTCCATTAAATGAGCTCAGTGCCCTGGTCCAGGTCCCATGGTACCAGATTGAGGTTTATTTCTGTGCTCTCAGTCTACTCAAAAAAATCTATTCCATAGATTTTATGGCTATTCTAATATTAGCGCCATACTATGTCGATTACCTAAGATTTGCATTTTTTATACACAGAAGTGTGAATCTTGGGCCAGGGAGATAGCTTTAGAATAAGCGCTTTCCTGGCAAGCGCAAGGCCTTGAGTTCAATCCTTGGTACTGGAAAAAAAAAGTGTGAATCTTACAAAGTTTTGGGTTCTTTCAGGATTATTTTTATTTTGCTAGTAAAAAATGCAGTTCGTTTTGTTAAACTAATCATAAAGTGGTTTCATTTAAGTATTCAGAAGATCTTCTGTAACAATATTGTAA
>NW_004524630.1:9644222-9649058 GCF_000260255.1 Octodon degus | reverse complement strand
AATTCTCAACCTCAACAGAAACCCTGTATTTGTGTAGTTAAAATCTGCAAAGTTATACATATTGTATTATCATCATCAACTTAGTATTTTTAAGACCAGGAGTTTCTGGGGCCAGTGAGATAGCTCAGCTGACTAAAGCCCCTACTTAGGGAAGTGTAGGCAAGCACAGTGACCGCTGCTCAATTCCCGACACCACAGGGCAGGCTGAGCCAGCCAGAGTTCAGGTGTGGTGGTGCATGTCTGCAATCGACTGCTGGGGAAGCTGAAATCAGGAGGATCACCATGACTTTGAGCTGCGTAGTGAGACCTTGTAACAACCAAATACATAAAAAAAAAACAAACCAAAACAAAACAAAAAAAAAACGACTAGGAGTTTCTAAATTTATTTAATTTAAAATTCACTTCTACTATTTTTGTGAACTCTAATTTGCTGTAGGGTTCTAGAAAAGTTCTTCATTTTTCATGGTATAAATCTATCACCCCATGCAGATTTCAGGCCACTCATGTGACATCGCTGAGGGGGAGAAGTTGAGAGAATGTGCTAATAGTCATCTTCCCCAGGTTCTTCCAGCCAGTATCACCAGAGCACCCACCTGTAGTTTTCCTACCACAAGACCTGAGAAGGCAGGCTCTAAATGGCAATGGAAACTTATTCAGTGATCATCCTAGGTATTTTAGAGAATCTTTAAAGTATGCTGCCAATATAACATATCAGTACTGTAAAATAGGGTGCTTGCTAATTCAATGACTTTATCATTAAGTAATTTAGGTTAAATTAGTATTGTAGATTAGAGTGATTAACAGCAATTTTAAGAAGTCCTACTAGTGTTTATAAGTCACTAATGAGAAACATTATGATTCTTTGAAATTAATGTACAAATCCAGAACAAATGAAGGTTTATCTTATAAATCCCTTGTTTTTTGATACAGAGTTTCAGAATAAAATTACTGGTACTGATAAAATGCAAATTGAGATACATTATAAAGGTTATTGAATGTTGCAGCTTTGCACTATTAAAATCAAAGCATGGAAAAATTAGCTTTTGTTATCCTTTTTATGAGTCAACGAAGGGAAACATGTTAGGAGGCAGATTATTTCTAACAAATGTACAAGTATTTTTGTGTTATTTATGCTTTGAACCTAAAATATCCACTCTATGATCCATCAGAAAATGCAGCTTTTTATACCATTGAGTAGTAAACTTAGGATAAAACAGAATTGATGGATTTGTTGGTTCATTGTCCAGGGAATATAAAACAATACTCTCAGCCTTTTTAATTTAATTTTTTGAGACTAGAACTTGCTGAGACCGGGGAGATGGCTCAGTAGAATAAGTGCTTGGCTGGCAAGTGCAAGGGCCTGAGTTCAATCCCTGGTTCTGAAAAAAAAAATAATAGAACTTGTTGCTTACTCAGGAAATCAATGAATTTATGATCTTTCTCTCTCAGCCTCCTAAATAGCTAGTATTACAGGTGTACACCACCACACACAGCTGATATTCACCTATTGTTAATATATATTAATTATAAAAATACAACATGCTTCAATTATAAAGAGAATAGCTTTTTTTTAAATTCAGAAGGGAGGGACATGGATTCAAACACCTATGCTTTCACTTAATAGTTAGACAGCTCACGTACTAGCTCCAATTTTGTGTCTTCGTACTCTAAATGAAAATGATAGGCTTATTTTCATGAAATTATTTAAGTATTAAAATTGTTTGGAGCAAAGTGACTGGAATGGAATTCATGAGATAAATTTACTGGAATAAAGTGAATGTTTAGGGCCGGCCAAATAGCTCAGCGGGTTAGAGCTCCTGCAAGCAGTGGTAGGGGGGCAGGGGTTCAATCCCTGGGACTGCCACTCCTGCCCCGCCCCTGGGGTGTGCTGAGATGGCGATTGAGGCTGGACGTGGTGGCACGCTCCTGTAAACCTGTAATCCCAGCTCTTGGGAGGCTGTAAACAGGCAGATTACTATGACTCCGATCTAGTAATGAGACTCTGAATACCCTGTAGACCCTTTCTGAAAATTAAAAAAAAGTGACTTCAATAAATAGCAGCTCACAATCATAACAGAAGTGGTTGGAGCAGAATAAGAAAGTAGGGGCTCAGCCAGGTGCAGTGGCACACCTCTTAATCCCGGCAGTCTGGGTGGTTGAGGCATGAGGGGGCAGGAGGCATGTCAAGACTGGGCAAGTTAGAAAAGTGTGAAAACTCTGTCTCAAACTTAAAGAAAGAATGAAAAAGATTAAAATCCAGGAGAGTGGCACATGCTTCTAATTCCAGCCCTGGAGAAGCTGAAGCAGGAGGATTGTAGCAAATTTGAGGCCAGTTTGGGCTACGTAGTGAGTCTGAGGCTATGCTGACCTATATAGACCGAGCCTGTCTTACAAATTCAAAAATAGGCCTCAGATTTAGCTCTGTGAACATACCCAGATCCAGAAAAAATAAAAGAAGTAAGAAGTTCATGTGATTGTGTTATGGAACGTATTTGTTGCAGCTGCCTACACAGAAACAAATATCTGACAGCGAAACAAGTTTTTTCTTGTTTTATAATTTTATTTTTAAGAGAGGAAAAAAATAAATGCAACACAGGTAATTCTTTGTAAAGATAGATAAATGGATAGGCTAGATAAAGATACATAAATAGGTACAAGTGAGAAGATAGTTATGATTGATAGAGAGGATAGATATGATATAAAACTAGAGATACAGCTGTGATAGAATACAGATACACAATAGCTAGAAAAGATAGACACATAGAGAAATATGTAGTTTTTTTAATATTAATTTTATTGAGAAAGAAATAGCAATGAGACAGTCTTAAAACAGGTTAATAGGACAGTTACAATAATTAATACATTGCATATTGTTGTCTTCATAGTAGTTATTCATAGTACAAGATGCAGACATGATATCTTGTCTAAACACTATTAGTACAAATCTTTCTTCTCATTGAACTAAGAGAAATTAACTGTATATCTATGCTAACTATTTTGTATATACATATATATATATATATACACACACACATATATGTGGAGAAATACATAGTTGTGACAGATATGTCTTGTATTGGTTCTGAAAGGTAATGTGAAGAGCAATTCAGAAAATATTATTACAATATTGATATCTAATATTTGTGAACATTAATCCTGGTATGTCAATTGATTGGATTAAGCCACACTTAGTTTAATAAAGCCGGCTCCTGTGTGTGTTTTGGTGGGCAATGGAGACATGGTCTTAGATATTACAAATGTTTTTATACCTATTGTTATAGTTTGTGCCTAATTGTCCCCGCAAAGCCTCATGCAGTCATTGGGGTGGCTTCTAAAGTTTGTGATTAATTTGTGATCCAATGTGGGGATTATGGATGTGAGGGCTACACCGCCCTGGGGCAGAGAGCCTGAATACAATATAAGGAAGGGGGAGAGGCTGGCTAGCAGCCACAGTTGCTGCTCCACACCCTTTGCTCTTTACTGTTTTCCACCACCATGAACTGCTGCCCTCTGCCATGTGCCACTCTGTCTCAGAGTCAGCCAAGTGTGGAATGAAACCTCCAATAATTGTATGCTAAATAAACCTTTCTTTCCTTAATTTTGGGTGTTGGGTATTTTGTCCCAGCAACAAGAGAAAAGTAAGAGACATCTATTCTTTTCTGCTTTTCTACTTCACCTCTGTGAAGCTTTCCTTTCTCTCACTCTTTGAACATGATTCCTTTGTCTTGGAGCCCACTGATCATGTGCTGAAAGTGTGAGGAAATTAAACTTTTGTTTCTTTAGGTTGTGGGTGGATGTGGAATATTGTATCCCAGAAATAACAAAGTGACTTGTGTAGAAAATGAGGGAATTGTGTAGATTTCAAAGAAATGGAATCATTCCTATGACTGTACCAAACCATGTGGTTTAGAAACATTAGAACTAGGTGATTCTGATCAGAGCGCCAAAAACTAAGACTCACAAAAGAATATAAGCAGTAAAGGCTAAGCTCAGGATGTTTCTGTTAGGAATAAATATTAGATTGGTGTCAGCTCCCTGTGCTCCGGATGTTAGAAATTATATTACAGAATCTAATATTTCTCATGCTGGATTTCATTGTTTTTACTTTTTTCATTTCAATTCCCCTATTCCTTCTAGCCTGGGAAGGTTTACGTTTACCTTGTGATATTTTTCCTTGAGGTTATTTAACTTATTTTCAATTTTTAAAGAGTCTCACAGCTAAGAGCCGGATTCAGTCTCAGAAGAGACCTGGACTTGTACTTTTGAGAAATACTGGAACATTTGAGGTTTTTGCGGAAATGATTTTTGTATTCCCCATTGTACACAGGGTTGTTAGATTGTTAGGCAGAGTTATTAACTTGCTATGTGCTTAATTTGGAGATTAGCTATATTTCAGGGAGCTATGTTTATGCTTGATATTTGTAAGTGGTAGATTGTGGCCATGAATCTTGGCACATCTAACTTTATAGGATAATAAATTCCTTACAGAATGGTAACGATACATCCTAGATGTTGCAGGATGAACCATGTCACTATTTGCCCATTCTTTTCTTCCTCTGAACTGTTCTTTGGTTGCCATGATGAAAACATCTTTGTTCCACCATGCCCTTCTGTCATATCTCTACCTCCAAGCCAATAGGTCACTAATTTAAATTACATGAACAATTTAAATCTCTCCTCCTTCAAATGGTGGATATTAAGTATTGGGTTCCAAAAAAAGAAGAATGAGTGACACTTGATTTGTTTTAAATAATGATCTTTTAATAACATGATTTGCTGTATTCTATTTGGTAGGATTTTATTGAGGATTTTGGCATCTATGTTCATGAGGGAGAT
>NW_004524630.1:9638884-9642184 GCF_000260255.1 Octodon degus | reverse complement strand
TGTGACTAATCTGAAGAAGGCAGCAGTTTGTTATTTAACATCATTTGCCGTTTATTATGGGATTTCAACAGATTAGCTATAGAGAGTAAAAGAAATTTATTTAGTCCAAACTTTCACTGGCAAGAATATTACATTTTACCAATGCTCTTTCTAAATATTGAGGTTATCATGTTCTTTTTATTCTTATTCTATTAGCATAGTATGTTATATCTGTTTTTGCACAATAAATCAGTTTTTGCATTTTTGAAGCAAATATAGGAGTATAATTCTTTTTACATGTTGCTTTATTAGTTTTGTTAGCACTTTCTTTTTGAGAGTATGTTTTATATTTCTAAGGGACACTCTTTTATGAACCTTTTCTTGTGGTGTGTTTACTCAATTTTTTAGATAATTAATATAAACCCTTCATGAACTGTTCCAAAAATAGAATAAAAATTTACCGAGCATGAATTTACATTACTGATTTTTTTGTTTTATAGCCTCTTATTGTTTTCTATTCTAATTTTTATTATTTTCTTATTTCTTCTTCCTTTTGTTTAGTATTCTCTTCTTTGTCAATTTTCTTAATATGACAATTGTGAGAGTTAATTTTGGACAGTTTTCTTATTTAATGTCTAAGGAGTACCTGGGATGCAATCTGTAAATTTCATTATGTAGTGTCTTCACTCTCAGTCATGTGAATTCATTCTTGTTAATTATCCTCATTATTCTGGGATCCTTTGACACATTAGTTAACTAGATGTGTCCATTTTAAAATTTCTTGCCTGTACAATAAAAAAATATTTCATTTTGCTGTTGACTTCAAATTTCATTTCATTGCATCAGGAGAAACTTTGTATTGCTTTGCTGCAGTAGTGTTGTAAAAGTGAAAAATAATTCAGATAGTTTGTAAAATGTTGATCCTTTAAAATTTACTCAGCTCTTTAATAACCTAGCATCTCACCCATCCTGTATAATGATCCATTTGTAGATGGCTGTAAGTTTTTGTGTTGTTAGCTTTACTCATGAATTCTAATCCTTTTGAACTTTTGCCTCGTTGTTCTGTTCATCACTGAAATCGAGACACTGAAGCCTTCAACTATTGATGGTGAATGTTCCCCTTCTTCTGCTTCTATCAATTTTCTAGTTCTTTCAATAATTTTAACTACACATGTGTTCACAAGTCCATTGTGTCTTAATCTGTTAGCCCTGTCATCATTATACATGACTTTGCCTCTAGAAACAGAATTGTCTTACAATTCGACTTTTTCCATGAACTACTAGTGCCCATAGACTTTATAAAATATAGAGTTTCAATGCATATACTTTGAAGAATGCAGAATGTACCACTCCTGGAGTTTTGTTTGGGCACTGTGTGGCACTAGAGCTTAAGCATCCTTTTCCTTCGTATTTAGTTGTGTCTGCACTGACAGGGCATCTCTTATGGAAAACACCGAGTTGATTATGTTGAAAGCACTCTGCCGCTATCTTTTTATTATGCTGCTTGGCCTATTTCCATGCAATTCCATTATTGTTAAGATAGGATTGATTTGTGAAACCAGGTATTTGTTTTTTTTTTAATTTTTATTGTATGAATTTTTGATTGCTCTTTTTCTCACTACTTCCATTGTTTTGACAAATGAAATTTTATAGAATATCCTTATTGTTTCTTTTACTATAGATAAGTTTTCTATCAACTTACCTAAGCATAGTGATTGCTATTTTAAAACAATTTACTTTAAATTAATACTAGCATAATTTTAATAGTATACAAAAACTTTATAGTAAAATGCTATATTTTTATTTTCTTCTTTGTGCTACTTTTGTAATAAAAGTTATATTTTTACTCCTAAATCTCTTTCTATTCAGGTATCTTTTTTTTCAGAACAGGGGATTGAACTCAGGTCCTTGCCCATGCTAGGGAAGCGCTTTTTCTACTGAGCCATCTCCCCAGCCTCAGGTATCTTTGATATCAAATTAAAGAAAAAGATTTTTAAATAACAAATATGTCTATATTTTCTTTTATTTGCATATGCATTTATCTTATTGTTACTGTTCATTTCTTTGTGTGGTTTGAAATTAGCTTTTAGTATGTTTTAATATCCATCTAAATGATATCTTGTATGACTTACAAATCTCTCTTCTACTTAAGGTGTGCCATGAACATCTTTTTTCAATTTTTAAGTTTAACATTTATATATTGGAATGTTTTAATTTCCTCTTGTTTTTTAGGGGTACATCAGCAACTGAAAGAGGAAGTGTTGCCTATATTTTCCTTTGAGTACTCTACGCATGAAATTGTTTACATCTTGGCCCCTATCTTTAAGGTAAGACTCATTCTAGTCTTACCATGTATCTCTCCATGTGGCATGTCTCCATGTCCAGGCTACTTTCTTTCTTTTTCTTTTTTAAAAATTTATTTATTTATTTATTACAGCTTGGACTCAGTGATCCTCCTGTCTCAGTCTTCCTAGTACTGGGATTACAGGTGTGCACCACCAAGCCTGGTTTCTGTGGCTGGCACTGTGCCCCCAGGTTCTTGCGCTGGCACACCGTGTGGTACCCGGGCTCAAACCCCGGTCTTTGTGCTTGCCAGGCATTAGGTGGATAAGCTATATTTTCCCAGCCCCAGGTTATTTTCAAGATTCTTTCTTTTTCTTTGCTTCTTAGTGCTTTGTTTATAATTTTCTTAGTTGTGGAATTTGAGAATATCCTCTTTAGAAGTTTGGAGTTTCTTGGATATACATGTTTTCTCATCAAATTTGAAAAGTTGCCCACTATTTTCTTTTCAGATATTCTCTGTTGATTTTCTCTGTTTGGGGCTCTATGTGGATGATCAGGTATCATTCTCAGAGCTTTCTTTAGCTCTTCCAAGCTTTAGTTATGGAACATACCTATAACAGCTGCCAGAGTCTGTCTAATAAGTCGAACATTTCAGTTTCCTTTGGGACAATATCTATTGGCTAATTTTTTCTCCTTGTGAATGCGTCAAGCTTTTCTGTTTATCTTTTCTAAAAGTCTTTTATTAATTTGTTTATTTGGTACAGGGTCTCACCACACAGCTTGGACTCACTGTAACCCTCCTGTCTCAGCCTCCCCAGGGCTGGGATTACAGGCGTGCACCACCAAACCTGGTTTCAGTGGTGGGCAAGGTGCACCAAGTTCCAGGACAGGCATGGCATGCGGTACTGGGGATTGAAACCAAGTCTTTGTGCTTGCCAGCCTCCCCAGCCCCAAGATTTGCTGTTTTTAAGAATAATTTTTACCTTTGAAACCTGGGCTTTTTATACAATACTTTGTAGTGATACTGTAAATGACATT
>NW_004524630.1:9633030-9634086 GCF_000260255.1 Octodon degus | reverse complement strand
AGCAGGGGGAAATCTTTAAATTATTATCGGAACCCTTGCTGTACCGAGCTGCCGCCATGGCGCCGGGTTCCGTCCTTCTGGAGTGCTTCCTGCCTGACCATCTGTCTGTGCCACCATTACCACTGCGCGACCAGACAGAAGAAGCGGGAGAAGGTTTGACCTCAGTCTGCCTCGCAAATGTGGTACTGTCAGCTTGAATCTGTTCGAGGTATTCAAAATAGAGGAAATGTGTAAAAACTCTATGATTCCTAAAAATTAATCTAAAATTTTATTGATAAATTATATGCAAAACTTCATAAATTCCAAATGTTTTTGTTTACTGTGAAATTTGTAGACCTGAGTGAAGTTTTCTAAAGGCTATTTACTGTTTTTCAGGAGGAATATTGGCATAACAAATGTGGTCCAACTACTGTGCTTTAGTCTCAAATCCAATCTATTCTAAAATACTATACATTTAATTTTCAGTATTGTGCTCCAAATGTTTTTGTTCATAAATAAATTCCAAATGTTTTTGTTTACTGTGAAATTTGTAGACCTGAGTAAAGTTTTCTAAAGGCTATTTACTGTTTTTCAGGAGGAATATTTGCATAACAAATGTGGTCCAACTATTGTGCTTTAGTCTCAAATCCAATCTATTCTAAAATACTATACATTTAATTTTCAGTATTGTGCTCATTATCTTATGTGCAGTGATGGAGTGGTTCTAGACAAGCACAAGTTAAAATTAAAACCTCTATTTTTCTATGGGTAAACTATTTCTGTGAGATTGAAGCCAGATGTTAGGTCTCAAAGTGAGTCGCTTTGGGACAGGTTTTTTTTTAGTCTTATTTTATTTTGTTTTATTTATTTATTTATTTGTGTGTGTGTGTGTGTGTGTGTGTGTGCGCACATGCACCTGTGCATGCGTGTGTGTATGTCCGTGCGTGCATGCAGGGTCTCATTATGTAGTTCGAACTTGTAGTGATCCCTCTGTTTTCAATCTCCCCAGTGCTGGGATTACACGCACATGTCACCATATGCAGACTTGGTTACTGGCTCAGCGCACGAGGGGTGGGG
>NW_004524630.1:9630613-9631544 GCF_000260255.1 Octodon degus | reverse complement strand
TACATTAGAACATTTCCAAGCATTAGTTGCTATGAATTGTGTTGGTATGGACATTAGTGCACGTATATCACTGTAGCATAATGTCTTTACCTCTTTGGGAAGATAATGTCTTAAGTTAATTTTCTCGCTGGGGAGACAAAATACCCAACACCCAAAGTTAAAGGGGGAAAAGTGTATTTAGCTCACAGTTTGTAGAAGTTTCAGTCTATAATCTGCTTTCTCCAAGGAAGGATGGCTCATGACACCAGAGAAAGCACAACCAGAGAGAGAGAGAGAGAAGCGATGAGCCTATTTTGGTCCCTTATATTATATCCAGGCTACCCACCCTAGGGCATGGGTAGCACCCACACCCTTACTTCCAGCACTGGACCATAAAACACACAAATTCAATATTAGCTGCCTCTGAAAAGCCTGGGCCCTGTGACTGCATGGGCC
Organism: Octodon degus; assembly: GCF_000260255.1. Taxonomy (NCBI): domain Eukaryota; kingdom Metazoa; phylum Chordata; class Mammalia; order Rodentia; family Octodontidae; genus Octodon; species Octodon degus. Next base: position 9,631,109 of record NW_004524630.1, on the reverse strand, counting down.
TGGGGGGACACGTAGACACAAACTCTAATAGATACCTAGGCGGGGAATAGCTAGGGCTAGTGGAATTTCTATTTTTAGTTTTTGAGTCATCCCCATAATGTTCTGCATGAAGATTGCACTAGATTACATTCCTTCTAACACTGTGTATGTGTTTATTTTTTTCCCACAGCCTCATGAGGATTTGTTATTTTATTTCTTGATGATAACCATTCTTTCCAGAGTACTACGACATCTTATTCTTGCTAAATTTGCATTCTTATAGTGGCAAATGGTCAGAATTTCTTCATGAATTGACTGGCAATTTTAGCTCTTCTAAGAAGCATCTATTCTTTTCAATGGCCCATTTTTTGATTGAGTATTTTATTTGAGAGTGGTTTCATTTTGAGTTCATCATGTATTCTACATATTAGTCCTCTGAGGAATAACTGCAAGACATTTTTTTCTGTAGTTTATATTTTCATTTTTCTTTGCTGTTCAGAGCTTTTTAATTGAACAT
>NW_004524630.1:9626443-9629473 GCF_000260255.1 Octodon degus | reverse complement strand
TTCCATTTTCCTACATTTCCTACAATTAATGTCGTGTTGGAAGTTTTGTTACAAATGCGTTTTATTAGAGTGAACTTAAATCCTTGAATCTCTACTGTTGTTAGGGGTTTTATCATAAATGACTGTTCCATCTCATCACTGTTATTTTTTTCTGTGTCTGTTGACATGATCATGTGATTCTTGTCTTTGCTACTATTTATTTGACATATATTTGCATCTGTTAAAACATGCTTGTATCGTTTAGCTATGTCCTGGTTGGTCATAAAATATTCTGTTTGCCAGGTTCTTGTTGAGGACTTTTGTGTCTATGGTCATTTTTTTTAAAAATTGGCCCATAGTTCTCTTTTTTAGTTGAATCATTGTGGATTTTTTTTGGAGTCAAGATAATGCTGACTTCCAAGAATGAGTTTGGCAGTACTTCTTTTTAAATTTCCTTAATCAACTTAAGAAATATTGCTGTTCTATCTTCCTTTAATATGTGAGTGAGTCTATTGGGGAATCTGTTTGGTTCCTGTTTTATTTTTTATTTTTTTGAGACAGAGTCTCACTATGTGGTGCAGGTTGGACTTGAACTCCCTATGTAGCCCAGGCTGGCTTCAAATTCCTGATGATTCCCTGCTGTAGCCTCCCAAGTCTGAGATTACAGGAATGTGCCACTATGCCTGGGGATGGGTTCTGGACTCCCTTGTTTGGTACGATTTTTTAAAATTATTGCTTAATTCCATTTCCTGATACTGAGCCATTTAAGGATTTTATACATTTGTTTCAATTTCACTTAAGAATTTATTTCATTTAGATTCTCAACTTAAGGGAAAATAGGCTTTTGCTGTAGTTTTACTAACAGTCTTGCGAATTTAAGTGGTGCCTGTCGTAACTTTGCCTTTTCCATTTTGAATTGTATTGATATGAGTCTTGCTTTTCGTAGGGTAAATGTGGGTAAGAGTTTCTCTGTTTTGTTTGTTCTTTCAAAGAACCAGTGATTTATTTTATTTACTCTTTGTATTGAGCTCTTTTTTTCAATGTGAGTTGGACATCTATGCTTTTCTGTGAATTCATCTCTTCTTCAGTTTTCAGTGTGACTAGTCTCTGTGGCTGCTTTTTTTCTGGAGTATTTAAAGCCAAGGCAGTGTTTCCTTAAGGTGTAAACTGGACCATGTTATAAGAATAATAATGTCTGGTATACACATAAAATACTTAAGTGAAATATTAATTAATATTAATTAAATGTGTCATACATTACTTTAAAGCATACAATTTCTTAAATTTAAAATTTTTCTTAAACTTTTGACTATATTGGAATATTACTATGGTTTTAGGTAGATTCATGTGCTCCTTTTTATAATTTTCTATTTTAGAGAGCAATCTTTATTTTGAATTTTGAAATCCTTTTCTGTGCAAGTTTGATAGTAGGTAGCTGTATCATTGCAGTTAGAGCCTCTGTGTAGAGTGTGTTTTTTAGTTATCTCTGCTGTGTCAGAGCTTCTTGTTTTGTGTGTGTCCCAGGATTTTGCCTTCTCTCTCAATTGAGAGTGAGATCTTCCCCCACCCCGCTCCTGTCTTTCTCCTTCACTCAGTAATTACTTCCTTTTGAAAAGATTTATTCCCTTTTCACAGGATTACTATACAGTTCAGATTTCTTTTCTCTTCCAGTTTCTCACATCAAGGAGACAATACAATGTCTGCACATGTGCGTTTGATTTATTTCACTTAAGGGTATGGTCTCCAGTTACATCCATTTACTGATTAAAGCCTCAAATTTATCTTGTATTTTATAGCTGAATAATACTCCATTGTGTAAAAATACCACATCTTCTCTACCTATGCCTCAGTTGATGGGCATTTGGGTTGCTTCCAAGATTTGGCTATGACAAATTGTGCTGCTATACACATGGGTGCTCATAGTGAGACAGTACGGTGTTTGTACATGTGAACGTTTTGCACTTTAAATTATTTTTACTCTGGAAGAAGCCACCTCCACAGATTTATCTTTTTGTAAAGACTCAACAGGTAAAATTATAGCATATAGAGCTTTTTAAAGTTGATGTCCTTCAGGTGATGATATGCATTTGCTTCTTTGCTTTTTGTGTACTGCCAGTCATTTCTGTACAGCACTGGATAATATTCTGTTATGTGGACATATCACAATTTATTCATCCACTCATCTACTGGAGGATTCCTTGGTTGTTTCCAAGGTTTAGACATTATGAACAAAGCTGTAATAAACGTCCATGAATAGGATTTGTGTAGGTGTTAATTTTTCAGGCACTTGAGAAAAATGTCAGTTATTGTAAATACTGAATTGTATAACTTGTATAATAGTAAATAAGGCTTGGTGAAAAATCTGAATGTTGTTTACAATTCAGTTTCCTACTCTTGCAGATAAAATAAATTAGTACCTAAAAATTTTAGCCATTACCATAGAAAGTTTTGATTCCTATGACATTTTGGCTGAAAGCTCCTTATAAAATATATGTGATATAAATTTAAAATGTTAAATTTTTAATATAAAAATTGATAAAACATGCTTCTGTTCATAAACAGTGTAGGGAAAGCCAGACTGTAAAGCTAAGGACTAAAAGAACAAATATTTAGGATCTTGTAATGGTTATAAACATGCCTCAACATATGTGAAGAAGGAAGGGGACAGGCAGGGAAGGACAGTGAGTAAAAATGGTCAGGATGCAATTCGCCAATTGAACATAAGTATTCTGTATCAAAATCATATATCACTAACACTTTTAAAAGAGATCATAATCAAAGGTAAATAATTAGTAGAACCCCATGAGGTAATAATATTTTTAAATTTCACAAGGTCAATTTGCCATCTTGGGGTAAGAGTTCAGATCAGCCTTAATCCATTTAAACAGCTTCTATTGAGAACAATCACAAAGGATTATGCTTGGGAACTTGAGATTTTATGAGATTTCATAAAATTTCCACACAAAATCCTAGTCAACATCAAATTTTGAGATAGAGTTGCAGTGCTTAATCCCTCATCCTACTATTGTAGCAAAGAAAAAATTACCTCTC
>NW_004524630.1:9624953-9626143 GCF_000260255.1 Octodon degus | reverse complement strand
TTCAATACTGAATCTTCATCATTGATGTATAAAATATATTTAATGTGGGGATTGGCAAAAATACCTGGAATTGGAGAGGAGATAAAATGAAGTAGACTATGTTGATGAAATTTGAAACTAATGAAATGCAATAAACTCATATTTAAGAAGTTCAGTAAGCCCCAAACAAGATAAAGCATGTATTCTAAACAAAAACAACAGAAAGATTATTGGGTGAGAAATTTTAAAAATATAATGAAACAAACAAAAAATATAGCTAATAGTTTTTAATTTAAGACACCTTCAATAGAACTAAATTTAATTTGAAAAATTAAGTGTAAAAGGATAGAAAACAACACCTTGAGAATAACACTACATGAAAAATTATGTGAACATACTAATATGAAATAATAAGAGCTACAATGATAATAGTGATGTTAGAGGTTAAGATAGAGTTCTACGATGATGAAAGTTTCAATCTACCAGGAATGTGCAGCATTTCTAAATTTTAATTTTTCTTATATGTTAGAAAATGAGCATAAAAATCTAAGTAGAAACTTTTATAGATCATTGGCCATTAGCATTTATGCAAAGAACATCAAACTTAATATAAACAGAATGATTTCTAAAATATAGATGTGTTAAAATGAACAAAAAAGAATACAAAATCAGGCTGGAGTTTGTCATGTAGGACTCCATCCTGAATTTAGTGATCCTGAAGATTGAAAACACAACTCCTAATCCATAGTGTCTAATACGCCGACAATCTAAAATTTTCAAAGATCAACATTCCGAAAATAAAATTTTCTTATATTGTTCCAGAGACATTTATTTATTTATATTTTAAACAAAGATTTATTATAGCAACACAGAATACACAATACTACATTTAACAGGTCATTTGCAAAGTAAAATAGTCAATAGAAGAAAACCCTAAGATATTTTTGCAGTCATTCATCTTCAGCTGTATTAAGGAGATTGGCATGGCTGTAATAGGGATGATTAAACTTTTTCACAAATAGATGGGTAAAAATAAATAAATGGTGTCAATTCACATAACTGGGATTGGTGATTGTGTGCATCCAGCTTTATGAATGCAATCATGAAAAATACTGTCATAAACAGCCTGTCTTTTTTTTTTATTTATTTGAGAGAGAGAGAGAGAGAGAGAGAGAGAGAGAGAGAGAGAGAGAGGTGTGTGTGTGTGTGTG
>NW_004524630.1:9616022-9624084 GCF_000260255.1 Octodon degus | reverse complement strand
GGAGAATTATTTCTGGACTTTTTATCCTATTATAAAGAGTGTACTATACCCTTAACTTTAGGGCTGCACTATGCAGTTTGGAATAACAGTTCAGAGGCCAATTTGAAATTAGCAACTGGCATGCATAGCACTGTATTCATTCAAGATAATTTTGGAAATTTACATGAATAAAATACTTGTTATTTCTTCTTACTGTACAGAAAGTTTCAGTGGCATATGATGGACATTCTAAGACATCCTACGACATGAGATAGTTCTCATAATAAAGGTCAATCCATCTTGTCTGTCTGTCTGTCTACCTTATATTGGTTATTTTTTTTTTCCAGAGGAGACTTGACCAATACAAATGTTCTTTTTTTTCTTTCTTTTAACCCTGGTTGATATAAGGATCTATTTTATCTTACCTTATTATAGGCATGCCTGATTGTATGTTATTATTTGCATGAATAACTTTTCCTGTGCTTTCACTTTCCACATATTTGAATGTTTACAACTGAAATGAGGCCCTTGTACACAGAACAACCTTGAGTGAAGTGTTTACATTTTTTGCCTTTGGTCAGGAAATCTAAAATAATCCCTGACTGAGAGAGACTTCTATCACTTTGGTTCATGTTGTTTATACACTTCAGAGCTCTTCTTTCCCCCATTTTCTTAATTATTGTACTAGTTTTTTTAAGTTTTTAACTGAAATCATTGCACTCTTTTTCTTTCTTTTGTGTATATTTTGTATTTTGCTATTCGTGCCTTAATCCAAAGAAAAATGCACTATCTCATTCAATATTTGTACAACCTATATCCTACAATACTTCATAATTTTGTTATATACAATTAACATTCCATTTCCATAATGTTTAAAACATAATCTTCTTGGTTTTTATGTCATTAGCAGAGCTATAGAGAAGCAGGGAAAGGAACTACTTTGATTTCTTTATGAATTAATTCTTTTTCTCATAAAATTGATATTTTTATGAGGATCAAGATTTAAAAAGTACAAACCTGTGTTTCAAAACAACAATATGAGAAGTTCGGGTCCAGTATGGTGGGGCAGAGCTGAAGAAGCCAATCCCAGCAGCCAAAACTGAGCCAGGCCCAGGCAGCCGAATTTGAGTCTGGTAGAACTAGATCTGGTGAGCTAAGGAGTGCTGGTATACCTGGCAGGGCCCAGGTGAGGTCACAGACCTAGAGAGAGGATCCTCACAGCATGGAGGTGGCAGGCAGATAAATTTGGCAAATTAGTCTGTCTGGAACATGATAGCTTTGAAGGAGAGGTGCACAGATGGAACTCAGGGGAACTAATTTAAACACAAATCCCCAGCTTAGGATCTGCTTTATTATATAGCTATACTTGCTCTTCTGGTCCAAAGAACAAAACCACTGGTAACAAGGGTTCGTCAATTTCTAGATTTCACTGACTGTTATTAGTATTGCTGATTGCACTGTTATAAATAGGATATCATGTCTGCCTCAACCACATGCTCTTTCTTGGGTAATAATATTTGTAGAAGCTTGGGTAATAATCTTACCAAAGCCTTATACTGAAGGATGGAGGACATTGCTGAAATGAAAGTCAATATCTCACTCTCAGTCAACAGAGAAGGGAAGATGTTGGGACACACACAGAACAAGAATCTGTGGTATAGGAGAGATATCTAAATAACAGACTCTTTCTAGAAATGTTCTGATTACAGTGATACAGCTACCTGCTACCAACTTTCACAGAAAGCATCATGGAAATCAAAATAAAGGGTTCACTGTGAAATACAAAATGATAACAAGATGTAAAATGCAATCTCAAGCCTCCAGTGCACCAGAGCGAACCCAGGAAACACCAGCATAGAAGAAATTGGAAGTCACATGCGAAATCTCTGAAAGAATAGCAACTGAACTGCAGGAGGGTATAGGGAAAAGGAGATCAGAAATAATCTCCCAGGTTAAAAATAAATGAAAACTCCAACTAAGGAATTACTATACATTTCTAAAGAAAACACTGATAAAAGAGAAAACAGAAAAATGGTGGAAACCTTGAATGAGCGATATAGGAAAAAAAATAGAATGCATGAAGTAGATTCAAACATATGTAGGAAATTAAAAAACTCCATTAAACTTTGGCAAAACCAAATACAGTAGCACCTAACTGTATAAGACAAATTGTAATGGATATGAAAAAATCCAATAAAGAATATCACAACTGTAACAGGGTAATGTAGCACTCCCTTATCTCAAACAGATAGGTCAAGCAGACAAAATTTAGCAAAGAAGTACTAACAACTGAACCAAGCCTTTGAACCAATGTACTTAGTGGACATGTACAAGTGTCCTAACCAATGACATCTGAATACACTTCCTTTTCTGCTGCACATGGAGCGCTTTCTAAAATAGCCTACATACTCGTCCATAGATCATGCTTAAATAAATGCAAGACAGCAGGTATTATCCCATGCATATTATCTAACCACATTACATTAATGAGATTAATGGAAATTAACAAAAAAAGAAACCCCCCAAAAAACCCCAGAAACGTATGGAAATTAACAACTTCCTGAACAACCACTGGGTCACAGATGAAATTAAACAAGAAATTAAACAATATCCACAATCTAAAGAAAACACAAACACTATCAGAATTTGAATGATTCCAGAAAAGTAGTTCTCAGAGGGAAATTTATAGCATTGAACTCACACATTGCTAAAGCAGAATGAGAACAAATAAATACCCTAGTGCTGCACCACAAGCTTTTGGAAGAAGAGCAGGCTCGTCCCAAAGCCCAAAGACAAGAGGAAATAAAAAAGAATAGAGCTTAAATTAATGCAATTCAGATGAAGAAATCAATACAAAGAATTAATGAATCAGAAAGATGGTTCTTTGGAAGATTATATAGAACTGATAATCCCATAGGCAACTTCATCAAAAAGGGGAAATGAAAAACTCAAATCCAAGCAATAAAGAATGAAAAGGGAGAAATTACAACAGATTTGTGGAAATTCAGAAGTTCATCAATAGCTATATCAAAAATTTTTATTGTCACAGAATTGACCATAGAAAAGAAATTGACAGATTCCTGGATAGGTACAAATGTCTAAATCTGAGTCAAGAAGATATGAAAACTTTGAATAATCCAGTATCAGTCAATAAAAATTGAAACTGTCATAAAAAAGTTATGACAAAGAAAAACCTAGGTAGTGATGGATTCACAGCTGAATTCTACAAGAATTTAAAAATAATTTATTACCAATACACTTCAAATTCTTCAATGAAACACAATACTCCCAAAATCATTTCTGGAGACAGTGATTATCCTGATACCAAAATTGGAGAAAGACTCCACCCCAAAAGAGTATTATAGGGCTGATGGAGTATAAAAAGTATCGAAACAGAAAAATACAAATGATACGGAATTTCACTAAACAAAATAATATGAATATATGAATATAACAGTATTTGTTGTATTGTATAGCACAAATCTGGTAATAGAGACAACTAATTCATTCATAAGATATTCAATAAATGTGAGAAAATTGTGCAAACCTATGATTGGAAATATTGCAAGGGGGCTTTATTAGGATTCTTCTAACAAAGTAAGGAAAAAATACGCCAGATTAGGTAATAAGAAATACTCCTCCAGTCTTGAAAAAAAATGTACTAAAAAGATGACATTGCAATGCAGCTGAGTGACTAGGTGGAGGGAGTGATCTTCCTCACTTTTGTAAACAATTTACATCATTATCTCTATCGCTTTCCGTAATCACAGCTCCAACTCAATTCCTACCAGCTACCTCCTGCACCTGCCATTTTGGCTGCATTGCCCAATATCTGTTCTAACAGACCAGCATTCTTTTCTACCTAGATTTTTTTTTTTTTTTTGCATTTTGTTCCCTTTGTTTAAAAATCCCTTTCTCGTTAGTATGATGTTTCTTGCTCATCTCATTCAGATACTAGATCACGCACAACTTTAAGTCCCTTGGTGGTGATGGGTCCGGCCCATGTGGAAACTGGTTGAATCACCATAGCACCTCCACAAGGTGGCATGAGCCCAGAACCACTGCCTAACTCTTCTTCCCAGCATTCTCTTCATCCGGTGTGCCGAGATGATCTACCTCACCTCCCAGGATGCTCTCCAATGAGCCCTCACAACGTCATCACCTCACCTCCCAAGGTCCCGCTCCCCCCCCCTTAGGAACCTATAAATATAGCTGCCTTCCGGTGCTCTGGCCAAGGCTTTCTGCATGTCTTTCCCTGCGGTCCTCTCGTGTCTGCAATAAAAGCCTGTTATTTTTCCCGTCGCTTTGATGCGCCGCTGCCATCGCTGCTGGGTGAACTCTGTCAGGTGGCCTAGATTAAGTTTTCCTGTCTGTGGCCCAAGGGTGTGGAAACTCCTGCAATGTGAAGAATAAAAGAACTCTAAACAAAATAAGTGTTTAAATATCAACTACTGGAGATTGCAGACAAGCTTCCAAGAGAGCCGTATCTCAGTAGACTGTGACCTTCTTGGGGATGGTGAGTACTGACACCAAGCCTTAGTGCACACCTTTACTTGGCAGTAATTTAATAAATGTTGGCTGCTCTAATTTGCAAGCCAAGCTACACAATTACTTTAGTCCTGAAGCAATTATTTCACAAAACATTGAACACTTTAGGGGGTAAACTAATTCCCTGATACTGTCATGAGTTAAGTGCAAATTTCTCCAGGACTCTCCTGAACAATCAGAAGCCATTCGTGGGCATCTACTTGGGCTTGGCTGTTTAATTATTACTGCCCTCACACAAGAGGATGAGGTAATTACAAATGTCTGCTCTTAATTACAAGCCTTTCACCCAGTGCATCTGGTCCTGCTTCTGTATCAGCTGCAAAGAATCACAGCACTTAGATGAAAAATTGTGCAGGACCCAGAACCATTCTTTCATTTTCCTCTCCAGCTCACACAAAAAACTAAATAAATAAAATAATCACTGTATTGCCCAGCATTGTAAGTACAGAAATCAACTACCTAACCATCCCAATTGTCTTGTTTTTTCTGCATTGTGCTTCTTTGGGATATGATTAAAATTTAAGAGTCGTAGCAAGGCTTCCCTAGTTTTGAATTTTATTCTCTATTTTTGTTTTTTGATATTTGATGCAAGAAAAATTGGGCTTCATCCATAAATATGGCACACACATATGCCCAACTTATGACTTTTCTGTATTTCTCCTTCTGGGTAGCTGACAGTGACCTCAAACTTAACATGTTCAATACAATTTTAGTATCTTCCACCCAAACCTGCCTCCTCATCTTCTGTAGTCTCTACTTTATTGAATACTCACCCCTCCTCACAATATGGCCCCTAGGGAACTTTCTAATCTTGAATATTGCTCCTCCCACTTTATCCCCACACTTGGCTTGAGCCAGAATTGTCTGTTTACAATTCCTAAAGACAAGAAACTCCTCTTGGGGAAAATTGGATATTCAGTAGGCTGAATGAGCCTCTGCTAGGGAACTGGCAAATAAGAGCAGAGGTCTTTCAAAACTTTTGATAGATGGTCTTTAAAATAAGTACAAAAAACATGGTGACATGTTTCTCTGAGTCTTTCTTCTTCACCTGCATTCCTCTCTCCTCATGTTGTTGTTCCCTGGGAGCTGGGGCTGGATTTCGGCATTGAATGAACCTTTTTGGTGTGTATTTAAAAACATATTATTACCCTAATTTTGTCACCATGTGTCCTCTCCTCCTTTCTGAATCAAGGGAGTTCCTCATCCTTCCTTACCATGAGTAAATGGTGACCCCCCCAGCTCAACACCTCTCTGATGTCCCAGGTAATTCTTGGCTATGTCTTCTCTTTCCCAGCATAAGCGGTCTTTGTTTCCTGCAGGAGTGACCTTGCTGACCACAGCCGGATCCCATGACACCGTCCTTGTGTCCCCTCTGCCCAACCTGAGCACAAGATAGCACATCTAAAAAGATTATCAATCTGAACAAGTAAGTGTTTAAAAGGTCACATATTCTTCTTTCATTTAGTTAATACTTAGTGCAAAATATTTACTAATTTAGTAAATATTTATTTATTTTAATTTAGTAAATATTTATTTACTATATGTAAATTTAATCTTATTTATTAAATTTACATATTTACTCTCTTGGTTCTGGGAACTGAACCAAAGGTGTGGCCCATGGTGCACCACTGAGGTACACCTTGAAGCCCCAGAGCAAATATGCAAATTACAACCTGCAAATTACTTTTTTTTCTTAATCTTATATTCTTTGACTGGATAGTTCTACCTGAAAGCAGTGTTGAGTCTAGAATTATTAATTTAGTGAAACTAAATATTTTGATTACGTGAGGGCAGTTCTTCATTTTAACTAGATGTTCTAACCTTTCTTATTTACATTGATTTACTCTACCTTTTATTGCTTTATTCATTTATTCCTTAAAATACATACTATCTTCTGCTGGCAAAACATGGCTTTGCTTACCGAGGATAATTTTTTAAAGTTATCAAATATTTATCGAAACAATATTCAAGTAATCTTTTAATGTAATTTACAAGGTAGAAATTAATAAATTATGACAACAGAGTGTTCTAATTGCTGAGATGGAAACAGCAGAACAGCAATATAAAATGGAATAAGTGACAAAATTGGATTTCTTAAATGAAGCAGATGGAGAGAGAATTGATGTTTGAAGGGTAATTTTCTGAGATGATAGTGTGGGTGAGGGATGCATTTTGGTAGATATCTTGGCAAGAGGAATTTGCAAGACGAAAGGAGGAAGTGAAGTGAGTGTTCAGATGCTGAACGCATTACAGTGGCCTGATCAAAGTTAAAAACGGACCCTGACAGTGGATGTGATGAGGGGCAGCTGGGGGTGTGGCTGCATTGTTGAGAACTACTTATGGTATTCTTTGAGTCTCCTCTTTGTGTTCTTGTAGATTTCATATTTCTGCTGTTAAAATATATCACAAGCTTCACGTAAAGATTACACTTGTGTTATGTTTAGTGTCTGCACTATGAAAGTCCAAATGGTTTTTATGGAACCAGTATCAAGGTGTGGAGCAGCTACTGAGCTGCACGCCCTGTAGATACTATGAGGACTATCTGGTCCTTCCCCCGAAGGCTCCTACATGCTGTCCTGCCCACTCTCTGGGACCTGCTCAGCCTGACTTCCGCATCCATGGTCGCATCACCTTGAATTCTTTGCCTTTTTCTTTTTTTAAACTGCTTTATGATTTTACTGGGCCAATAGAACAAATCTAGATTATGCTCCCCGTGTCATGATCCTTAATGTAGTTACTCTGACATATTTTCTAGGAATCAGGGCTTTCCTGTCTCTGGGGACTGTTAATTCTATACAATCTACAAGGTATTAAAGTAATTTTCCCTAATGAATTGTTAATTTTAGAAATAAAACTAAAGAGGATTTAAATTACTGATCTTTGGAAGATAATTTACAACTTTTAGGGGTTTGCTTTGAAATTTTCTAAATTCTGTGTTGGCTTTTGCACACATTTTTATTATAAGTTCGAATATTTTAGTTGTGTGTGTGGGTTTTTTTGTTATTGTTAGTTTGTTTTGTTTTGTTTTTAGAAAAGAGGAATACAGAAATTTTATGAAATTTCCCTTACTGACCCCAACAGATTAATGCATGGGTGAAATAGAATGGAGGTACATGAATGACCTAGGACCTAGGCTACGGAAAATGCTGGAAATGAATTTCACAAACTGGAAGTTGATGCAATAGAGAAGTAGACAAATGTAATTTATTTAACTTATACGATGCTTCTAGAGCACTGGCATTAAGTGGTAGCATTTTTTTTTTTCCTATTTACCCTATGTAATTCAACCTGGAAGTTTCCACTGTTAGTTTATTGATATATCAATTATTTTAATGGTGTTATGATTCTCTATTTTGTGCATGAATTTAGTTTATTCAGACATTGTCCTGGAAAATCATTCTTTTCCATTACTTTTCTATTATAACTGATGACAATTAATAACCTTGTACTTACATTGTTTTATATTGCAGAACGTGTTTTTTGGAAAAGATAAATTTTTAGATATTATATGTAATAATATATACACACTGATAAA
>NW_004524630.1:9611821-9615922 GCF_000260255.1 Octodon degus | reverse complement strand
ATAACCTTGTACTTACATTGTTTTATATTGAGTAGCTCTGTTTAATTATAAGGTAAATATTTATATATTATATGTAATAATATATACACACTGATAAACATATACATATACAAATATATGTACACAATGTACACACATATACCCAATGATGCAATGCCTATGCATTTTGTCAGGTGGTATTACACTCCCTTCCATGTAAGTAAACATTTTCATTGTTAAATATAAGCTTAGAGGTTATAATTGCTTTTTTAATCTCTTAGACCATATTGTTTTTTCTTCTTTCTTTCATGCTTTCTGATGAGATATGTGCTATCATGAAATTGTTTTCTGCTTGTTAAAAAAAAGTGCCAATTGTCTCTCTTATTTCAAGATTCTTCTTTGTCTTCTGTTTTCAATTTGACTCTGATGTGTCTTGGAATACATTTTGTTTAGATTTGTGTGTTTGAAAAATCCTTCAACTTCTATTGATTCATTTTCTTGGTGATTTAAAAAGCTTTAGCCATTGTTTCTAAGCATATTTTTAACTGTTGCCTATTTTTTCCTCTTATTCTAAAATTCCAGTGACAGAAGAGCTCTTCTCCTTTGTTGTCTCTGTACAAATTTATTGTGTTGAGTAATAATATTGTTCTCCATTCAAATTCAATTATTCTTTCCTCTTTATTCATTGTTTTTGAGCCCATAGGTTGAGTTTTTTCTTTCCTTTTTTCACTTTAAATTTTATTATTCTTTTCTCTTAAAATTTTTACTTGATCTTTTAAAATAACTTCTATTTCCTCAGTGATTCTGCCTATTAATTTGGTGAGACTTTGTGGTTCTTTTTATCATCATTTGTTTCTAGAATGTTTTTAATTCTTGTTGAGTTTTTCTTTGTTCTGGGAATCAAACTCAGGACCTCACACTTTCCAGATAGTCACTGTACCGCTGAGCCATACCCCTGGGGTGAACTCTTTGTTGAAGCATATTCTAAAATTTTGTCTAGTAATTCTACATTCTCTGCCATTTCAGTACTAATGAGTGTGCACTATCTTTCCTCTTTCAATGTGAAAAACTTTAGTGCATGATTCCTTAAGTTTTAATCACTGATTTTTTTCTTTACTCTGAATATTTGGCTAATGAGAGATTTGAGATTCTATTTCACTGGCCTACACCTAGCTCTGGATGACTCCTTGTTATTTCCACATGTGGATAAAAATCCAGGTTCTCAATTTAGCCTTTGTTGACACTCAGGATGGAGGCAGCTGCAATGCAGGGGAGCGCTGACTCCTTCTGATGTCTCCAAGCATAAAAGTCCATGGCTATTACTGCTTTTATAGCATCTGCAGACATTGGAGAGGGTAAAGAGTTCAGCACTCTTATCCCATAGAGGTAAAAGCACTGTTCTCTACTCAACTTTCTGTGTTATAACTTTGTCAGGAGGTTAATATGTCTTGTTATACTGAGGCAAATGCGGATTCTAGACTCTCTACTGGATGGTAAAGTAGGAATAAGAAAACACATTGTTTTGTATTGTTTGGTGAAGTACTAAGTGGTTATAATTCAAAAGTCTTAGTTCTTTAGCTAAAGGATGCCATAAGTTTGATGGTGGAGGGGCTGGAATTCTCCTACATGGTGTCCGTCACATGCAAATGCAAAGGAAAGCTGGAGAATCCAATTCTATGTCATGCAGGCAATCAGCAAAAGGCATTCTGATACATAGATAACAGTGTATGTAAAGACCCTGGAAGAGTTGATACACATCATTACTCAAAGCATCTTTGTAACTGGCATGGCTACTTGAGTATAAAGGAGGAAATGTCCAAATCTGTGAACAGAAGTTATTCCTTATAAATAACCAGCAATAATATTACAGGGTGCAGTAGCTTCAGCAGAACTCTCATGTTTTCTGGCTCTTATTTTCTTATCATACCGAAATGCTGAGTCTTAAATCTTGGATCTGTAAAAACTTTATTTTTTAGGGGGCTGAAGAGATGCTCAGTAGAGTAAGTGCTTCCCTGGCAAGCACAAGGGCCAGAGTTCAATCCTAGGTTCTGCAAAAAAGAAAAAGTGCCACTGACCAATTTCAGGGGCCAGGGAGATGGCTCAGGAGAATAAATGCTTCTCTGGCAAGTGCAAGGGCCTGAGTTCAAGCCCTGGTTCCACAAAAAACAAAAGAAAACAACAACAAAAAACCTTTATTTTTCTCCTGTGATGGCCTCTGGAGCTGCTAAAATGGTACACACTTTGAGAAACCACTACTTTCAAAACTGGTTCCCAAACTACACTTTCCATTATAGATTCCTTTCCTTAATGTGAATTTAAAAATTGTTCTCACTTAAAATGTTATCTTTAGTGATGTTAATAAGACAGATGACCAGTTTTTTCCTAGAAAATGAAAGTAAGGGAATAAGAAGATCTACATTTTCATCAGAGAGGGCACACATGCCTGTGTTGGACACACACAGAGACTAGATCTACGTGTGGGATGTCTATACATTCATAAGGACTGTTTCTCAGAACAAATGCAGCGTGGTCCTAAACTATGAAAAGGGCTTTTTCTCTTCAGAATTTTCTCTGTTGTGAAACGTACTGTTTTTATTTTTTTTACTATAAAATTCATAACATAGATTTTACTTGTTGAGTTTTAATTAATATTTCTTCCTAAAGATAGAGCATATAGTTCCCTTCTTCACTGTCCTACATGTATTCAGTTTAACACACTCATCATAGCAGTGTGTCATTAGTGCTTTGAAATGAGAATTCTACCTGTATGTATGTGTTGACAGCAGTGTGTCCAAAAAAGGATTTAGTCTCAGGAATCCAAACAAGAGATGCTGTTATTTTTAAAAAGGAAGCAATGAATTTAAATAAAATAAGAAAAAGAAGCTTTTATTTGATAAAATTCCTATAAGTATGTTCAAATAAAATAACATATTCAAAGCTTACAGATTCAGATAATCACTTTATATGTATAAATTATAATTGTCCAATATATAGAAAGAAAACATAAAACTACCTTTCTGTCCTATTTCTTTGATTTTTCTATGTAATTTTTCTAGTCAAATTATTTGTTCCAAACAAAGAAAATATAATTTGTATAGTTTGTCAGGGAACTGCTCTTGGTATCATACCAATTAATTAAGAAGTCCAAATTAATCATACAAATATTAAAAAAAAAATTCTGCCATATATTTCATCCAGTTTGACATTTTTATTACAGGTAGCAAATTGCTTCTAATGTAATTCTAAGAACTTTCAGTGCCAAAATGAGTGAACATATAAGAATAATGACTTTGAAGTCATCTCCAAGTCACCCCCCTTCCCTCTCCCCTCTCGCTCTTTTCCACCTTTTAAAATAAATGATCTAATTTATTTAAAAATAAATAAATAAAGTCAGCTTCAAGCAAAAAGAAGTTTGTTTATTGAATTATTTTGGAGGGGTAGTTAGATAAGTCAGAGCTGCTTCGGTACATTTCTGAAGTGAATATAACGGAAGGTGACTTTATTGTCCCTGGACCTTATTTTTGGTCCCTTATGAGCAAGAGAGTAATGTATTTACTGGGTTCTCTAATTGAATACATTGAATATGATCAAAAGTGAACCAGGTAGAAATCTAGCTCTCTGGCTTTATATCCTTAGCAGCCTGCTTTGCTTCTTGAATAAAAAATGGAAAATATGATTAATAAAAATTCACATGTGTTCTAGTGGGTTTCCAAGAAGGACTGTGAAATATGATTGCTATAATTAGTTACCAAAAAGATTATCTTCAATTACTCATAGGATCTCACAATTTTTTTTTTTTTTTCATTTTTTTGGTACCGAGGATTGAACTGGGAACCGTGCCCTTGTCAGGTGGGCACTTACTTTCCATTATTCTACCCTATTCTATTACATTAACTTTTTTACCATAATTTTATTGATAAACAAATAGCAATGAGACAGTTTCAAATCAAATTGGTAGGACAGTTTCAATAATTAACACATTCCATACATTCTTCCTAGTAGCTAATTGCTGTACAAGACGCAGACATGATATCCTATTTACAAACACCATTAGAACAAATCACTCTATTCATTAAGAGAATGTAACTATATATCTATCCTAACCATTTTGAATACACAGAT
>NW_004524630.1:9599492-9601066 GCF_000260255.1 Octodon degus | reverse complement strand
GTGCTTTAGACCACTGAGCCATCTCACCAGCCCTGTTCACTCATTTAAAAGTTTAAATTACTACCCATAATGTGAAACATAAGAAAAAATAACCAATTGCTTTATTTTGCCCTTGATTTACTTGATATTGTTGCTGATTACTTATTTTATGAATGAATGTGATGTTGAAATGACTTATTTATGAAAGAGATTTGATAGGCCATTCAGAAATACATAATAAAACACAAGATAAAAATAAAAAGACATATACTCAAAACAGGATAGATATACAGCTGCATTCTCTTTATTCAATGAATAGAGAGATTTATTCTGATAGTGTTTGTGGACAGGATATCATGTCTGCATCTTGTACCATGAATAACCACTAAGACAACAATATGCAATGTATTAATTATTGAAACTGTGCTAGTAATCGGTTCTGAAACTGTCTCATTGCTATTTGTTTCTCAATAAAAATTGTTTTAAAAATAAAAGGACATAAATAATTCATCATAAAAATATAGGTGCTGTATACTGAGAAGAAATCTGGGACAAAGTGAAGAAAAATGTGAATACATCAAGAATTTGTATCACTAGCTAAATGTTCATGTCCCAGGTTTGTGATACTCAAAATAGTGGGACAAAATAACTAGCGTGATCCTGTATGTGTATTACACGTAACAGAAAAGTTGATTAGTGAGCAAGACATCACTGTGGAACTTCTGCACACACGTGTTTGTCCTAATATCTTGCAACAGTTTTTATTTAAAATTAAATTACAGAATATAACTGTTTTGAATTTGACAATTGTTTTATTCAATGAATGGATCATATGAATTATTAAGGAAAAATAATTTCCTTTTTGGGAAAGGACGTACTATATAAGAGATATAAGATCACAGAAAGTTGTTGTGATTTTAGGATGGAAACATAGAATATTTATTTAAAACTCAAAATGGAATTTATTTTTTATCCAGATACAACTAACTAAAGCAAGAAACTGCTAAGGAAAAAAATGACATTTCGGTGTTTGTGTGTGTCCTTTGTTCATTTTAAAAATTACTTTCCATCTTTTTTCCTATATTTTCTAGAAATATACAAAAGAGCAAAAAAAATAGAAATAATACAGAACTTCCCCAAATAAATCAATAGAAGTTCAACAGTGGTTTCTCTACGGTATAATGCTGTCTTCAAATTAATTGTTCAGATTACCAGATATAAACATGCAAAATTGGGGAAAAGTTACAAACTTTAAAAGAACAAGAAAAAAATGAAAGAGAAAGAGAGAAGAGAGAAGAGAGAAGAGAGCAGAGAGAGAGAGTGAGAGAGAGAGAGAAAGAGAGAGAGAGAGAGAGAGAGAAGAAACATTGACTGCTCCCCTTCGTAGACCAGCAGAAACCAGCAGTATAATTACCCAAACCACTCAGCATATGTACGTAAACATATCTTTCTCCCCATTCCTTCCCTCTGCTGTCCATTTCTTCATCCCAGGTTTTCCTTCCCTTTGGGCAGATTGTTTCCCTTTCACAGTATCTATTTTACCTTTCAGATTTTATTGACTCTTTCAGGTTCTTACATTACCCAGACAGTATTAT
>NW_004524630.1:9594234-9599392 GCF_000260255.1 Octodon degus | reverse complement strand
TAGGCTGTTAAGCTAAACTTCACTATCTGTGTGAATATCAAACATCTTAGGCATAATATGGAACAGGTATTTTTCATCAAGTATTGATAATATTACATCAACTTTTAAAAATCCCATGCATCCAATCATACCAACAAAGATTGAAGATTGCTATATTCTTCACCATTTGCTTTGTTTTGGAATTGACAAGGTGATCTTTTTGTTCAGTAAAAATACAAAAGATTTACAATACCAGAAGCCAACTTAAAAATTAAGAACAAATTTGAGGGGCTGGGGATAGAGCCCAGCAGCACAGTGTCTGGCAGACACAAGGTCCTGAGTTCAATTCCTGATATAAAAAAAAAAAAAAAAAAGAACCAAGGTGATGATCTCTTGATTCCTACTTTCAAAACATTGCACATACCTGCATTAATCAACACAGTGCAGTAGTGAAGGAACTAGAGGATACATAGAAACCAAAATTAAATTTTCATTTTTATTCATTTTTGTCCAAGGTACCAAGATAATCCAATCACAGTAGAATAATAATCTGATTTAATGGTTGGGATAAAAGGATAGTCACAGGCTAAATAATGAATTTAGATGTTTATTTTTGTCACAACAATAGAAACAATTATCTAGTAGAAGAGATAAAAGTAAACGTAGCAACACATCATGGAAGTAAACAGAATTACATCTTCAAGATCTTTGATGAAACATTTCTTCAATATGATCCTGATAGTACAAGCAGCAAAATAAGAGTCCAATAAGCTAAAATAAACCAAAAGGTAAAATGGTGCTGCATGTGATACCGTGAACACAGATACAAAGTTAAAGTAGATTATTGTCTTTCAGGAGCTGATATAAGAAGTAGGGAGTGACAAAGAATGGACATACAACTTATTTGTGGGGTGGTAAAAATATTATAAACCTAAATAATGCACAACTCCATCGATATTTAAAATGAATGGAATTTGTGACCATTAATTATATTTCAAGAAACTATTACATCTTTGTTTTTATTCATTACTGTATGAAAGAAAAAAAGCTGGAAGATTGATTTTATGTATTTGGTACAGGGTCTCACTACGCACTCATAGTGATCCTCCCATTTTAAGCCTCCCCAGTGCTAGGATTGCAGGTGTGTGTCACCACACCTGGACTTGGTCGCTGGCTCAGTTCTCCCTGGTGGCAGGGCTAGGGTGGGGTGCCGGGCCTGTGCTCGAACTCTGGTGCCTGCACTTGCCTAAGAAGGTGCTTAGTCCACTGAACTATCTTGCTGACCCTAGCTTGGAAGATGTAAAGAAGTCTGGATCTTTCAGTGAGGCATGGAAGGAGAGCATCCCTAAGGACTGAAAAAAATTATTCAAAACTATTTTTATTTAAGTAAACCAGTAGTTTTGGAGAGGCTAAGGAAAACAGAAAAAATAGCAAACTGTTGGAAACTAAAACAGTATTCTTATTTTAGAGTTAAAACAAGCTGGGTAGAAGTATTTATACCTTTGCTAATTTAGATCAGGACTCTGAGATACTTTTTGGAATTGGCATTGGGGGAAAATGCTGAAGTCAGGTAGGAAGAACTCTGAATGGTGAGAATAAAAGGCTCCTCAGTGTAGGTGCTGCTGAATATGTTATTTCTGGGACTCAGAATAAAGGAACAGCCCTGGGGAACTGGATGGAATCTTCCCGCGTGGCCTCCATGGGATGAAGCAGCAGATTTTCCTTATGTCCTTGCGTGCGCATCTGATGCCGTGGCCCTGGGTGAGTTCTCCAGAGAACACAAGAAGAAATCAGCATGGGCTGGAAAGAAACGTCGAAAAGTATCTACGTAAGCCTAGATTCAAAGAGGAGGACACCAATGTGCCCAAGGAGTGACAGTTAGAGGGCAGGAAGAGAACCAAACAATACCACAGAGATTTACAGATGTCTAGGAGAAAAAAAAATGTGTAGGAGGAAAGGTTCCAGGATGTATGGGCTCACATACCCAGGATGTAGGGGCTCACGTGTCAGGGAGTGCAACCCAAGAACAGAATGTAAATTTGGAAACCAAAAGATATTTTAACATCTTGAAGTTAGTAAGCTAAGTGAGTCTCTGGGTGTAAATGTTTTTTTGTGAGAAATCTGGGATAACATACCATTGATTCTTATGAAAATATTTTCTTTTGGAAGATGTCTATTGAAATGAAAATCATTACTTACATTAGCACATGAATAATGTATTATTGCCATTACATGAATATTGTAATTTAAATTTTTCTCGGAGCTTGCAGTATGTATCAATAGCTGTATACAATATGATCAAATAATATAGTGAATGTTTTAATTAAAAATTATTATTTTGAAGCCAGGCCAGATAGCTCAGCTGATTAAAGCTCCTTCTTAGGCAGACACAGGGGTTGTGGATTCCATCCCTGGCCTGCTCTTGCAGCCCCACCCGCAGGGCAAGCTGAGACAGTCATTGAGACTTGATGTGGTTTCACTTGCCTATAATCTCAGCACTTGAGAGGCTGAAAAACAGGAAAAATCACTACAAGTCTGATATGTGTAGTGAGACCCTATACCAAATACATAAAACATTGTCATTTTGCTTAGTGAAATTCTATACATAGTTTCTTTTTTTTTTTTTTTACTATGTTTTATTCTCTTTAAGAAAAATTATACAGTCCAAAACATTGCCATCAGTCCTTCACCACACATTCCCCTTCACTTTGAACACACCTGTCCCATCACTGGTGCCTCTCTGAGGCAGCTCTGGAAGTCTGCCGTTCATGACTGCCTTTAGCTGTGTCAACATGGCTGCTTTGATGTCCTGAATGGACAGAAAATGTTTCCCTTTCAGATCAGTGTAGCTTTAGGGGAGAACAACAATTCGCACAGTACGAGATCCGGTGAATGAGGATATACCGGAATGGTTTTATAAGCCCACCTTTTCACTATTCATTTTTTCACCATACTTCATAAAAACACAGAATATGGGGCTGGGGACTTAGTTTAGTGGCACAGCACCTGGCTGGGAAACTCAAGGTTGTGAGTTCAATTTGTAACATAAAAAAAAAAAAATTGTACTTCAGAACTGCTTCACAAAGTGACCAGAAGAGTAAGATGTGTATTCCAAGTGACAGGAAGCATCTCAAGAAGAGTTAATGACAACATGGTTTTACTGAAATTATTATTGTTTTATTTAAACACAATCCATAGTTCTGGATCAGCCTTTTTAACTCTTGTAAAACCAATTCATTTTGGGTTCCTGAGTGATTGTAATGCATGTAGAAGGGTCTGAGATGAGGTATTTGAGATGCCCTTGTGTATAACAAGTTTCAGAGGGGAAAAGCGATGAGAACGTGGGAGCGGCAGCAGAGGAGGGATCACTGGAGGAAGGCTCACTCTCATGGAAAGTGGAGCAGAGCAGCCCTCCCGAAGCACTAGTGAGAACAAGCGAGCAGAGAAGGAGGAGCTGAAACTAAGGGGAAAGGCACGGGCTCTTAAGAGATGTCAACTTAATCTCTACATTGTATCATCTGGGAACACTGAGCACCCACACCCACATTTTGGTTTACAGTAATTTTCTGGTTAAAGGAACCAAGTTCCTTAGAGGAGTGCTTGGACCCAAGGCTATCCCAGGAAAATTCCAAAGGCCTGGGCTACCCTGTGGTGTCAGCAAAAGAAAAGGATAGGACTTCTGGAAATACTCAGAGATCAATGTGGAGCTACTTCTTGGGGCTAAATCTGGAATAATCTGAATAATAAGTAAGTGCTGCTAGTTTTGGGTTATAACTCATGGCCCACCATAAGAATATAAGAGCCCATATTGATTTAAGTTAAACAAATGATTGAATGATGACATAAATGAAAAAGAAAGAGCATGTCTCCATTCTAAAAAAATTAGTATAAATGGGAATAACAAGAAAAATAAGCATCATAAAATTCAGCAGAGAAAAGACATTCATAATATCAATTTATTTCCCTGAAGCTGTTTATGAGTTACATAGGGAAAATAGTTATTCTATACTTAAATACTCAACAGATACTCATTGTCAAGATGATAAAAATCACTGATATGAATTATATAGTCTCTACCAAGCAGCTCCACATCTGTTTGTGGTAGACTTGCCAATAATGATCTCAATTTAATGATGAGAAAATATTAATCAACCCCAAACTCATGGATATTTTACCAAACAATTGCTCCTGATTTTCCAAAGTATCAAGTTACAAAAGTCAAGGTGATAGGCAGCCTGTTTCTTCTTCTCACGGTATGTCCATGCCCAGAACTTGGAGAATGTTAAATGATATGGGAAAACAGATGTGAAGATATGAGATTGTGAAGTTATTTTGCTTTAAATAGGGAGAGCATCCAGAGTTGGGCAGGTGTGCCTGATTTAATGCCGTGAGCTTAGGACAGTGGTGGTGACCTCTGGCGTGTGCACCTCAGCAAGCAGGGAGAGCCCCCGCCTGCCTGTTAGGCAGGACACCCTAGCATCACCTGAGCAGTGGAGCATCAGATGGTTGTGTGCACAGGGACCAAGCCTGTGCCCAGAAAGGAGTAGTGGTCCCAGGCAATGAAGTTCAGCTAATTTTAAGTCTCTTAAGATAGCTTTCAACTAATTTTAAGTCACTTCTGGTGCACTTAAGATAGTTTTATTAAAAACATTGTTTGGATCACCTTGTACTTGTGAGCAGCAGTTTTTAGTGTTAAATTACATCAAATGCAATAGAAGAAGCAGACTAACAGATGACCTAAGGGCTGCTTGTGTTGCTCTCAGACTAACAAAGTATGAGCCAAAGCGAGACAAATCATCAGCATGAACATAATCAATTGTGCAAAAGTAGACCCACTGCAAACTTTTATCTCTCCTTGAAAATCTACTTGTGTCATTGAAAGCTCTGATATTGTTTTCTGCTTTTAAGCCCACATAGGTGAATGCACAAGTTAATTTTCCTAGGCTAAAACCATAATACTCAGGTTTAATTGCAGCGTTGGCATTTTGTGATAAATAAGTGGGTTTGCGTTTGTAGTTTGGACTCTTGGTCTCTAGAAGTTTTACTGTCACTGCCTTAGCAGGACATAATTTTCTCCTTTGTTAGAAGGAGATACACAAGGGAAGAAGAAAGTCAGAGACTCCAGTGTGAGGAGGATTTGATGGATTTGATGGATTTCCCTGGCTTCAAGCCTAGAGAT
>NW_004524630.1:9581165-9587324 GCF_000260255.1 Octodon degus | reverse complement strand
ATTTACCTATAAAAACCTCAAATTTATCTTTATAGCTGAGTAATACCCCACTGTGTAAAAATGCCACATCTTTTTGTTCTTCAGTTGATGGGCATTTGGGTTGTTTCCAGGATTTAGCTGTCACAAATTTCATGGCTATAACATGGGTGCGTATATATCACTGTGACATGTTTTCAGTTCTTCTGGAGAGATACCCAGGAGGGCAATCGCTGGGTCGAATGGGACCTCCAACCCTAACTTTCTGAGGAATCTCCACACTGATTTGCATAGTCGTTGTACCAGCCTACACTCTCCACAACAGTGAAGAAGCTTTTCTTTTTTCCCTGAGAGCACCACTGGAATTTGTTATATTGTTTGACTGTGTGATGACAGCCATTTTTTCTGGGGTGAGATGGAATCTCAGTGTTGTTTTAATTTTTATTTCTTGAATGACAAATGATGTTGAACATTTTCTCATATATTTATTTGCCATTAGTATTTTTTTTTCCTCTGAGAAGTGTGTTTTTATTATCTCAGAAGCCCATTTCAAGGTTCCATCTTTGAAATTTGGGAACCTGATTTTTATGTGTTCTAGATAGAAGTTCTTTGTCTGAAGAACTGTTGGATATATTTTTTTCCCAATTTGTGGGTTTTTGTTTTAGTCTGTTAGTGATTTCCTTTGACATGCAGAAACTTTTCAAAAAGATGAGATTTGATTCCTTCATTCCTTGAAGTATGTCCCATGCAGTTTTTTGTCCATGAACTCTCTGCCTATGCCTATGTCTAAGATTTCTACATATTTTTCCTCTAGAAGACTTAGTGTTTCTATTTTAATATTTAACTCTTTGATCATTTTAACTGTATGTTAGAGCAGGTGATAGACATGCATCTAATTTTAGCCTTCGGTATGGGGAAAGCCAATTTTTCCAGCACCATTTATTAAAGAGACAATTTTTCTTTCAGTAAGTATGTCTGGCCTTTTGTCAAAGATAAGGTGGTGGAGTGTGTTTATCATTGTATCTGCATCTTCTCATCTGTTCCATTGATCCTCATGTCTGGTGGTTGTTGTTGTTTTTTCCAGTACCATGGTGATTTTATCACAGTATTTTGTAGCACAATTTCAAGTCAGTGATGCCTCCTGCCTTTCCTTTGTTGTCAGGATTACTTTTCCTCTTCTAGGTCTTTTGTAGTTCAAGGTTAAGTTTAAGAATGTAGTCCCTCCAAATCTATGAAATATAGTAATGGTATTTTAAGTAGGATTGTGTTGAATCTGTATAGTAATTTTGGGAGTATGGCCATTTTCACATTGGTTCTTCCTATCTAGGAGGAAGGGATATCTCCCCTTTTCTCAGAGTACTGTAATTTTTATAGTATAAATCTTTTCTTTTTTTGTGATATTGATTCCTAAGTGTTTCTTTTCTTTTGGATGTATTGTGAATGGTGTCTTTTCCCTAATTTCTCTTTCAGTGCACTTACTTTATGTGTACAAAGATGCTATTGATTTTTGTGTGTTGACTTTGTGTCCTGCTATGCTACTGAATTAATTTATTAAATCTTCAAGACTCTTGGTAGAGCTTTTGGAGTCTTTAATGCAAAGTATCATATCATCTGCAAAAATGATAATTTTACTTCTTTCATTCCAATTATTATTCACTTTATTTCTTTCTTGTCTAATTGCTCTGGCCAATGTTTCCAGAACAATTTTGAGTAAAAGTAATGACTGGGGCATCCTTGTCATCTTCCTGATTTTAAAGATAATGCTTTTAGTTTTGTTTATTTTGTATGATGTTGGCCATTTGTTTGTCGTAGATGATTTTCATCAGGTTGAGGAAGAGACCATGCAGTCTGACTGACTGTAAGATTTTTTATCATGAGTGAGTGTTGGACTTTATCAAAAGTTTGTCCTGCATCTATTGAAATAATCATCTTATTTTTGCTTTTGGCTATGTTTGTGTGGTGTATTACATTTATGGATTTTCATATATTGAACCATCCCTGCTTTCTTTAGATGAATTCTACTTGATCATAATGTATAATCTTCTTCATGATTTTCTGCATTCTGTTTGGTAGTATGTTATTGAGGAGTTTTTCACCTCTCTTTATTATGGAGATTACCCTGTAGTTCTCCTTTTTCATTGGATCTTTCTCTGGTTTTGGTACCAGAGTACTAAGAGCTTCTTGGAATGAATTTGAGAGAATTGCTTCCCTTTCACTTTCATTAAAGAGTTTGAGAAAAATTGACATTAAATCTTCTCTGAATTCCTCGTAAATGTCCAGTGAGATAGCTCAGTGGACTAAGTGCTTGCTTAGGCAAGTGTCGGGACTGGGGTTCAATATCTGGCATCACATGCTATGCCAACCCCATCCTTGGGGTGTGCTGAGTTGGCAACAGAGACTGGACATGGTGGTGAACACCTATAATCCCAGCACTGGGGAGGCTGAAAACAAGAGGATCACTATGAATCCAAGCTACATTGTGAGACCGACCATGTACTAAATATATAATAAGTAAACAAAATAAATAAAAATAAATAAATTCCTTGCAGAATTCAGCTGTCACTCCATCAAGATTTGGGCTTTTCTTTGTTGGTATGCTTTTTATTACATTTCTAATTTCATTCCCTGATATTGGGATGTGCAGGATTTTTATATTTTATTGAATCAACTTTGGTAATTGCTACATATCTATTAATCTTTCCATTTCTTCTGTGTTTTTTATTTTTTCTGACAAACAGAAACAGGTCAAGGTAAATGGTGGAGGTCAGTTAAAGCTATATTTATAAAAAGAGGCAATTTTTTTTTTTTAATTTAAAGCAAGGATATCAACCAACTAATTAAAAACATCTACAATTTACTTATTTTTTTGGTACCAGGAATTCTACTCAAGATCTCACACTTGCCCACTAACATTTATTTTATGATATTTTTATAATATTCCTTAAAATATTTTTCTGAATGACAGTGGTAACATTTGGCTTGTAGTGTATGTTGACTATGTTTTGGGAGCTTTACCTTCATTAAAAAAGAAACCTAAGGAGTAACCACTCTAAGGTCCTTGATTGGTATGGGAAGGAGTCGACATTGAGACCTGAAAACTCTTTCAGGAGTCACACACCTGACCACAGAAATGATGATGGGGACACAAATGTCTCAGCCCTAGACAGAAGTGGTCCTTCCCACTTCCCAGCCTGACTCAAGTTCGGATAATTTATTCATGTTGAGACAGAGAACACATTCAAATTGTGAATAAGGATTTGGCTATTTATCACTTTACAGTTCATATAGTACTTAAAAAATGAAAAGATCAGGTGGCAAAATCACGTTCGGTCTTCTACAGTGTGGCACAATTCATAGGAACCCGTGTCGCTCCATCAACAGAAAAGTCCCACAGTTGCAATTGCCCTTTTATGAATAGCCCTTGAGAAGTGAGGCTTACAAACTTTTATTTGAGTTTTTGTTATGCTGCAATCATAACTCTCAATGCACATGCAAAGGTAATCTCTGATGTAATGCAGTCACATAAAGCTATTCTTTTCTAAATTGGAGCTCATTTATAAATATTGGTAGATCTTTTTGGTCTGTGTGTGTGTGTTCTTAGGGAAGGGTCTGCAGAGTGTTCATGGTCTCACTACTAGATTGTACTCATAGTGATCTGCCTGTTTACAGCCTTCCAAGAGCTGGGATTACAGGTGCGTGCTACCACACCCAGTCTCAATTGCCATCTTAGTGTGCCTTGGGGGCGGGGCCTGCACAACAGGCCTGGGGATCGCACCCCTGGCTTCTGAGCCTGTTTGCAGGCGCTTTAATCTGCTGAGCTATTTGACTGGCCCTGGTAGACCTTAAGGTGCAATATTCAGGCAATGTTTTTCAGTAGGACATCAGACTATAGAAGTGTCTATAGTTAAGATGCATCAGGAATAATCTCTATTTTAGGTCAGAAAGAGAAGCTTTTTTATTTGACATGCTATACTAGTTTAATCAATGACCCAAAAAGCATTCATATTCTTTCTTCCAGATGTTGTATTCTTCCCAGTTTCCCATCCTTTCCCTGGTATATGGATATTCAATTCCTTTATGAAGATGTGAAGGAGGTGCTCCTGCCTAGAACTTCATATTCCCATTAAGTCTCTTCTTGCAGCAGGTAGAATTCGAGGACTACCCTTTGGTTCCTGTCAACTGTGCACCCTCTACAACATTCCTTTCCTGCTTGTGTGAGTAGGACAGTGACAGTGAAGAGGTGGAAGTTGTAGGAAGAGGTAACTACTCAGAGGACTTTGAATTTGTCAAAGGAATGTTTTCTGAGTAGGGCTATCTGGGTTAGGTGAGTTATAAGAAGATACTGAGCTTTCTCTGAAGTCAGAGACATGGAGTGGAACAGGCGATAGGGTGATTCCTGGTTTCTGAAGGTGTTCTCTAGTGACTGGATAAGGAGACAAGGGGCTCAGTCTACATGAATGAGGGGAGCAATTCTGCTGAGAACCTGTGGGATCTTTCAAATGGATAATTCCCTAGGTGAGTCTCTGAATGAGAGTGTGGCTATCTGAAACCTAAATTGCAAGAGGATGGGGCACTGAGTAGAGGACCCACACTACATAGTAGCATCCTAGCCCACAGGCACCCACAGCAGCTATAATGTAATAAATGCTCACTCTTTTAAGGTACTCAGTGTGGCCTTTGTCCTGTAACAATAACAAATGAGGGCAGTTCCTTCAAAAAGTTCTTCCTTCTTGGTTTTATTTTAGCCTTGGCTACGTCATGCTTATCAAAGTATATTCTTCATCTTAGAAAACGAATATTTTCTCAATATTTTCTGTAAGCCCCTGTAGTCATCAAGTTCTGTGCTGCTTTCAGGAAGTAAGCAAGGGCTGCTGTGTTCTGGAAGCGCACTCTCTGGGCTTTTCTGCTTCATGGGTTTCTACTGGAGTCCATCTCACTAGTTTCAATCGACACTTAGCCGCTTAGTCTAAATCTGCATTTATGTCTATGATTCTGTCCACACACCGGCCCACAGAGACAAATCCATGTTTTCCTCAGTGCTTATGATTAGTATTTCTATGCTTTGCCACAAACCTAAATAGAGTTGTTTTCAATCTGAATTAATAGCAAGGACTGCTACAACTTTTGTCACCTGCCTTGTGTCACACAGTCTTTAGTCTGCTTAGAGATCCTCTC
Organism: Octodon degus; assembly: GCF_000260255.1. NCBI lineage: Eukaryota > Metazoa > Chordata > Mammalia > Rodentia > Octodontidae > Octodon > Octodon degus. Next base: position 9,582,173 of record NW_004524630.1, on the reverse strand, counting down.
AAGAGCTTGAGCTCACTGTAAATCAGTTTCCCTACTCAAGACACATCTAAAATCATTTACTGTATTTAATTCTTAACAATTCTTTGAATTTGGTGATAAATGTAATGGAGGCTACAGTGCTCCTAATTATATTGACCCAGTTCCATTGGGTGTTTTTATGTAATCCACATTAATCAGTGTAAGGTATACTTAGAAACATATACAGTCATAATAAAAGTAATGCGATTACTTTCCTTTAAATTTCAAAGAATGGGGGCCGGGGAGATGGCTCAGTGGAATAAGTGCTTCCCTGGCAAGTACAAGGGCCTGAGGTCAATCCCTGGTTCTGAAAAAAAAAAAAAAATTCAAAGAATGCTTGACCACTAAGTATACATCTGGTTCATCTTTTTATCTAAAAATCAAGAAAATATTAAAATTTGAGTGTTTATCAGGATTGACTTTTCAACGTTTAATCATATATTAAATAAGACTGCAATATATTCTAAAAACGGTGATTCATTTATATACCTCATTAGAATACTTTTGTGAAGGTGTTTGTGAGTGGGTAATCATATCCCAGAACGATGGGAATACCTTCACATATGTACTCAAGCTAATTTAATTATCACACACTACAAAATTATTATCTGGATTTCTTAAGCAGCATTTTACTGTTGTTCCTGCAGTGGGTAGTTACTTGTCTTCTGTGTTTTATGCACAGCAATTCTAGGGCTTATTTAGAAGTTGTGACACTTCTTTATCCATCTGGTTTTGCACTCTTGACTTTCAACTATCAAAGAACTGGCCGCTGTGGTGCTGAAGGTTAAATTTCTGTCTTGCCATGGGGGGATGGAGAAGGAGAACCATGCATGATGATTTAGCTGAGCATGTATCATGTGCCTTTGATCCAAAAGTCTTTTCAGGGCTGCTGAGATGGCTCAGTGGTCTAAAGCACCTACTTAGAACAAGCTTAGCAAAGCACAGGGACCGCGGTTCAATCCCCCAGCACCACATGCCAGCCAGCCCTGC
>NW_004524630.1:9579253-9581065 GCF_000260255.1 Octodon degus | reverse complement strand
TGAATTGCCACAGACTGAAGGAGGTGGAAGAAAAACCAAAATGACAGTCAGTGTATGACTCTGGAACTGAAAAGCATGTCACCAGGAAGAACAGTGAGACACAAATAAAGCTAAGATAGTAGTTACACAGTGTGAAGCTCTGAGCTTTGACAAATGTGTCATGGTTGTGAAAACGTTGTCAAGAGGGAAAGCTGTGTGAAGGGTGTACAGAAGTTCTTTGCACTAATTGTGTCTACAATTTATTCTAAATCAAATGCTAAAATAATTATTGTCTAGCTCCCACTTCTTGAAGATATCTGTACCCAAAGAAACTCATCCTATACTTCCTTGTAAAGTGTACACTGTATAATATACCAATTGAAATAATTTTCCATGAAGTAATTCAGTGGGAATACTGCAGAAATTCTCATAACACTTTCCATCTTGGTATAAAAACACAATTGCCTTCATAAAAGATTTTAGAGAATAGGTGTGGTGATTGTGTCTGAGTCCTCTTCTTAGTAAACTCTCCCTTGTTAGTAATGCATGATTCTCCAAAACAGGTAATTTAAATCACAGATATTGTCATTTGAGTAACAGGTTATAGCATTACACCTTTTCAGCATGAGGTAGAGAAAAGTAAAAGATCTAGTGTGTGTTTATAAGATGGCTCTTGTCATATAAAAGAAAATAGATAATTTAAACAGCTCATTATAGATAGAGATTTTTTTAATTTTCAAGGATCTGTATATCAAATATATTTATATTCTAAAAGTTTGGTAATGCTTAATTAAATTATTTGCTCTTGTCCATGTAAGATTGCTACTTTATGATGAGTAATTCACCCTATATTCTAAAAACTCAAAAGACTATTATAGTAGTAATTAATTAATTGATTGAGAACAAAATGTATCTTACCCAGTAAAATGACAATATTATATCGTAAGTTTTTGAAGGTTTAATGATCTTACGTCCCATATTGAAAATTGTAATTGAAATGTTAATCTATTTTATAAAGAAGTTTTCTTCTGTTGATCATTATCAGCCTATGATGAGAAATATTTTAATTTTTTGAGAATATTGGCACAAAATCTAATAACTTATCGTGGAGATGGGACCACCAAAACATTTTGCCTCAGAGATACTTACCTTGTATGCTGCGAACTGATCCAATTTCTCTTGTCTACCTATCCTAGGAGAAAAGAAGGCAATTGATTTTGTGAGACAGCTAAATTCTGAGGGACCTGTTGGATAAAAAATGAGATCAATACCAACTTTGGGAAGCAATCCCAAAGATAACTGATTCTGAATCTGAGGCTGTCTGGAGTTTGATGAATGAGTGGGTTACAATGAGAGAACTGTCATCGCAAGTCATTGCCTGCAAGTGTTGAGTGACTTAGAATGACAAAACAGTCAGAAACTGAGTGGCAAAGAGTCATATGGCAGAAGGGTCAATGACAGAGAACATCTCCAGAGCAAGACAGCTACCACAGACCCAGGCTCATGCATGGGACGTTGCTCTTCCACCTCTGAGGGCATGTGCTCATTCTCATGAGGGCCTATATGTCTTGGTGTCTCCCAGAGACAAGGTGATCTTGTGTGAAGCACATAGACTAGAAGAACCAAAGAGGATATGAAAGAACTGTATTATAATGTGTCCACAAAGGAATCTGAGTTCAGATGCAGCCTAACTGCTAATAAGGAACACAGTATGCAATCTAACAACCATTGTTGAAATCCCCTTCCTCAAAACACACATGCCATGTTGGCTTGGCCCCCGGGGAGCACTGAGACTGCAATTGGAGACTGGGTGTAGTGACATGCACCTGTAAT
>NW_004524630.1:9564248-9569273 GCF_000260255.1 Octodon degus | reverse complement strand
AAAAAAAAAAACAAAAGTCTTTTCACTGCATTATTGCTTTCCATAGAAGGAAAAATTACTGTCCAGATTTCCAGATGTCAGACTGAAATGCATGGTGATTTGCTATAAGTGGTACCACAAGTAGGGTTTTTATTATGTACTTTACGTTATGCCAAGTCGTAGTTTTGGTTTAGGGCCCTTGTCTACGCTGGCAGCCACATAAAATTTCACTCCACAATAAGTGTGTGTGCAGCCTTCAAGAGTGGTCATTTTCTTTGTGGTGGTTGTACACAGTGAAGATTATTCAAATAAATTAGGTTAGTAGATATTTCTTGTCAGGTCACAAAATCACTATGGCATACTTCAATTTGTCCACTTTTAGCTGTCATCGTCATTTACCTGTGAACAATGGGATAAAAAGTGTAAAGTATAAACTGATACTTTTTAATGAATTCTCTCAGTACAGATACTACTATCCTAATTAAAGTTTCCAAAGTCTACCTGTCAAACCACTGGTGTACCTGACTTTAGAAAAATACAGCCATGCCAACGGTGGGCTTTTGCTTATTTAATGAAGCCTTTTGATTGGAACATCAAAAGTTTCTCAGAATCTAGAAGATAATTCCATCTTTCTTTGAAGACCTGGTTGGATTTTTGACTGGAAAATGGAAAGACACATAGTTAAAATATTATTGAGGAAGTCATGTAATGCAAAACAAAAGACAATAAATAGCGTACTTGTGCTGAAGCCCTGATTACCTCATTTGTTACAATTTTACTCATTGACAAGGTGAGAATAACTTGGATGTGGATAAAATTCATTATATTTTGCTATTAAAGGGCAGGAAAATGCTATCTTGAAGAATAAGTATAACTTTATGTACAAAAATGTAACGAGGGACTATGACTGAACCACATTCACAAGTCAAAAGATTTACCTCATTTTCTGAACTTTTCTAAGTTCAAGAGACAGAATTTTAAAACAAACGCTGGGCAGCTACCAGGACACAGAAAGGTAACATTAAGTGTTCTCAGATCTTTGTTCATGCAAATAAAAGAGAGAAGTTCTTCAAAAGATAACATTACTAATTTAGGACTAGCACAGGACTGCAAAGGAAATGCCAGTGCCATGGAAACCGTGTGTGTGTTTTAGAAGAGACAGGATGAAGGGAAACATCTCAAGGCGAAAAGCAAGCCTTGAATTCTTGACTTGAAACCTTTTGTCCTGGGCTACGAGGACCAATTATGGTGATTGTCCAGTCCATGCCCAGGGATGCAGATACTGGTAAATATCCTTGCAGCCTTGCTTTATCTTGGTCTGTCTTTATCTTGGGCTGTCTCCCTAGTCCTATAAGCTTTATTCTTTGTTCTCAGAGCAGAGAAGAATAAAAACGAGGTGTAATCCAATCTAGTCCAGTAGTCCATAATAGTAGTGGGTTATCTGTAGGACTGGCAATGTCAGAAGTTGTTGACTTGAGCCTTTCACAGCTCAGCATATTAATATGGCTTTACTTTTTATACCTCATTTTTATACCTTTCTGCTGGATGATTAAGACCAAGATAAAGCAAGACATATATAACAAGAAATGTAACTTTTGTATCTGAAAAGATCAGTCAAATCCCCTCAAGATTGAGCTTAAAGCCCTGTACCGCAATTTGTAGATCTTTTGTCAGTGTATTTAAATGGCAATGGAATACCCATCTCTGACCAAACTAAACAAAGGAATGGGATACAAATGAAGGACCATTTTGTATCTGTGTATACAAAATAGTTAGGATAGATATATACCTACTTTCTCTTAATGCAATGAGAAGAAAGATTTGTACTAATAGTGTTTGGACGGGATATCATGTCTGCATCTTGTACTATGAATAACCACTATAAGACAACAATATGCAATATATTAATTATTGAAACTGTCCTAACCAGTTTTGAAACTGTCTCATTGCTATTTGTTTCTTAATAAAATCAATTTTTAAGAAAGTATTCTTTGTATAGAACATAATAATGCCTGTGCAAATGTTGGGTTTGGGTGACTTTTGTAAGGGCTATTTTTAGGCATTGCAGAGAGTTTCTCTTACACCTGTACAACCTTTAAGCTTTATTTTTAATTTTTGATTTTTTTGATACAGGGTCTTACTACACAGTTCAGACTTGTAGTGATCCTCCTGTCTCAGCCTGCCTAGTGCTGAGGGGTTACAGGCATATGGCACCACACTTGGTGGCTCTGGGGCCAGCACACAAGTGCTTATGCTACCGAGCTATCTCCCTAGCCCTATAAGCTTTATTCTTTGTTCTCAGAACTTAATAAAAGTGAATTCCCACTGATTCTGACAACTCACAAGTGTAATTGGCTGTCTTTGTACCTGACTTTCCTAGTCATTGGCTCTTTCTGATGCTGTAGTACATCCTGTTCCATAGGCCGAGGTATCTTCACAAGCAAGACTTTTTTTTTCCAGCACCGGGGATTGAACTCAGGCCCTCATGCTTGCCAGGCAATCACTTATTCTACTGAGCCATCTCTTCGGCCCTCATAAGCAAGACTTTAACTATGGCTCTTCCCTGTTGAAACACTTTTGGAGATGACAGTGGCACCAAAATATATTACCAAATATATTCTGTATTTATATTCTACCATGGAGCACCACCGAAGTGTGTGTTCTTCTTGTTTGCTCTATTACAGAACATGCACAATGATTAGACTGTAAGCCAGTGGTTGCAGGAGGAAAGCTCCATGGATGTGACTTCCACTTCCTTGCTTTTATTTAAGTACTTCATCACTGGAAATGCCTCTTTCTAGTTACTACTGGATAAACTTCAATTCCTCATGGATTCACCTAGAATTCTTTCCTGGTCAAACATCATGAGAGCTGATCAGGGACAGTGAAATCTGCTGTAGTCACTCCTCACTGCCCTCTAGGTGGTCACTGGGCACCTACGTCTAGGTGTGTCGTCAAATGTGAATGTGACCCATGTGTCCTATTGGGTTGAAAGCTAGCAATCTCAGAAATCACTACATGGAATTATTACTTATTTCTCACCAGTTCCTATAGTCCTGTTAAATGTATTTGAAAGAAGCAAAGATAAGTACAACACAAAGGCCACGATTTGTTAGTCAAACACAACATAGATATTTCCTTCTATTACATGAGAAATGCAGTTTGCACAAGGAATAGAGATAGGAAAGGCCCATGACAATCATACTTCACCTACCAGCATAAGGAGATTTGTGCCCAGACAGAGTATATGCTCCTGGGATGGCAGAAAATTTTCCTCTTGCCCAATATTTATTTTATTTATTTATTTTTGGTGGTACTGGGGATTGCACTTGCCAGACAAGCAATTGTTCTACTGAGCTATCTTTTCAGCCCCTATTTTTTTTAAATATAGTAATAAAACTAGAAGGAGGAAGCACTCATGTGGATCTTCCTGAGCTTTCTTTTCTACATTGGACTTTCTGACCTATAGCTGGACTGTGTAAGTGCTTATCTAACTATGTGAACATGGCAGCAGGGCTGTCAGAATGATGTTCTTCTCATAGTCACATGCTACGAACAATAGTGGTGCCATAAAAATTGCCTGTGCTCAGTCAGACAGCATCTCTTGCTGCTATGAAATAAGAAGGTCCTTTGAAGTCAATATGGAGCAGTTCTTCTCATCAATATATTCATTTCTTGTGGATTTTTCTAACTATAGTCAACTGTTATACAAAGTTATGAAATGCAAGTCTAGCAGTAGACAATTCATAAGTTTCAAATGGTATACTCTTTAGGTTGTTTGGTAAAATCTCACGAGGGCTGGCATCCCACTTGGGACATAATTTTGCATATGTTCAACGTGTCCACATGCTATAAGCTACCCTCTCTCACTACACGTCTTGGTGTAAGATCACTTTCATGATACCATCAGGCTGTGTTCAAATGACCCTTGTTTTCTTAATCATGGCTTCATAGCATGAGGGCAATGATGCAAAGGAAGCATAGAACAGGAAATAAGGAAGGGCAGGCTTACTCTGGTGGTAATCTGTAGGGCATGAAAGAGAAAACCTAATATTTATAGGATTGTGTATTATCTGTAGTTTCTATATTCAGTATGGGTCTGGTGCAGAACTCTCAGAGAGAATTACTGTAATTCTGCACCAGGACAGTATGTAATTCAGAAATACCTAGCACATTAATCATTATATTTCATTCTGACAGCATATAACACTTTATTTTATGTCTCTATTTGGCAATTCAAACTGCCATGTAACTTTATTTTCTATGTAAGTGTGCATTGTCACTCATACTCATACCATGAAGAGGATGTGTGTGTGTGCAGTACTTACACGTTGCCCTTGGCTCAAAAAATACAGACTACAGTTATACACAAAAATATGTGCATGCATGATCTATTACTTATGTAGTATTAGTCAAAATTGTATCTGTTATTTTTACATGGTGAGTGAATTGTACATTTATTACATGAAATAATAAGCTTTCTGGTGCATTACTATGAAGAGTACAGGACAATGAAAAGGCTGAAATTCAGAGGCTAGCTTTACTTTAGGGTAGGAATGAGGGAAAGGAGTCTGAAGGGCAGAGAAGGGCGCATGGGCTAGGCAGAGGGGGTCTGTGCAGCTCCTAGGAAGTGAACTTTCAGCTTGAATTGATGACAAATGGAAGACATGACGGTGGAAAGAATTATTCCTGCCCTTTGTCTCCTTAGAGAAAGGGCAATTTTTATGATAGGTTAGCCTAACACTTTGTATTTTAAAGTTCTTTATTTTCGTTTTCTACTGTAATTTTTCAATGTGGAAAAAATGATTTTCTTTCTCAGTGTACTGAATGGTTACTGTTCTTGTGAATGGTGAAAATTTTGAAAGACACACTGCACATATATATTTTAGAGCTAATTAACTATCATGAATTTTCAGAGCACATTTTTGCAGAGTGGTAAGTCTGCTCCTTAATCTGCTCTCAGGAGAGTAAAAGATCTATTAAATGGAGAAGTATAATATATGTGTGTGTGTGTGTGTGTGTGTGTGTGTGATATATATATATATA
>NW_004524630.1:9563252-9564148 GCF_000260255.1 Octodon degus | reverse complement strand
TTTTCAAAAAAAAAAAGATTTGCAATGCAGGTGGATACCTACATATACGAAATTCATGCCATCTCACATTTTTTATTGTGGGGTTCTTTATAACAAATATAAATTCATAAGTAAACAACAACCACTGGAGTTTTCTTCAAAGATTTGGCTGCACGTTTTGTGTATATAGTTCATGCAAAGCCTTGTGGAAGGCGCTGTGAATAAAATGAGTCATAGTTATATTCTTCAGCATGAGAGAATGCACATGATATGAAAGTAAAATGATCAAGATTAAGTATAATCATTCTTGGCTTGAACTATTGCATGCAGGACAATAAAGGAAGCATTTAGTACAATAGGAAGTATAGTGATAAAATGAGACTTTTTTTTCATTTTTATTTTTTCATTCTTAACTTACCTAGTTCTTCCCTCTGTTCTCTGCTCATCTTCTAGAAGACTGTGTGTATGGCACTGTGGCCTTACAGTGCTGTCCTGTAGGCTCTGCTCTTCCTGGTGTGCTCTGGATGACCACATACTCAGGCCCAGCTCAGTGTCCTTTGCACCTAGCCAATGCTGGCCACAAGACCGTCACCCAGCTCAACCGCTACCCTGTTGCTGTGGATCCTGCCCCAGAAACACACTTGCTATCCTGGCGAAAGGCAGTGACATAGATTGATTGGAATTTTTGTATTGATCTAAGCATATTTAAAGAGCAAGAACCTCTTTTTCCCAAAAGAGATCTTTTTGTGTAGGATCTTTAACATTCAGGCTCCAGGAAATTGCTCTAAGAATTTCCTTACATAACTGAGAAGAGAGAATCAATTCACTGTTTTTTCTGTTTTTGTGTGTCTACCTCTGTCTGTCTCTGTCTGTCTGTTGTCTGTCTGTCTCCCCTTCATCTGTTTCTTCCACACCTA
>NW_004524630.1:9556666-9561651 GCF_000260255.1 Octodon degus | reverse complement strand
TCAAAGTTTTATTTATAAAATATATAAAATTTCATCAGCATCAAGCTTATGCTGCACAATTTCCAAATGAGTGAGTGCAGGATCTGAAAGCGTGTATTTCTGTCCTTTGAAGAACATGAGGTTGGCATCGATTCAAGCTGAGAATCAGGCCTGCCCTCCAGGATTCAGGCTTGCAAATGGAGCTCATCAGAAGACAGGGCAATGCCGCCTGCTCCTCATGTGATTGCACGGGAGCAATTACACCAAAAAGTGAGATCAGGGTGCTAATGAACTATTTCACAGGAGCTCTGAGGACTCTTTCTGATATGTGAAATGCAGCACCTGGCACACTTGAGGAGACCATTCTCTATGCAGTTGAACAGTATGAAAAGGTAACCGTCGTTAATTTTGTCTGATGAAAAGAGAATGTATCCCAATTAAGTTTTCTCATGCTCTTGAATTAATATTAAATTAATTAAAGTTGTAATGCAAAAGCATACATCTTTAAAGTTCACCTTTATGTATCTTATCATCTTAAGTATAAATCTAGCAAGTCTTAAGAATTGCATGAATTAGGACCTTTATTCTGTTTATAAGTTTAATTATCATTTAAGAGCATCTATAGAATATATTTGCTTGTTTCTTTAAGTTCTCCAGTTCACTGAATGGCCAAATTTCCTTAATATTTCAATTTCTTAAAATTTAACCAATTAAACCAATTTTTGGTAAAATTTTGGTCATCCTTAATGTCAAACATTGTGATATCCTAAATGGTGAATTTATATATAGTATTTGTTGGACTGTTACTTATAATTGCAAGCCTTGGTTTAATTTTGAAGTGCATGTTTTAAATTTGATTTAAATTCAGATTTCTCTTTCTAGTAGTTTGGTTTCAGTTAAAATTTTAAATTACAGGGCCCGGGGAGATGGATCAGTGGAATAAGCACTTCCCTAGCTAGTGCAAGGGCCTGAGTTCAATCCCTGGTTCCACGAAAAAAAAAAAAAAAAATTACAAACCAGGCATGGAGGTATATGCCTGTAATCCCAACATTCTGAGAGGTGGAGGCAGGAGGATCATAGACCCTGTCTGATTTCTATATCTATATCTATATCTATCTATTTCCATATCCATAGCCATGTCTTTATCTGTACCTATATATCTATATCTGTCTATAAATCTCTACCTTGGAATATAGCTCAGTGTGAAGGAGTTGGATTTGAATCACATTGTTCATTATCATGAACTTTGAATAATAAAAGTAACAGATTTGCCCAGATTTCCAAATGCCTGAAAATTAACACTATGATTTTTGTTCTCTTCATTACTATGTTCAGTACTCTAAGCTTTCTAGGATGCACTGGCAGCTGACTTCCTGATTCACTGGACTCACAAGTCTTGGCTGAGGTGGAGCCTGGTGGACTGGCACAGATTTAGTATCTTCTCTGCAGCATTAAAAGCCTCTGGGAGTTGAGTTCCGTGAGTTTCCACTCCTGTCTCAGACATTTTAGCTCTGTGGAACCATCTGCAGCCACGCAGTGCACTACACCACCGCATCATTCCATTGGATTTGTAATTCTTTGTTTCTTAAGAGACATAATTATATTTACCTGAGTTGTTTATGTCTATTCCTAAATTGTAAGCACAACTTAAGATGGCAAAATACCAACTACAGAATTACAAGTAGGACCACAGGGCACATGTGAATAATCAAATATGTTTTCATTTGTGCATCTTTCATGACTTTACAAGATCTTCTTATCACCACTTGTAATATCTGCTTACAAAAAGAAATACCCAAGATACCAAGCAGGAAATCTTAAGGGATCATGTAAAAAAATAGTTATGATATTGATAAAATGTCAGGTACACTTAATATGCAGAAATATGATCTCAAATCTCTGTGAGCTTCTTGACTCCAAGGTCCCATGTTTCCCTTTGTTCAGACTTGCTTTACCAATACCTCCTTGCCCTTGGCCTCCAATATGGTTCTGTAGCAGAAACCCCTCCCCCAGGCCCCAGCATACTCCAGTTGCCTAGGCAACAGTTCCTGTTACTTCTGCTTCTTAGAAACAGATGGTCAGTGTGATGCACCTTATAAGAACCAATCAAAGACAGCCAAGTACTCTGCTTATTGCTTGCAAACCACTAAAATCTTCCCTCTTTGAGCCTTTGAAGCCTGACATTTTTATAAGGATTGGTTCCCTGTCAGCACTTGTGTGATAGTAAAAAAAAAAAAGCAGCTCCAATCCTGGGTGTCATTTTGGCGTTTCTGTGCCCATGGCTGTTTCTGCCTGCACACCTCTGTAGCTGCAGGGAAATGTCTCCCAAACGGGGCAAAATCAAGGACATGTATTTCCAGCTGGCCACACAGATTTTCTTTCAAGAGAATATGCAAGGTGGAAGTCTTACCAGTTAATATCTCAAAGGGGCAGTTCAAAGAAAGACAAAATAATAAAGATAGTTTATTTTTAAAAATGTGATTTGCACTCTGTGGCTAGGGGCCCTACTACTAGAACAGCATCCTAGGCTTGTCCTTGAAAGTCACATTATGTTGTTATATAAAGAGTTCCTTTTATTGGGGATCAAGTAAAATGGAAGCTGTAGAAATCATTACGTGTTCAGGGAAAAGGCTCTATAAACACTCACACATAAGAATGCCAAGTTGCTAATTTTCGCTGAGACATAAAAGCACCACAGGAGCATAATTTCTATAGTATGGAAGATCAAAAAAAAAATATATATATGTCAGGATAACTTATTCTTGGTTAGAGGACTTAGTACAGAATTAGGAAAGGAGATTTCATAAGAGATTTCAAATATTCAGTCACAGCATAAAGAGATATGAACATGAAAAACTTTTAAAAGGGATAACGGTATTCACCGTCCCTAGATGCAGGATGAGTAGCTCCACAGTGGAGACATACCAAGTTTGTTCACCTTCTTATCTTCATTCTTGAGGCTAAAATCGATCGGCTTCTTGGTGCACTTGGTAGGGAGTTGTTAAAGCCTTGCTTAACAGTAGAATTAACCAGCATGGAACCACATGTGCCTGATGGCTTCAACGTTCCTAGCTGCGCGTATTGGTCAGTGACTTTTGACAAAAATTTTAATAGACAGGTTAGAAACATGAGTCATTTTTACTTTTAAAAGTAACTTTGTATATTTTTAGTGAGGGAGTTTCTCAGTTGCTCATTTACCTAACAAAGATTGTAGTCCTGTAAATTTTAGCTCAGCCTTGAACAAAATAGAGGTTGTATAAATGGTTCATTTTCAAAAAAACCTTCTTTTGGTGGAAAAGTGTATATAGCAATCAAGAGAGCATATGAATGAGCACAATTTAAGGTATCTGATGACAGTTGATGGGGAGTCCTCACTGTGGAAAGAGAACAGAGACATTCTAGCTGCGATCTAAATGGCAAAACAAGTCATTTCAAAGTTTTCATCATGACAGAAAAATATAACTTCCTCTATTATACATTCATAGAAAATGTCTTCATTTGTACAAATACACACTAGCACATCTCGTTTAAGTAGGGTAGCGGGAAACTGAATAAATATTTTCAATGAGAATTTATCATACATGCTTCCATTTTAGCATTTTCTCTTTACTTCTGGTAATTAAAATTATGCCTGTTTATTGAATAATGAAACATATTAAATTGCAATATATAATTGTGAGATATGAATCTTTCTCGGTCACTCTGTCCACTCAGTATTTGCAGGCATTAAAGCCAACAAAATAAGGCAAGAACGATAGGTAGAAAGTACCAGTACTGGAAAGAAAAGAAAAGATAACATGTAATGTCTAAGCAAATAAAACACTCAGACATAATTAATATTTAATCTCTCCTTAAATTAATTTATAAGTTCATTATGACCCCAAGGAAAACTCTAAAAATATAGTAAATATTTGGGAGACAGAGAAAAGATATGACATTGGTTTAAATTCATTTTCTGTGATTAGAGATATTTTCCACTTGAATTGATACCTTTTATCAGTGTGAATGAAGTATATTGGTCTGATTTTTTATCATTATAATGAAATGCCAGGTGCTATGTACATTCACAAAGAAAAAGAATTTTGGGCTCATGGTACTGGTGATACATGATCTAGGGGGTGCATCTGGTGATGTTCTTCTCTTATTGACAGGGTCCTGATGCAGAGAGAGAGAGAGAGAGAGAGAGAGAGAGAGAGAGAGAGAGAGAGAGAGAGTTTTCTAGTCATTCTTCTTAGAAAACTACCAGGATTCAATTAAATGGGTTGTAACCTAAATATTATTTAATTCTAATCACCTGTTAGAGACCCCAATCATAAACACTTTCTAAGACCTGAAATGAAGAAATCTTTTAACACATAAAGCCTGGGGAGACACTCAAATCAAATGAAAGCATGGCATAGAGGATATTTGGTTGGTATCTGACTGAAAGCAACTTGCACTTAACGTGGTACTACTTGAAGAAAATATGACTTCTAAGGCATCTCTAAATTATTGGCTATCACTCATGGATGGATTTCCCAGAATTCTTTGCTTCTTCCCCTTTCATGGCTGCTCTTCCAAAGCAATCCACTGAGATTTTGCTCAGCAGTCTCCACTGTGAGACTTAGGTCTCCATGCCCAATGCACATTACTCTCCTTTAAACAGGTTTCATGTAACTGAGCAAGTGAAATCAGCTAACACATCTTATCTCATGGAACTCTCTGTATCTATTTTATAAGTTTTATCTGTCTGGAGAACCTCAACTCAGGCATCCTGCATAAATCTACCTCAATATTTAATTGAGTATATCTTCAGCTTTGAGACTTGTAAGTTTACATAAAACCAATAGATTTGGCTTTTTCTAAATCAGGAATTGTCAAAGTGTAACTTTTGGGCTAAATTCAGTCTAATTCTCTTTCTTCTTAATTTTTTTCTATTTTTTCTTGATGACCTAAGAAGAGTTCTTTTTTCTTTTTATGAGAGAGAGAGAGAGAGAGAGAGAGAGAGAGAGAGAGAGAGAGAGAGA